>NW_027508931.1:13530000-13842500 GCF_051911475.1 Siphateles boraxobius | reverse complement strand
ATCAAACACATCTGATGCCCAGTACAATAGTGTTCATGTTTTTTTGGGAGATTTTTTCATGGTGTGTTGTACATTTACTATTACACAACCTTAATATTCTTTGAGTTACCTTAGCATTTGAATATGATCATAATCATGCACTATTGTAACATTCACAACATCACCATAATATGATTAAAAGTACAACTATACATATTTATACATGTTTATTATACATAAAAAATATTTAGATGGGGTTTTTCTGCACTTGCCTCTGTGTGTTTCAAACATTTATCTTTTTTTATTTTTCCTCTTAGAGGTAGTTCTGTGTTTTCATTCATCTCATTCCTGTTCATCTGCATGAGGCCTGAGTTTCCATTAAACATTAGGGAAAATTGTTCGAATTTCTCTCAATAGCTTTTTTATTTTATTGTGATTTTATTTCCCTCTGAATATATTACACCTTCAACAATAGACATGGAAATGTTCTGTATCTCTCAAAGTATATTTTGGGATGTGCTTGAACAAAAAATAGGGGTGACACACAAATGCCTCACAAATACAAGGTGCAGTACAACTTATTTAAAATTCACCCCGCTTTGCTGTACGGTGTCTGTGACATGTTATTCACAAACAAGAATCCCATCTGAACTTCAAAGGATCCGTTTTCTATCTGGTTTTCAGTTCCTGGTAAAAAAAAATTATACGTTTGTGTGATGAAAGTTATGTGTTCCCTCAGCCGACGTCATCCCATGGGACTGATCATCGCGCTCGATGACAACCAGGCTGCGTCAGGCGAGCTATTTTGGGATGACGGAGACTCTCGAGGTATTTTTGAGGGACTTGGTATTAATTAGAAGTTGTTGTTTTTTTTTCTCTCTGACAGTTCACTGTCAGAAACAAAAATCTACCTTACAGAGGACTCAATAATACAGATGATTTTCTGCAAGCCCGGTTAAGGCAGAAATTCAGATTTCTACTTATAATTCCAAGGTTTTTACTTAAAAATTATTTAATTCTTAGCTAGATTTTTTCTTTATCAGAACAAAATGTATTTGTATTTCATTAAAAGTTAGATTTTGACTTTGCAAGAACATCTATAATTTAACCCCATGGCAAATATAAATTCATACACTAAACAAACATTTTGCTTGGATTCATCCAAGACTTGTACGTTCAAGAAAACTTTCTCGGTCACCTTGGTTTTTACATTAGCGAAATTTGCATCATCCAAATGTTCAATAAATTAACAGTTGCTTGGAAAAATAAACGTTAGAGTTTGCAAGGCATAAAAAGACATGCATATGAATATGATATGAATATTTGTAAGCTAAATTATTAGATTTTTACTATTAGATAAGTTTCTTGAAAAAAAACAACAGATAACTCTTGTATGATTCATATTTATGTTTATTTGTCTCTGATAACTTATCTTTCTTAGATACTGTTTCATCCGGATCCCACATTTACTACCAGTTTTCAGTGGATAAGGTACGTCATCCTAATGTCACTTTTTATTGTTCTTTTAGATATAGTGTACAGTATGTCTAAACAGCAACATTTAAGTCATATTTTTTTAATTACATATTGTAAAATTGTAATCTGTATGAATATCTGATGTTTTTCTGCTGGATCAGGGTGTCTTGTCAATGCACGTTGCCCACAATGGATATACGGATCCAAACAACTTGAAGTTTGAAAACATCACTGTGATGGGAGTGACTACTGCTCCTGTTCTCGTGCTTGTGACTGTTGGTTCCACTAGTAACCCTCTGTTATCGTCCCAGGTTCACTACAATTCTACCAAACAGGTAATCATATAGTTTTAAAATCTATCTATCTATCTATCTATCTATCTATCTATCTATCTATCTATCTATCTATCTATCTATCTATCTATCTATCTATCTATCTATCTATCTATCTATCTATCTATCTATCTATCTATCTATCTATCTATATTACTACAACAAATACCACCATGATCCTTTTGGAATGAAAGTAATGGTATATATATATATATACACACAGTACTATCACCACAGCATAATAATACTTTGATTAAAAGCCAAGATTTTCTCAATAGAAAGGCCTCTGAAAATAGCTGTCCTTCTAAGGGCATCACAGAATTCTCAGAAATGTGTTATCTAATTTGACAGTCGTAAAATATCTCTAAATGGAAGTAAAACATGCAACAAAAAAAAATAATAATAATAATTCACTGCTTACATAACATACAGTAATTTGGCCAGTCCAACAAACCATGTCCTCAAAACAGAGCCTGACTTGTGTTTAATATGGAGTAGGATTCCATAGAGTACCAGGAGATACCCTATCATTCCAAGTGAGTGTCTAGGTATGCTCGCGGACCAGTGATTGAATTTGTCAGGGCTCTCAAAAGCACATATACATTAGGCTATGACGAAGGGCATTGCTTTCTCCCAGAGCTCTAGGTCTTGGAATGACAACACGAGGACGTGTGGACTTCAGTCTTAAACTACAATTTTTGTAGTTAGCTATAATTTATGGCACATTCACAAAGTAACACAAAGAGACTTAGTGAAACAGTATTTGTCATTCGCATCCTTTAACTAGAGGAGTCATTGGCGCCGGCTAGGATTCTGATGTAAATACACCTGCTGTCTTTTGTGTGATATAAATCATTGGGTGTTTGTGGTCTGCTAGGTGATGTATTTGAGGAATCTGGAGCTGGAGCTTGGGAAGAGCTATACAGTCAGCTGGGAGTCCACATCCACTGGAAATTTCGACTGCCACCCTGAATTTGGCGTCGATGAGTCCAAATGCCAAGCCCGCAACTGCCTCTGGCAGGTCAGAGAGAGATGATTTTTTATATTTAACCCTATTGTTTTCAAAGAGACTGATTGGTCTGAAGTCTATATACAGAAAGGCTATTGTATTTCTTGTTATTGTACTTTTTCTGCATTTGCTGTGACGTAATTTCTCCATATGTTTTAATTCTCTTTTGTAGCCTTTAAATTTTCCCAAGTGTTATTACGCTGAGACCCACGGCTACAAATCCAGCAATGTGGTTCCTTCACAAAGTGGCATAAGTCTAGATATTAACATCAATAGTGCTTTCTCAAGTCAGCGTTCTCTATCTCGAGACATCACCAAGCTCCGTGTGGAAATCACATACCTTAGTGAACACAGCCTACGTTGGAAGGTATGGTTTTAAATTTTAAGATTTAAACAATGACTAAACATACAATTTAAATGCATGTATTTGGCAGACACTATTATCCAAACAACTTACACTGCAATCAAGACATATTGTACTTTTTACATGCGTTCCCTCGGGTATTGAACGGATAACCACTTTAACCATGCTCTATTGTTTGAGTTACATGATTTTTTTTTTTTTACTGTTAAGAAAATAAATGCATATATGTAAGATTGAGATAAAGACTAAGGTTGATTTTGGTCCTGTTCATGTAGATCTTCGACCCAGACAATGCACGCTATGAGGTCCCCATTTCCCTCAATCTACCAGCAACACCAGAGACAGAAGAAGCAAAGAGAATGTATAGGGTCAAAATTATTGACAACCCATTTGGGATCCAAGTGATCAGAAAAAGGACAGAAGAAATTATGTGAGTAATATCCCTGAATTACTATGGCAACATGGAGTCCAGAGAGGTTCTGGCCAAATCAAGACCAATATTTTAGTTAAAAATGTATATACATAAATAAGGGAAAGTGTATATTTTATCTGATTGGTCGTCACTTTGTAATACATTTATATTTATATATATTGCATTTACATGTATGTATTTGGCAGACACTTTTTTTGGTAACACTTTATATTACGACCCGCAAACAACTGTGTAAGTACACCGAAATTATGGTGTACGTTTCTGTAATTAAAGTGTACTTATGTGTAGGTATAAGGAAACAATATGTTAAGTTTTGGGTAATAAGGGGGTAACAAGCAGATATACAACCTGCAAAGAACTTTGTAAGTAAACCGAAATTACGGTGTACGTTTCTGTAATTATAGTGTACCTCCGTGTAGGTATAAGGGAACAATATGTTACGTTTTGGGTAATAAAGGGGTACAACCAGATATACAATCAAATTATTTATAATGCAATTATTTTAAAACTAACAGGTACCCATTCTGTTAATATATTCCAGGCAAAAATTGTACATCTGTTGTACAATTTTTAGCACATTTCTGGCAAAATATGTTCTTGTGCAATGTAGTTACAGGGTAATTTTGACATATGTGGGTTGTAAATTAAACACACACACACACACACACACACACACACACACACACACACACACACACACACACACACACACATATATATATATATATATATATATATATATATATATATATATATTAGTGGTGGGCATAGATTCATTTTTTTAATCTATATTAATCTCACTGTAATCTTGGAATTAATCTAGATTAAAATGGCTCATTTGAATTCTGTCGAAGGTATTCAGAATATGTGTGCTAGCTAAATAATGACTAAAAGTAGGCCTAAGTCTTTGAGAACGGGTTTCTTAAGCCAGGTGGCGCATTAGACCAGGGGCTCATCTCCTGTTTCCAAAATGCATCACAAACTGCTTGAGAAAGCTGTTCTACTATGATAATTGGTGATGAAAATAAATCAAGTTCAATCAGATACTTGTGTTTACTATTGGATACATCTTTACATCTAACTGATAGAGCTGTGCTGACGGGCTTGCCTCGGTTGCACTCAAACATAGTAGTTTAACATTATATCAGTGCTTGGCCCGGCATCTACCGCATTAGCTAAGGGATGCTTTGCGTTTAGGTGGTACTTGAGACTGTCAGCTGAATGTGTGGAACGCTTTTCAGAGAAGATAAGGTAACTTATTTTTAGCACAATTCATACCCAGTGGTAATTCAGGAAAACAAAATCTCTAAATGCTTTACATGAAACGTTGGTCTTCCGATCTTTTTAACATCGTGTCGATTTATTTTGGTTAATATGTGTGAGGGAGAGAGAGCAAGACAGCGCTTAGTGTGGAGATGGTGAAGTCTTCTTTACACTTTCGCCTGGGTCCTAAGTGAGAGAGTGTGCGCGTGACCGGGTCTCTCTCTCTCTCTCTCTCTCTCTCTCTCTCTCTCTCTCTCTCTCCTCGTTCTTTCAGTTAAACATGTGCCCTGTCACAAGCGCAGCAGTTCATCTACATTACTCACAGAATTTAATGCAGGAAAAACCCTGTTTATGCAAACAGGAAACAGCATAATTTGTCTCGTTTAGTAAAATAAAGCCAAGCTTTAGATCGTCTTTTCCACTCCATGTTTACCTCCTCTGCTCAAATCGATTTGACATCACGAAAGACGCACAGATGCGTATAGGACTTCACGCTATGGTGCCCGATAAAGGACAAAAGGGAAAGTTGAGTTTGCGGTCTGTATGTGTATATTATGGCTGGGACTCGGAGCAGGAGCATCGATAAGAGGAATCGTTAACGTCGAGGGCATACAATATCGATGGTTCGTAAAACTTAGAACCGGTTTTTGAGTGGAACCGGTTTTCAATTCCCATCCCTACCCCCTACAGTGCAATTCGGCTAGGTATGCATCCGCGCTAAACTATCAAGGTGAAAGTCATCATAGCTTGCGAAGTATAGACCCAGCTCATCTCCCAACCCAACTTTGAGAATAGATTAACGGCGATATTTTTTTTATCGCCCGATAAGAGTCTCACGTTAACGCAGCACGTTAACACCGATAACGGCCCACCACTAATATATATATATATATATATATATATATATATATATACATACATCTAAAAACGTTCACATTGTATTGCAATGACACTTAAATGTCAGGGCAAATATACTGTGTAATTAAAACATTTTTTTGTTTTATTTTCTTAAAAAGAGTACCTTTCTCTGTAATTACTGTGCAAATAGTGTTGTTTCGTATTGTTACATAGTAAGTAGTGCTTGTTACCCGTTTCAACTGTGTATTTACAGGGTAAGTGTAACTCCTGCGGGCTGTAAATTAAAGTGGCGCTTGTTACCCCCTTGTTCTGTGTAGTTACAGGGTAAATACTTTGAAATTTTGTTTTGAAATTTTTTTGTTAAATAAAAGTCAGAAATTAAATTTATTGTATATTTACTGCATTTACCCTGTACCACAGAACAAGGGGTTAATAAGCGCCACTTTAATTTATAGCCCGCAGGAGTTACACTTACCCTGTAAATACACAGCTGAAATGGGTAACAAACACTATTTACTATGTAACAATACGAAACAACACTATTTGCACAGTAAGTACAGAGAAAGGTACTCTACTAAAACAAAACAAAAAAACGTTTTAATTACACAGTATATTTGCCCTGACATTTAAGTGTCATTGCAATACATTGTGATAAGGTAAGTACTAAGTACTACATGGTACGTTCTAAACTAACTAACTATATATATATATATATATATATACAGTATATACACGTTTAATTTACAACCCACAGATGTCAAAATTACCCTCTAACTACATTGCACAAGAATATTTTGCCAGAAATGTGATAAAAACTTTTATATACAACAGACATACAATTTTTGCCTGGAATATATTAACAGAATAGGTACCTGTTAGTTTTAAAATAATTACATTATAAATAATTTGCTTGTATATCTGATTGTACCCCTTTATTACCCAAAACTTAACATATTGTTCCCTTATACCTACACGGAGGTACACTATAATTACAGAAACGTACACCGTAATTTCGGTTTACTTACGAAGTTCTTTGCAGGTTGTATATCTGCTTGTTACCCCTTTATTACCAAAATATTAACATATTGTTCCCTTATACCTACACGGAAGTACACTATAATTACAGAAATGTGCACCGTAATTTCGGTGTACTTACGCAGTTGTTTGCGGGTCGTAATATAAAGTGTTACCCTTTTTTTTTCCAAAACGACTTGCATTGTATTTAGGGTATACTTTTTGTCAATATATCATGCATTCCCTGGGAAATTAATCAATGACCTTGGTTCCATTTCAGTCGCTCACGTTCGACGTTACATCTCCCGTACCCTCCTTCAGGGAACGAGGGTTATATCAGTAACCGAGACGTTTTGCTAGCACACTGTTTGAGTCAAATAAATTGCATGATTTTACATATTTTTATATATTAAATAAAATTCATTAAATAAAAATAAATATTTAATATGTATATTATTTATATTTATTTTAGATATATTATTTTAAAATCATGCATACAAAAAAAAAAGTATTAGCTAATTGCTATTTAAAATTATTTTAGAATGAGGTTAGCTTGTCAAAGTTCCCAAAGGTATTGCAGCTGCAAATGAACTGGAGAAAGCAACAAAAAGCAGTTTTGTAGATGAGCACATGAGTTTAGTGCAGAAATAGCAGTGCTGATGATGCACTTTTTTGGGGACTTTTAGGACTATAAATGCACAGTTTGCTTTCTTAATGAAAGGAACCTTTTTGTTTTCGAAAGGCAGAAAACATCTTGAGTGTTCTCAATGTTTTGTTAAATCTCATTCTCTTGCTAGATGGAACTCTGCCGTGCCAGGGTTAACATTCTCCGACCAGTTCCTTCAGATCTCCACACTCCTCCCCTCAAACTATGTCTATGGTTTTGGTGAGACAGAGCACCCCAGCTACAAACATGACCTCAACTTTCAAAAATATGGCCTGTTTGCAAAAGACCAGCCTCCAGGGGTGAGTGTCAGAACCCCTGGTGATGTTTTACAAGCCTTCCTGTATTGATATGTCATCCACACTTCACACATCACTTTACTCAGCTGACGCGAGTGTATAGCTTGGACCTGGTTTAAGGCCAATCATATTAAACCCAATATCAAAAGAAAAAAATATATAATTTGCATATAGATAAATGAATTGCTCAGGCAGAATTGTTTTAATTCAAACATGCGCTGAGTGGGTCTGAGAGATTATTAGAGTTCAGCACGACTCAGTGGAAACGACTCATGTTAAATTTGTATGTTAGTTGTCTGTTTGCACAACTGATTATGTCAGATTATTATTTTAGTTGATTTTCATATTAAAGTTATTATTAATAGCTGGTCTTCATGATGAGCTATCTAAGTCAAGGAGAAAACCATATACCTCTCATGTTTTGGTTCCCTCGTTGTCTACCTTTTCGACTATCGTGGGTCTGAAGGCGTGGGAGTATGCTGAGATGCCTCAGATTGAAGAGACGCTCGCAAGCTATCTCTCGCCTGGGTCTGCATCTTCGCTCAAGAGACCTACATCGTGCAGAAAAACATCAGCTCTCGTTGGTAAAGCTTACCAATGCTGCTGGTCATGCTGGTGCAATGCTGCATACAATGGCTGTGTTACAGGCATACCAGGCTGACCTCTTGAAGGATTTGAGTGCAGGCACTACGATAGATGTTGAAGCGTTTTCTGAACTGTGCCGAGCCACAGACCTTTCTCTCCGTGCCACTAAACAAATGCCTCGTGCCATCGGCCGTTCTATGTCTGCTTTAGTTAGCACGGAGAGGCATCTGTAGTTCAACCTCACGGTGATAAAAGATAAGGACCATGTATATCTTCTGGACTCTCCGGTTTCTCCCTCTAGCCTGTTTGGCGACTCGGTCAACACAGTAGTCACCAGGTTCAGAGAGGTTAAGAAACATGATGAGGTGTTTGTTCAGTTCCTTCCTCGCCGCACTCAAGGGGAGGGGCCATCGACCACCCAACCTCTCCCCGGTCCTTCAAGACCTAGGGAGGTGAAAAAGCAGAGCCGCGCTCCTCCTAGTAAAAATTGGGGACAGGCTCGTCACGCTCAGCAACCTCCCAAGTCAGACCTTAGGACGATCATCAACAGAAAGAAGTCCTGATGGTCTGGTGCCCAGTCTGGTGGGGGTAGCCCCCCGCAGGACGGAGCATGTATTATATCTGACCGCCCCTCCTCGTTACCCCCACAGAACCTCTCCATCCCCGCCACCTCTGGTGCTTCGGGGGGCAGGGTTTTCCAGCGAAATGTTAGATGTTCCGTTGCTTCCTGGTTTCATCCAGTGCAAGGAGCATCTAACATCCCCTCAAAAGGAAGTGTTAAAGTTGATACCACTATCAGAAAGTCTGGCAGCGTGGAATCTTCTGCCAGGCATTTCTGCTTGGGTATTAAGCACAGTACAAATAGGATACAGAATCCAATTTATTCATCATCCTCCACGTTTCAACCGGGTGGTCTCCACTTCCGTGAGACCGGAGCTGATGCATGTACTGTCACAAGAGCTACAAACTCTTCTGAGCAAAGAGGCCATAGAACATGTTCCTCTTCCAGAGAGGGAGTTGGGCTATTACAACAGATACTTCCTGGTTCCCAAGAAGGACGGGGGGTTGCGTCCAATCTTAGATCTTCGAGGCTTAAACCGTACAGTCAAAGTACTCAAGTTCAAGATGTTAACTGTCAAGACGGTCATGTCGCAACTTTAACATCACGATTGGTTCATCACGATCGATCTGAAGGACGCATATGTGACCAGTCACGGAAACTAGGGACACAAGTCGGTTCTGGGGCATTTTGAGTTATTCATAGATTCTGAAAGTGTAATATCCAAGCTTTCCAACGATGTGTAACATGTGGAAATCTGATAATATTTGGAGAAGTTGTGGCCATTTTAAAGTAGGCACTTAAAAAAGCTCAAAGTGGAGAAAACGAGCTCTAAAGATTGTGCAGTTCTCACCTCTCTCTGCTGCTGGGGGTGACAATATGGCTCATTTACATCTCATTTAGATAAGCCATACCCCCTGTAAAGCTCCTCCATGTGCTTTACAGCTTTTTTTGCACTTCGAATGAGTGCACTTCTGCCGCACTAGGCGAAAAACAATTGTGCTGCCCCTCTATTTGCAACGTACCAGCATCAACACACAAAGACCAATATGCCATATAGCCTGCATATAACGCAAAACCAGCAACAACACACAAAGACCAATATGCCATATACATATAACGCAAAACCAGCAACAACAAACAAAGACCAATATGCCATATACATATAACGCAAAACCAGCAACAACACACAAAGACCAATAAGCCATAGGCCTACACATAACGCAAATAGTGCGCAACACTCGTGTGCCCAAAATGTCAACAATATTAAAGTTTATGCAGGAGGGAAATGCCTGCTGGCATTTTTCTTTAAGCAGTCATTTCTGCAATTTTCCAAATAATCACATTTCACCTCCTCAAATTACTGTTGCAAATCTCTTTACACCACTTTCTTATGTGCGTATACACACACAAATGGAATGTCCGCAAGCACATTATATTATCAGCAGGTTCAGCATCTTAAATAACGACTAAAGAGCAAATGAAGCTTAACTTACATTTCAGAAACACGCACGGCAGGCCTTCATCGCAGCAAAGGTCTTAACTGCATCCTCTATTTCGATTCTCCGTCACATATGAAACAGCCAGCCACCGCTGTCAGCGAGCCGAGCCGCCGTATTCAAGCACTGAGGGCGCGCGCGCTGCGCCCATACCTCCGGTTTAGTTTCCCGAGCCCACGAAGTGCGGCGAAAACATTTTCGGTGTAACTGCCAGATGGTTCATCTCGTCTGCGACAATCTTTGCGGCATCCATCTTCATTGAATTTTGATATCAGAGAGAGCCGGCCAGAGCACAGCATAATAAGTAGCCATGTGGTTGACTTGGAGGGCGGGGGCAAAAGCGCCGGGTTATTCAGTATGGAGATACACACAGACAATGACACGCCACGCCCCTACTGCATGCTAGAATCTCCGAAAACAAGCCGATTTCAACCTCAAAATGTAAGCTTTTAAATATACCAATACTGCTATCTCAAACATGGAGAGGCTTCTTCGTGATTTCAATTAACAGATTCTCCAAAAAATTGAAAATCACCAATTTTGAAAAAAAACTCTTCTTTCTCATTTTGCTCGAAAGTTGTGCTGCCGACTTGTGTCCCTGGTTTCTGTGACGGGTCACATATTTTCACATACAAATATTGCCAGAACACAGGAAGTTCCTGAGTTTCGATAACAGGGGCGAAGCTTACGCCCCTGTAGAACTACCGGTAATTCCTTTGGGGCTGTTGCACATGAGACCATTTCAGTTGTGGCTAGAAGCCAGGGGATTTCATCCAAGGGCCAATCCTCAAAGGCAAATAAAAGTGATGCGCCGAGGGGTTCATACACTATGTCTGTGGCTCAGACCCCAGTTCCTGACCTGAATGTGGGAACGGATTTACTGTCCTGACAGAAACTACAGATGAGGGAATGGAAACTCCACCCAGAAGTAGTAAAACAGGTCTGGACTAGATTTTACGAAGCGGAGTTGGACCTCTTCGCCTCCCAACAGACAGCGCAATGTCCCCTCTACTTCTCTCTGAGTCACCCAGCCTCCCTGGGTCTGGACACAATTGCACACACATGGCCCAAAATACGCCTGTATGCCTTTCCTCCAGTATCTCTGCTCCCGGTAGTTCTAGCTAGAGCTCTTGCCTCTTAGTGATAGCGCAGCATTGGACAAACTGAGTATGGTTCTCGGAGATAATATCTCTCCTCGACGGCTCAACATGGGTGATTCCGGAGAGGAGGGACCTTCTGTCCCAGGCAGAGGGCACGATATTCCATATCAGGCCCAACCTGTGGAACCTTCATGTTTGGCCCCTGATTTTGTTGAGCACATTTTATAATACTATTTGTCATAATTTCTGGTGTATTGAGTAGGCTACTTACAACTGTCTGGGGTTATGTTGGGACAGGAGGCTCCAAAATACAGATATTACCATCAGAATCTGTTGGGAGCAACAAAAAAACCCAACCCAAAGTAAAATATAAGGAAATATCAAAAACAGCATATATAAAAAATAACACATGTGCAGACATCTTACATATTATGAAGGCACTTGAATCTTCGGGAGTGACTGGCTCTGATGAAGTCCCTCCAGGAATTCCCTCAGCCATTGGCCTTCCAGCATTCAGGCTCAGGGCCATCTCCATCTCCTCTGCATCTCCATCTCCATCTCCTCTGCGTCTCCATCTCCATCTCCTCTGCATCTCCATCTCCATCTCCTCTGCATCTCCATCTCCTCTGCATCTCCATCTCCATCTTTGCAAGCCTCTTCCTTCTTTCTGTTGGCTGAATAGAAGTCAAATGAGAATGAACATTTAATTGTGTTATTTAGACCTATGTCAAAAATGCTGCTGCACTGCTAGACACTGGATGCTATTTAGTTATTTAATATGTCAAATGTTTGTAAAGTCAGGTAGCCTACATCCATGATTTGCTCAAGCCTTACCTGACTGAATTATGTTTTTAGATTTTATTTTCAGCTGCTGCCATAGAAGAACCAAGTATTGGTTCTTTTAATGCCTGCAGGATTGCACCTACATGGAAATTAAAATTAGGTTGAATAACATACTGTTCTTCCAGTTTCACCTCTGATATTATAACAGTTGGGCAAGTTACTCTAAAATATTTATTAATTACTAACTACAAATGACATCTTCAACAGTGTAATTAGATTAATGTAATAATTACTATCTCTAGAAAGTTTTGGTCTACTTATTACTAATTACTTTATACATCCCATATCAACCTCAACCACTTGAACAATACAAAAAGAGAAAATAAACTGCGCTTTTAATGCTTTCAGTGTGTACAGAGAAAATGTTACATTAAAAATATACCTTTATAAAAAGCTATGTTGAATCCACTGTTGTTTTGTACAGAATTGTTCTATAGTCTATGCAGTATTTAATGCAATGACATCATATTTGACTTCATATTACAGACGAATTAAGAGTAATCCCTTTTAGATTACTTGGTAATTACACCCAACACTGTATAACAGTAAATAAAATGTAAAATTACGCATTGACTCGAGCAACTATTTTCTCCCAAACTAACTCTCTCGATCGCCGCTGCTGCCTTGGTTGCTTAAACAAAAATGTTTGCGTACTGCTGGTGAGAAATATGCAGACCTCTTTTTGTCTGGCGCTGTTACCATGGTGACTGTCACATGTCTGTCCTCTCTTGTGATGCACATGGGTGTTTTGTTATTTTGAGCCTTGTGCTCTTGTCATTGTTTGATCCCTCCCCCTTGTTATCTGATTATTGGTTTAATTGCTCCACCTGTCTGTCTCGTTACCCTCCTTTGTTTGCCTCCCTATTCAGTCTTCCTGTGTTTGCTGTCCTGTGCTCGTTCGTTGTATTTGTTACGCATGTTGTATTCTGTGCCTGTTCCTGCCTTGCCTTGTCTGTTTTCGGATTTAGATTTGGTTTGTTTATTTTATGTTTTGTCTTATTACAATACTTCTTCTCTGCACCTGAATCCACGGAATTATTCCCGGTCCCACCGTGACAGAACGAACGAGCCACATGTGGATTCAGCGGAGCGAACTTTTTCTGGCTGAGAGAGAATGGGATCTCTCTTTTTAAATATTTCTCTCTGTGTGCCCAGAGGAATGAGGAGAGGAGGGCAGCAGAGTCTTCCTCACTGGTCTCTCCTGGAATGGGATCATCGTCGTTGAGTCGTTCCAGCGTTGGGATTCCGTCTATGGTTTTGACCAACCTCGAGTCTGCACAGATCCGTCAGAAGGGATGGAGAAGGAGAAGGGGGAGACACGTCACGTCTGCCCAGTCAGAGACTGTGCACGTTCTGGCTGCCCAGTCGGAGATTGTTCACGTCCCGTCTGCCCAGTCAGAGACGGCTCACGTCCCGTCTGCCCAGTCAGAGACTGTTGACGTCCTGTCTGCCCAGTCAGAGACTGTTCACGTTCCGTCTACCCAGCCAGAGACTGTTCACGTCCCGTCTGCCCAGTCAGAGACTGTTCACGTTCCGTCTGCCCAGCCAGAGACTCTTCACGTTCCGTCTGCCCAGTCAGAGATTGTTCACGTCACGTCTGCCCAGTCAGAGACTGTTCACGTCACGTCTGCCCAGCGAGAGACTGTTCACATCACGTCTGTCCAGTCAGAGACGGCTCACGTCCCGTCTGTCTAGTCTGGGACAGAGCAAGAGATGCCCATGGCCGCCAAGGCTATGCTGGACTATCTGGAGCGTCTGGCTCAGATCCTGGACATGCCGGTGGATGCTCCGGAGCCGAAGGCAGAGCCAGTTTCTGCTGTTCCTGAGCCGGAGCCAGTGTCTGCTGTCCCTGAGCCGGAGCCAGTGTCTGCTGTTCCAGAGCCGGAGCCAGTGTCTCCTGTTCCAGAGCCGGAGCCAGTGTCTGCTGTTCCAGAGCCGGAGGCAGAGCCAGTGCCCGTTCCAGAGCCGGAGGCAGAGCCAGTGCCCGTTCCAGAGCCGGAGGCAGAGCCAGTGCCTATTCCAGAGCCGGAGGTAGAGCCATTGTCTGTTCGAGAGCCGTAGGCAGAGCCAATGCCCGTTCCAGAGACGGAGGGAGAGCCAGTGCCCGTTCCAGAGCCGGAGGCAGAGTCAGTACCCATTCCAGAGCCGGAGGCAGAGCCAGTGCTGTCTGCCTTCATGGACCTGGACTATCTGGAGCGTCTGGCTCGGATCCTGGACATGTCCGTGTCTGCTGTTCCAGGGCCGGAGCCAGTGTCTGTTCCAGGGCCGGAACCAGTGTCTGTTCCAGGGCCGGAGCCAGTGTCTGTTCCAGGGCCGGAGCCAGTGTCTGCTGTTCCAGAGCCGGAGCCAGTGTCTGCTGTTTCAGATCCAGAGGCAGAGCCAGTGCCTGTTCCAGAGCCGGAGGCAGAGCCAAGGCCTGTTCCAGATACCTGGAGCCAATGTCTGTTCCAGAGCCAGCGCCTGTTCCAGCGCCAGACCCAGTGTTTGTCTGTGTGTTTGTGTCTGTCCTTGTGACCATTTCTGTTCTAGTGACTGTTGGCTGCTGCTCCAGAGGTAGAGGCAGAGCCAGTGCCTGTTCCAGAGCCGGAGACAGAGCCAGTGCCTGTTCCAGAGCCAGTGCCTGTTCCAGAGCCGGAGGCAAAGCCAGTGCCTGTTTCAGAGCCGGAGGCAGAGCCAATGCCTGTTTCAGAGCCGGAGACAGAGCCAGTGCCTGTTCCAGAGCCGGAGGCAGAGCCAGTGCCTGTTCCAGAGCTGGAGCCAATGTCTGTTCCAAAGCCAGTGCCTGTTCCAGTGCCAGAGCCAGTGTTTGTTCCTGTGTTTGTGTCTGTTCTTGTGGATGTTACAGTTCTTATGGCCGTTCCTGAGCCGGTGTCTGTTCCTGAGCGGGTGTCTGTTCCTGAGCCGGTGTCTGTTCCTGTGCCGGGGTCTGTTCCTGAACCGGTGTCTGTTCCTGAGCCGGTGTCTGGTCCTGAGAGGGCATCACCGCCTTGGCCGCCCGAGGGGTTTGCTCCGCCCTGGCCGCCCGAGGGGTCTTCACCGCCCTGGCCGCCCGAGGGGTCTTCACCGCCCTGGACTCTGTGTTTCTGTGTTTCGCCCTGGCCGCCCGATGGACTGTGTTTTGCCCTGGTCTGTTCCTCCCGTCCCGTCCTGGTCTGTCCCTCCCGTCCCGCCCTGCTCTGTCCCTCCCGTCCCGCCCTGGTCTGTCTCTCCTGTCCCCCCCCTGGACTGTCCCCCCCGCCCTGGTCTGATGGAGCGTCTGGTAGCCGCTCCGTAGGGAGGGGGTTATGTCTCATGTCTGTCCTGTCTTGTGATGCACATGGGTGTTTTGTTATTTTGAGCCATGTGCTCTTGTCATTGTTTGATCCCTCCCCCTTGTTATCTGATTATTGGTTTAATTCCTCCACCTGTCTGTCTCGTTACCCTCATTTGTTTGCCTCCCTATTTAGTCTTCCTGTGTTTGCTGTCCTGTGCTCGTTCGTTTTATTTGTGCCTTTATATGTGCCTGTTCCTGCCTTGCCTTGTCTGTTTTCGGATTTAGATTTGGTTTGTTTATTTTATGTTTTGTCTTGTTAAAATACTTCTTCTCTGCACCTGAATCCACCGAATTATTCCCGGTCCCACCGTGACAGACTCATAATATCTGCACGCCATTGATAATGGCTTTGTATAGTTGTAGTGCACGCGCTTAACTCAGAGTCAGTCAACTTAGAGTTGATTGAACTTACTCATTTCAGCTGTTCTGAAACTGAAAACTCAGAGTTTCCCATCTCAGGGTAAGTCAACTCAGAGTTCAAGTTTTAACTCAGAGTGGGTTGAACCTCCTTATTGAAACGGGCCCCGGATTGCTTCAGTTCTGGACTTACTGCAGGAAAAATTATCAACAGGCACATGCCCCACCACTCTCAAGGTTTATGTGGCCGCTCTTTCGGCTTGCCACGCCTTGGTTGACGGGATGCCACTCGGGAGACATCCTCTGCTCGCTTGCTTCATTCGTGGGGCCAGACGACTGAGGCTTCCCTTAAGAACCAAGATTCCTTTGTGGGACTTAGCTATAGTCCTCAAGGGTCTTATTGAGACCCCCTTTGAACCTCAGTGTCTGGCAAACTTCTGACCCTAAAGATGTTTTTGTCTTATGGCTATAACCTCTCTAAAAAAATCGAGGACATGCAGGCTCTGTCAATATTGCCATCCTGCTCAGATTTTGCCCCAGTAATGGTGAAAATGATTTTGCATCCTCATCCTGATTACCTGCCTAAGGTACCTTTCTCTGCTGTACATCCGGTCAATCTTGAGGCCTTCTGCCCTCCACTGTTCACAACACCGGAGCAGGAGAGATCTCACAGACTGTGTCCAGTCCATACTCTTCAGACTTACATCCACTGCACCAGCCAGTGGCGTAAGTCAGAGCAACTGTTCGTTTGTTATGGGGGCAGCAACAGGGGCTGGCAAGTTTCAATCCCTTAGAAGCCTATGGAGGAGTGATCCAGCTCTCAGATTTCATCAAAAATAACTTAATTCATGTTCCGAAGATGAACGAAGGTCTTACGAGGTTGGAACAACATGAGGGTGAGTAATTACTGACAGAATTTTCATTTTTGGGTGAACTATCCCTTTAATTGCCCATATGGATTTCATATAGGATTGCACTTGCCACTAGGTGGGACCCAACTGGGCAACATGTGCAAGACCCATCTTGGTCCCAGCTTTATTTGAATTTGAGTTTATTTTGCAGCCATTAAAAAGTATGCTCTATATAGTATGAATATAGGTATTATGGATGAAATTCGGATGTAGTACATCCACCATGTTGTTACCGTCACGTGACCGACCAGCGCCAGTTGTGTCACTTCACTTCCATTCATTAATCTCTCCTGTAGCCTCATGGGATAGTAAAGTGTCCATCGAATGTGCTCTTCAGAATCTCGGCAGAAGTAGTAGGTGATCCAGGGACTTCTCGCCTGCTGTTTTTCGAACTCTATGTATTTGTATATTCTACTCTTTTGGTGTAATGTTTTTCACATACTATAGTAGGGAATTATTCCATTTTGAATGCAGCAATCGTTTCTGTGTTTATGTTTCATGTGCTTCAGGTTAGTTCTATTTCATTGGTTAATTATTAGGTCCTCGTTTGTTTCTGTATTTACGTATTAGTTTTACCTGTCTCTAGTTTGGTTTCCTTTGTTCTTGCAGTGAGTTCACGCCATGTTGAAATTACCGTAATTTCGAGGGTTCAACTTGTAAAAAGCGTTTACATCTTGTATAGCTCAAAATTAACTGCTTGTAAATTGGGACTTTTCTGAGAGCTCCTACTTGACCACTACAGATTCATTTATCCATTGATAGTGTCACGATAGAAATGCATAATTCCCTGTCCGAGGATGTGAAGTGATCAGCTTAGAATAGAATGTCACGTGTTGTCATCTCAAGCCTATGGTAATTACATCAGGGCGTGAACACAGCATACTTTGTACAGTATATATAGTCCTGTATTTTCAGTTGTGTTTGTCAGAACTCGTATTTGTCTAAGGAGTATTCTCCTTGTTCATTTAAGGCTATTAGTATTCATTGCCTGAGTAGAGAAAGCCACACTACAGAACTTGACAGTTATTGGTTGTCATTCATCCATACTGGACATGCTAACAGCCTTATTCTCTGACTCATTTCATGACACAGTGCCCAGAGAAAGAGAAGCAAAAGAGAGATCTACATGAAGAAATAGAAGGAGAGATGCAATTACGTTAATGAAAACAGAGAGATGGGATTTGCAAGGTTCATTCCTTTAAGCCAAATACAAATCTCTCATTGACACTTAATTGTCTGTTTAACACTGAGAACAACTGAAATTGCAACACAAACTCTAATCTCTTTCTCCTCATCTATAGTATAAGCTGAACAGTTACGGTGTCCATCCCTTCTACATGGGTCTGGAGAAATCAAAAGATGCACATGGTGTCCTTCTGCTCAACAGCAATGCCATGGGTGAGTACAACCACATATACTAAACATTTGTGTCACCCACCGGCCACAACCTGCGGAAAATATATATATATATATATATATATATATATATATATATATATATATTTTTTTTTTTTGTAGGCTAAGACTAAGCTAAACCAGCCTAAGATGGTTTGCTAGTTTAAAGTGGACTAATTGTTCCCAATTTAAAAGCACAAAAACAAGACTTGTCTGATCAGAAAACCAATTAGGCTAATTGGCTTACAGACTTTTTTTTCAGATGGAGATTAAAATTAGAAAGATGTATAGATAGATAAAGATATAAGGTTTTTTTATTGTGGCCAGCCTAAAGCACACCTGTGCAATAATCGTGCGGTCTAATCATCATCTTGATATGCCACACCTGTGAGGTGGATGGACTAGGAGAAGTGCTCATTAACACAGATTTAGACAGATTTGTGAACACTATTTGAGAGAAATAGGACTTTTGTGTGCATAGAAAAAGACTTAGATCTTTGAGTTCAGCTCATGAAAAATGGAGGCAAAAACAAAAGTGTTGCGTTTATAATTTTATTCAGTGAAGATAGACGACTCACCTCCGTTCCTCAACAGTCTTTTCTGCATCCCTCCGCCACCCTGACTCCTCACTCTTGGCTAGTTCTGATCCCAGCCAGGGATACAGGGGAGTACTCTGGGTTCGGGCCACATCCCTCCCCCGGACAGCACACTAAATACATATACTCTTTTTCTCTATCTAATTATTATGTGAACTCATGAAATCTCTTTTAAAAATAATCTGCCGCAGCATTATGATGCTGTAATATACCTCATTGAGAAGACAATCCCACAATGCATTGGGATGAATCGAGAGAAACATCCCAAAGTTCCTAATAGCTTGTTCTTAATGTATTAACCACTGCAATTGTAGAAAACACAATTGTATGTGCCCTTCACATTTATTTTTATGTAAAGATCATTACTGTATGTCTGGGAACACTGTTTTTATTGTCTATTTATGAGTCTAAACTTGGCCAGTCGGTCACTAGCTGCATCTTTAGTATTTGAGCAAATAAATTTGTCGCTCTCCACTGGCTCCAACACTGACGGGAGTTTGTCAGCAGGTCTTAAGGTCGTGATTAGAGCAGGTGCTATTTATCAGAGGCGAGAGGCTGTCGTTGAGCTTTTGTGTGAGAAACGGTTATGCTTATTGCAGGACTTTCTCTTGAGCTGCTTTCACATAATGGTGGTGCTGCAGCATGGCTTTTAACCGAGTTGTGCTCTCAGAAAGTGTTTTGCATTCAACTGCTGTCTCACAAGGGCTCACACACACGTTTTAATTCTTACATAAACGCACACTCACAGGCACTAAATGAGCATCCTGAAAAGCACAGCAGGATAATAGCTTTGATGTGGTTCACTTTACCAAGAGAAGTGCCCTTTAATTTGAATGCAGATGTTTATTCCTCACTGCATACATAATAATGCAGAAATGGATAGTAAACTTTACGTAAACTGTAAAGTTGTCCCTGAAATCTGATTGGTTGATTGGAATGTTATTCCAGGATCAAAAAATATGTTGATCCAGGAACATGTTGTACTTGGTGAAATCAAGTTCACCAGAAAAGGAAGTCTGGAATGTACATATTTAATATTTTTAATATAGCCAATAGTGTTAAGTTTGTCACAGTCCAGCATTGTCACAAGTTGCAGCTTGGGCATAGACAAAAGCAATGAAGACACCCTTGTCCATCAATTAAAAAATGTTACACATAGGTACACTGAGGACAAAAATGTCTGTGTTTAAAAACTGTCATACAAATGTGAAGCTTGGGAGCACACACTTAAGTTTGGTATCATTTTAAAGAAGACCCTTGGCAGATTATTACTGAAGTAAAAAAAGTATAAGTAAATCCGAAAAAAAAATATATAGGTATAAGTTTATGAAAATTATTTATGAAAATTATTTTATACAAAATATATATTTTATAAATCAAGTTGAACTCTTAAACGGCAAGAAAATAAAAGCCATAAATCTAAATAAATTGTGTTCCAAATTTGAGGATGATATCTCAAAAAATGAGCTTTCCGTAAGAGTTTGTTTGGGCGCAGTAACACATTTTCCCCATTGGGTGTCAGCAAAACTCCACTGGTGCACACAGTGATTGGATTTGTTATTTGCAGTTGAGTTTTTCTCTCTCAATATTACAAACACACACATGCACACACACACACACACACACACACACAATTTTTTTTTAAAAACACACATACTAACCACACTTTGACATCCATACCAACACACCCACACAAATATTGTTGCATAATTTATCCAATTGGCTCTATAATATGCCGAAGCAGAACACAGGAATACAGCGATATTTGTTTTATAGGCCAAACCCTAAAAATGGCACCATCTGATAAAAAAAATAGTACAAATTAAAATGTTGAATTCTTGCCAAAAGAATGAAAGCCTCTGAACAAAGATTGCATCAGTTTATAGTTGAATGAAACTGAGATTAAAAATTGCAGTTTTAATGGGATTCAATGGGGACATTTTTGTCCAAAAGGTGCTGAGTGGGAATTATTTTGTGGACCTAGTGCAAAAAAGATTTTTCAAAGGAAATGGGGGTGAAATAGTGAAATTACAATAAAAATACACACGTGTGCCAAAATTCATGCAGTTAACATTAACAACAACAGAAAAAGTTACACATAGCTACAAAGTGGACAAAAATGTCCATGTCAAAAAAACTGTCATAAAAATGTTAGGTTTGGGTGCAAAGACTCACGTTTGGTCTCATTTTAAAGAGGACCCTTGGCAGATTATTGCTGAAGTTAAACAAGTGAAAAAAGTCAAACCAAAAATTTTGTATAGAGGTTTAAGTTTATGCAAATTATTTATGAACATTATTATCGTTATTTTATATAAAATATATATTTTATGAAACATGTTGAACTCTAAAACTGATATAAATTCAAAGCCATAAATCTAAACAAGTTGTGTTCCAAATTTGAGGATGATATCTAAAAAAAAAAAAAAAAAAGATTTTGTTTGAGCGCAATAACAGATTTTTCCCATTGGATGCCAGCAAAACTCCACTGGTGCACACAGTGATTGGATTTTAGATTTGCAATTGAGTTTCTCTCTCTCAAATATTACAAGCACACAAACACATATACACACACATTTTGTATTACACACATACAAACCACACTCTGACATCCATACCAACACACCCACACACACAGTTATCGTTGCACAATTTATCCAATTGGCTCTATAATATGCCGAAGCAGAAAACAGGAATAAAGCGATATTTGTTTTATAGGTCAAACCTGGAAAAACGGCACCATCTGATAAAAAAATTGTAAAAACTTTAATTTTGAAGCCTTGTCAACAGAATGAAAGCCTCTTAACAAAGATTGCATCATTTTATACTGTAGTTAAATGGCCCTGGGATTAAAAATTGCAGTTCCCTTTCGTTGTCACTCCGAGTTACGTCGGATGACGACGAATGGGGTTTCGCTTAGAAAGCCTGTCAACTTCGAGTATTACAAAACGAGCCAATGGCAAAGAAATGCCATGGGTCTGCGTAATTTGCATAGCGTATCTCCGCCCCACCTCGTGGGTATAAAAGGAGGACGCCGGCAACATGCAGATATGTTTTCTCTTCGGAGCCAAGTTAATTCTTCACTACACAAGCCATCTCTGAACTGTCAGCTTCTTACAGACGAGCGAGATTCTCTGGTGTTGGTGTGACGGCGATCTCCCGGCGAGTGCGCGCTTCCTGCTTATCTGTGCAGTGGTTTGCCAGTGAGTGTGTTTCTCCCCGGGCGCTTCAACACTTTCAAAGTTTCTTTTCTCTCACAAAAGAGCTCGCACGCGGCACGTCTTTTTAAAGACGGCTCGCCCGTGCATTTCTGGTGGCAGTTGACTCATTTCCAATTTTGATGGGCACATTCTCTGCTCTGCGTGCTTGGGCTTGATCACGCTAGAGCAGCGTTTGTGGATGACTCACGTTCTCCCCGCGGGAACGTGACTATCGCGTCATTACGGTCGAGACTCAATGATCTCGTTTGAGAGAGAGTACCCTCATCCACACCCCGATCTAACTCTCTCCACGTGAGGTGCTACTTCGGCTGGTGGCCAGGGTGACCTGAAGGTGTTGGTGTGGAACAAGGCGCCGACTATCTGTCCGTGCCCCACGCCCCCCTCTTCATTGACGCAACCCATGAACAATCACGTGACGTTTCCTTTGACGTTCCAGAATCGGATCGGTTGTTCAGGAAGTGAAGATTTGACAGTGCTGCCACTTTCGGGTGTGCATATGGCATTTGTCGAGTCAGATCCTGAGATGACGGCCATGCTTTCCCGGGCCGCTGCGAGCATCGCTGCTGTACGATTGGTTTTGGGGTGGCCGCTGACTCTCGTTGCCCGTCTAACCCCAATACCTTTTTTCCCGGATGTCCATCAGGAGATCTCGAAATCCTCGAAGACCCCCATGTCTTCCAGCGATCCCTCGTTGATCTCCTCCGCCCTTCCTTCCCATGGCCGCTGCTCATGGGTACACTGGGGTCCCCCGGTTGAACGCTCTGTTGTGATACTAAAATAACTGTGTCCTCAGAGTGCTTCTTCTCGTCGCGATCCTAAGCACCCGACGGAAGCCTGTAGTTTTTCGTCTACACTTGTGGCGAAATCCTATAGCGCCCAGGACAGGCAGCCGCCTCACTGCATTCCATGGCCATTCTGCTGGTCTTCCTGGCCCAGGTGTTCATGGACATTCAGGAGGGCAGGACTGACCCAGGGCTCTTCATTGAGCTGCGCGCCGCCACTGACCTTGCTCCCCGAGCGACGAAAGTGGCCGCACGCTCCCTGGGTCAGGTGATATACACCATTCAAGCCTGTGGCTTAACCTGTCCGATGTGCAGGATGTCTGGCGGTCACGTCCCAGGTCAGCCCTTCGCCGGTTCGGTTCAGGGCTGTTTAACAGTTCTCAACCGCCCATGAGCAGACTGAGGCATATTCTGCCCCGACGGCCCCGCCGTCCGCTCAGATCCCTCAGTCTGCCCACCGCCGAAGGCGCCCTCCCGCGGCTTCCACCCCGCCCGTTCACCCGGGCTGGCTCTGGACGCCGCAGGGGGACGCCACAGCCCTCTTCTGCCCTGCCCCCCGCTAAACGCCGGGCCAAGCGCCTTTGAGATGGGCTGCTCAGGGATGATGGTCACTTCTCAGGAGATGGTAGCAGTACCACTCCTTCCCCCGGTGGAGGTCCGGGGGAGAATCCTTTGTTTTCCACTCCCTGCTGCTCACCCCTGGGTGGGCAGCACCCTAATGTGGTTAAAGCAAGAAGTGACATGTTCATCCCTGAGCACACAGAGTTCTCGGACGACACGGTGCGCCGCCCCCGAGCCTTGCACCCCTCGTCTTCCTCTGTCTCAGAGCCGGTTGACAGTGTGCGCCGTCCCCGGACCGTGCCGCTCTCATCCGCCTCTGTCGCCAGCCTCCTGGCAGAGCAGACCCCCGTGGAACGTTCATCCTTCCCTGGTCTCCTCTGTCAGGGCGTGGTTAATGACTGTGCCCCCACACCGTGCCGCTATGCCGTCCACATCTGGGCCAGTCATTCCGCCCTGCTGCACCACCGGTGGGAAGTCTGTGGTTTGTATGACCCCGCTGGTACAGTTCTTGGGAGCCTGGCTAGAGGTTCCCCTCCTGTCCCGCTGGGTCGCGCGGATGATCAGGCTCGGCTACGCGATTCAGTTCACGCGGTCTCCTCCCCGCCTCAGGGGAGTCCGCTCCACTTTGGTCGGTGGCAACGCCCCTATCATGAGAGCAGAGATCGCTACCCTGCTGGCGAAGGGTGCGATCGAGACCGTCCCTCCGGCCGGGATGAGGACCGGCTTCTACAGCCCGTACTTCATTGTCCCAAAGAAAACCGGTGGGTTACGGCCAATCCTGGACCTGCGCGTGCTGAACCGCTCCCTTCACAGGCTGCCGTTCAAGATGCTCACTGCCAAACGCATTTTCAAATGTGTGCGGTCCCAGGATTGGTTTGCAGCAATCGACCTGAAGGACGCCTACTTCCATGTCTCCATTCTCCCTCGACACAGACCGTTTCTATGGTTTGCTTTCGAGGGGCAGGCATACCAATACGCGGTTCTCCCTTTCGGGCTAGCCCTGTCTTCTCGCGTCTTCATGAAGGTCGTCTCAGCAGCCCTTGTTCCCCTTCGGGAACACAGGGTTCGCATCCTGATCTATATCGACGACTGGCTGATCCTAGCTCACTCTCGAGACCAGGTTTGCGGACACAGGGACCTAGTGCTCCAGCACCTAGCTCGTCTGGGCTTTCGGGTCAACTGGGAAAAGAGCAAACTTTGCCCCGTGCAGAGGATCTCTTATCTCGGTATGGATATCGACTCGGTCGCCATGTCCACGCAGCTTACGAGCGAGCGCGCGCAGTCACTGCTGACTTGCCTGAGACAGTTCGAGGGCAAGAGTGCGGTTCCACTGAAACTTTTTCAGAGGCTCCTGGGGCATATGGCATCTGCAGCCGCAACAACGCCGCTCGGATTGCTTCATATGAGACCGCTTCAGCTTTGGCTTCGCGACCGAGTCCCGAGGTGGGCATGGCAACACGGCACCCTCGAGTAACAGTTACTTCGACCTGCCGTCAGACCTTCACCCCGTGGTCGAACCTCAATTTTCTACGGGCCGGAGTGCCCCTGGAACGAGCTTCGTTGTAACGACAGATGCCTCCTCCACGGGCTGGGGTGCCATGTGTAATGGACGCAGACCCTGCGCAAGGTCAGGGAGGACGAGGAGCAGGTCCTTCTGGTCGCGCCGTACTGGCCCGCCCGGACCTGGTTCTCCGAACTAGTACTCCTCGCGACAGCACCTCCTTGGCCGATTCCCCTGAGGAAGGACCTCCTTTCTCAGGGACGGGACACCCTATGGCACCCTCGAGGCAGGTTTGAGTACCCTACCGCCAGCGGTGGCGGCTACCATCACTTCCGCTAAAGCGTCGTCCACTAGACATATCTATGCGTTGAAGTCGAACCTCTTCGTCAACTGGTGCTCTTCTCACCGAGAAGACCCCCGGAGATGTTCAATCAGTGTCGTGCTTCCTTCCTTCAAGATGGGTTGGAGCGAAGGCTGTCTCCCTCCACCCTGAAAGTCTATGTTGCCGCTATTGGCCCACACCATGACCCGGTCGAAGGTAAGTCTGTTGGGAAGCACGACCCGATCGTCAGGTTCCTGAGAGGAGCGAGGAGACTGAATCCTCCTCGCCCTCCTCTCGTTCCCTCTTGGGACCTCTCAGTGGTTCTAACTGCCCTGCAGAGTGCTCCCTTTGAGCCTTTGCAATCAGTGGAGCTTAAGTTCCTGTCTATGAAGACAGCGCTCCTGGTTGCATTGGCCTCCATCAAGAGGGTAGGGGACCTGCACGCATTCTCCGTTGACGAAGCGTGCCTGGAATTCGGACCGGCTTACCCCGGCTCGGATATGTGCCCAAGGTTCCTACCACTCCCTTCCGGGACCAGGTGGTGAACCTGCAAGCGCTGCCCCTGGAGGAGGCAGACCCAGCCTTGGCACTGCTCTGTCCAGTACGCGCTCTCCGCGCCTATGTAGACAGGACGCAGTGTTTCAGGACCTCAGTCCAGCTCTTTGTCTGTTATGGTGGGAAGCTGAAGGGAAAGGCCCTCTCCAAGCAAAGGCTGTCTCACTGGTTAGTGGACGCCATTGCTTTGGCATAGCAGCAGCAAGGTCGACCGTGCCCCCTTGGTGTGACTGCCCACTCCACCCGGAGTGTGGCGTCCTCTTGGGCTCTAGTGCATGGCGCCTCGCTAACAGACATCTGCAGAGCTGCAGGCTGGGCGACACCTAACACATTCGCCAGATTCTACAATCTCAGAGTGGAGCCAGAGTCCTCTCATGTACTCGCTTCAACCAGCTAGTACTGGACCCGCTCAGGTGTCTTCCCTTGCTCGCCATTCCACTCCACGGACTGGATACGTGCGATATTCTCCTCAGGTGAGCTTCTCCGAAAGCCCTGAGTTCCTCCAGCACTCCTGACGTCGGCGCCAGTGTCTATTGCCTGCCCATCGGCTAGGTGCCTCCCGTGTGCATGGTCCCTCCTCTGAGCGACCCCACATGTGTATTTCCACTGTAAGCCTCTCTGAGCATGTCTCTTTCCCTTGGCAAGCCACCTTGCCACCCCTGGGGTTGAAATATTTCACCTGCGGCTGGACACCCCAGTGTTTTCCTTATGCACCCCTCTGGGTCATATGTGTATTCTCTAAGTCCCCCCCTCTGGGTTAGCAATAATTACATATTTCCTCTAAGCTATGGGATATGCTCCCCAGTGTACCTTGGTATTCCTGTGCTAAATAGGAGTCCTTCATCCGTGCCAGTCTCACGACAAGGATCTCAGATTAACGCAGGGCACTGGAAGACAGCCGAGAAGGTGGCGTGATTAGAATGGTAACCCCATTCGTCGTCATCCAACCTAACTCGGAGTGACAACGAAAGGGAACGTCTCGGTTACGTGTGTAACCCTCGTTCCCTGAGAAGGGAACGGAGACGTTACGTCTGCCTGCCACTTTCCGCTGTACCGCGGGGATCGCCTGAGCTCAGTCTTGGCTCCTCAGCGAAGAAACATATCTGCATGTTGCCGGCGTCCTCCTTTTATACCCACGAGGTGAGGGGGAGATACGCTATGCAAATTCCGAAAACCCATGGCATTTCTTTGCCATTGGCTCGTTTTGTAATACTCGAAGTTGACAGGCTTTCTCTGTGAAACCCCATTCGTCGTCATCCGATGTAACGTCTCCGTTCCCTACTCAGGGAACGAGGGTTACATACGTAACCGAGACGTTTTAATGGGTTTCAATGGGGACATTTTTGTCCAAAAGGCGCTGAGTGGGAGTATTTTGTGTAGCTAGTGCAAAAAATATATTGTTTTAAGAAAATGGCGGTGAAATAGTAAAATTCCAATAAAAACACACACCTGTGCCAAATTTTATGCAGTTAGGATTAACACAGGTAAAGTGATCAAAAAAACAAAACTAAAAAGGACAAAAATGTCCATAAGGATGCACAAGGGTTAAAATGAATAACATAAAGCCAGTTACTTTACAACTAATTTGTGAACTGTTGTGGTAGATAAAGAAAAATAATTTAAAAATAATGTTATCCTGTAACACATTACAGGATACATTTGTTACAAACTTAACTCCTTTTCTTTAACCAAAATATAATTGGATTTATGATTTTGGGGTGAATTGTGACCTAGACATGTTTTAATAAGATATTTACATTACATTTACATTTATTCATTTAGCTGACGCTTTTATCCAAAGCGACTTACAATTGCTATATATGTCAGAGGTCGCACGCCTCTGGAGCAACTAGGGGTTAATTGTCTTGCTCAGGGACAAATTGGTGTCTCACAGTGGATTCGAACCCGGGTCTCTCACACCAAAGGTATGTGTCTTATCCACTGCCACTTATCCATCCCCACCCCAACGTTGATTTGAGATCAACTCAAATTGAAAATAACTTAAATGGATAGTTCACCCAAAAATTTAAATTATGTCATCAGTGATAAAATATTTTAAAAAAATATGGGTAACCAAACAGCTAATGGACTTAATTGACTTCCATAGTATGGAAGAAAAAAATGCTATGGAAGTCAATGGGGCCCAGCAACTGTTTGGTTACCCATATTCTTCAAAATATCTTCTTTGTGTTCAGGAGAAGAAAGAAATTCATACAGTTTTGGAACAACTTGAGGGTGAGTGATGACATAATTACAATTTTTTGGATGAACTATGTCTTTAAAACCACAAAACAGTATCATATACTGTGTTCAATGTGCCCTGTGATTTAATGTGATTGCTCTGGTATAATATTGTTAGAAGGAATCTACCAACTATTGCCGTTAAGAGATTGCAAGTGTAGGTGGGTAAAAAATGAGATGAGGCGACACATTGAGTCACAAGGATGATGTAATCTCTCTTCTTTTTTTGTGGTTGTTCGTTTTGCTCTTAGATGTGACCTTTCAGTCTACTCCAGCTCTCACCTACCGCACCATTGGAGGTATCTTGGACTTCTACATGGTGATAGGACCTACTCCAGAAGATGTGGTTCAGCAATACACTGAGGTGTGTGTGTGTGTGTGTGTGTGTGTGTGTGTGTGTGTGTGTGTGTGTGTGTGTGTGTGTGTGTGTGTGTGTGTGTGTGTGTGTGTGTGTGTGTTATTCCTGGCTTTATGAGGTTTAGCAGCTGGAGTCTCTATGCCTCATTGCCCACAGTGTACTCAATCTAAACACACACACAAAATAACATCCGAAAAACTCACATGCATAAATGAAATACATAAATATGTATCTAAAAGAAGCTTGCTTGTCACATAGACAGAGG
The DNA here is from genome assembly GCF_051911475.1 of Siphateles boraxobius. Taxonomy (NCBI): domain Eukaryota; kingdom Metazoa; phylum Chordata; class Actinopteri; order Cypriniformes; family Leuciscidae; genus Siphateles; species Siphateles boraxobius. The sequence continues at coordinate 13,813,848 of NW_027508931.1, read as the reverse complement.
GGGCCATTAGATTCTCTTAAGCCACTTGAATATTTATGTTCTAAAATGTATTTGCATAAAATGTTAAACATTTTTCTCTCGTTTTGTGCATTTTGTCTGACAGATGATTGGCCGCCCGGTTCTTCCAGCCTATTGGTCACTTGGATTCCAGCTTTGTCGCTACGGCTACGCCAATGATAAGGAGATTGCAGATCTTTACAATGACATGAAAGCTGCTGCAATTCCTTATGTAAGCAATCACATCTTTTAGTGTGAGCATATGTGTCTTTGATTTATCCCCCTGAACGCAATAATTTCCGCTCTTATTAATTACTTTCTCTGGAATGACAGAAGAAGACGTAATCCGAACATTATCAACATATCGTTTGCCAAGCCATGTTATTTTTAATTTGCTGGAGGAAATAAAAGACGACTTGGAACCCTCAATTACATAGAGTCACACAATACCTGGTGCATCAAAACTGCATTTTTCAACATACTGTGGCTTCTTTAGCTGGTATTTAAAGGGTTACTAAACCCCTGGTCAAAGCCTGACTCCACCCACTGGCAATATTTGAAAAATGCTGGAAAAGTGGGCAGACCCCAGCGGAGATAGAGGGGACGAACCGAGGACGGGCTGAGCAGGGGGGCGTGCACCTGAGACCCGCAGTGACAGCTGCTGTCAAACTAGCTAAAATGGAGTGACACAAGTAGCTTTGCAACAGAGCGGTCATTTGAAGTCGAGAACTTTTCTCCCCCACCTTCACCTGAAGTGGAGGAGGGTGAATTGTCTGTGGACACCAGTTCAAACTGCGGTCTTAACTCCCGCATCGCGATCGGCATCCGATTATTCTTATATTCAGTCATTTTGAGGTAATTTTTTCCAGGATTATTATTAGGCTACTATTACGTTCATTATATTTTGCTGCTATGTGAAAAAAATAATCAGCAGATCGCGCCGGCGCGTTTGTCGACACAAGAGGATTAACTTTAGCCTAATAAGAAGGAACATAAATTGTGATTAAACATATATGCTCACTTGCATCATGACACCGCTGCGGTGGTGGAGTGCATGCAGGAAGAGCAGCGTTTGGCAGCGCGAGCTGTGTGGAGAAGCCCATTTCCACCTCCATTGCGTTGGAGAAGCAATCACACGTAAAATGCAGGTTGCACATTGGAGCGATAGGCGAGATTAACTACCTAGGCTACACGAAATAATCTAAATAACTATATAAATGCTATGCTAACTAGATGCTAATATAACTATCCTGATCATTTTCAATACTCGTAATTCCAACTCCTGACTCGCTACAGTAGTTTTGACGGAACCAGATGCTTTTATACCAGGGGCTGCCAAGGGCGTGGTGAGCTCGCACCAAGGGCATGACAGAGTGACGTCAGAGAGTATTCTACGTCAGAGAGTACCCCTACTGCAGGAGCTTTCCGTTTAACCTGAGGAGGGCAGCACTCAGAAGTTTTTACAACATATATTTAAAAATTAAAACACTTTATACCCAAATGTCAAAAAATTTACTCGAATCAATGAACAGCATTTATGAAGCTCCATTCTTACAGATAATTAACTAAAAAAAATTGTTTTATTGTTTAGTTAGCCTTTAACAGTCCGCATTTTCACCAGCGTTATCTATGGTCCCAACGCTAATTTGCACTGCTCTTTGTAGATTGCGTTGATCATTGTGTTAATGATTTGACTTCTTTAATTTGTGCGTCAGCAGTCTATCACACACAATACTTGCCACTCCCATCGCCGCATTTGTGGAATTGCGCTCTCGTGCTAATTTGCCCATTTAGTAAATCTGTCCCCTAAAGTGGTACCAGGAGTGAGTTAGTGACTCATTTATTGGCAGTTCTTTCTAAGACAACCATCACTAGTAGGATTTGAATGAACCCCTAACACCATGTATTAAAATTCATCTTGTAGCTTTTCCTGCTCCATTTGTAACTAATAATGAATAATACTTCAAATGTTTGGCTTGTTTGAAGTCTGCTGTTGCATTTTACAAGGCAATTTTTGCAAGGCATATGATTAAATTGTGAAAATAATAAGCAAACTTGGCCTTGAAGAAGGCTCGAATCCGAGGCTCGGCTCGAGCTCTGAGCTAAACCCCCACTATAACAGTACTGCGCAGAGGAAGAATAAGAAAAAAGAGGAAATGGGGAGGAGGAGCGATGTCGGAAGAATTGTAGCTGGGATGGTGCAATGACTGCTGCTTGTATGCGCTCATAATGATGATTGACAGGACTGAATGTTTAGGCTTCTCCTGAACCTATGTTTGGAACTTCATTAAGTAACCACCTATCATCTGCATATCATCACACTGCCTGCATGCGCAGTAAAGTTTCATGTTTCAAACCAAAGCATTGCTAATTTTGCACTAAATTGTTCAACAATTAACATGGAACTTCACATTCAAGTTTAATGATCATAATATTTGACCTTTGATCCCTTAAAGGATGTGCAATATGCAGACATTGACTACATGGAGAGGCAGATGGACTTCACGCTGGACCAAAAGAACTTCAAAGGACTGCCTGCTCTGGTGGACAACATGAGGGCTGAGGGGATGCGTTTCATCTTCATTTTGGTACAAGCAGTTTTCAATTACTGGAAACAAAAAGTTGTTATCATAAAGTGATAATGGACGTTTAACTGTAATGAGAGCAGAGTTCATAAATATGGATTGATGTAGTCTTGACATCAGTCTGGTCTAATTCTGGCTAGGCACATGCAATGAGATGTATTCTGTACCTTGTCAGAACTACACGCTTTATTTGTTTGTGTGCTTCAGGACCCGGCTATAGCGGCCAATGAGACGCAAGACTACCCTGCGTTCCGACTCGGGATAGAAGAAGACGTTTTCATCAAATGGCCTGCTGAACTCAGCAAAGACATTGTGTGGGGAAAGGTATGAAAAACATGATAATGAAAAAAGAAAGTGATAATGAAGACACTTCAGGAAAAAAAAGTATAACTTAATCACAGGATAAAACCATATTCCCAAGAAATATTGGTTTCTTTGAAACATTTTGATTTTAGAGAACCTGTTTATCTAATGTTTTAAGACATAGTATGATGATCTAGTATGATGGGGACATGTATTGCAATAAGGAATGATCCTTCTAGACTAACCTGAAACACAGATTTTAGCTGTTGTTTGTGTCTGTCATAGGTGTGGCCTGACTACCCCAATGTCACTGTGGACAATTCTTTGGACTGGGATATTCAAGTAGAGGTATCTGCCCCTCTCTCTACCCCCCTTTTTCCCTTTCTCCCTTTCTCCCTTTAATCAGAGAATCAAACATCTTTTTCTCTTGTTCCCGGATATCCAACTCTATTCATACTGTAATCATCAGTACAATGGACTCTAATTGCAAATGCAGTCAAGAGAGAAGAGTGTGACATCTTAGAATACTATCAGCCAATTGGCATGTGGAAGACACGTTATCTGCCAATGAGCTTGTGGTACCATACTACTAGTATTATAGTATATCACCCACTAGTATATCAGCCAATCAGCATGTAGTAAACAAAGTCATTGCAGCCAATCAGATTCAGAACATAGCAGACCCACTGCTATAAAAGTGAATCAGCACATTGTTTAAACAAATTAGCATTTTTAGTTGCACTACTGTAATATCCAATTACTGAAGCACAGACCATTGCAATGGTTAAAGCACTTTGGCGAAGTGTAGTAATAGTTAAAGCACAGTTATTAAAATGTCTTTTTCATTTCATCCACCTTCAGCTATTCAGATCTTTCGTGGCATTCCCTGATTTCTTCAAGGCCAACACATCACAATGGTGGCAGAACCAGATTAAAGACTTTTACAACAACATCATGAAGTTTGACGGACTTTGGATTGTGAGTGCAATTTCAATAATTACAATTGCACCAGACGTTCTTTGAGGACATCTGTGTTCTCTGTCCATGCATATAGTACCATTACACAACAACATTATGCTCTTGAAACAACACAACCCTAACCATAACAATTAAATACCTATAAAATAAAATGAGAAATATTACATTTTTAAGAATGTTGTTGAAACAAGGGTGTTGATTCAGAAAAACGTTCTATTTGAGAAAGTCATCGTAAGGATGCAATGAGTGAATGTTTAGCATAGCCACACCCACTGACATTGCACATATGCATATAATCAATGTTTTTATCCTTTGCCTTCATTGTCATTGTTATTTCCTTTCTGAAGGACATGAATGAGCCAGCCAGTTTTGTGCATGGCACTGTTGGAGGAAAATGTCTAGGGAATCCCAATTTAGAAAATCCTCCATATATGCCCCGTAAGTTCCAATGTGTGCGCCCCGACATGTATACATGGCTAGAGAGATTTTACAACACAGATGGTCAACACATGTATTTAGCACTGTGCATTTGAAATTAATCTGCTCATTTTAAAACTTATTCCCAGCACTAGAGTCCATGCATATGGGTCTGAACCATAAGACTTTATGCATGAACAGCGAGCAGATCCTTGCTGATGGCAATCGTGTCAAACATTATGATGTCCACAACTTGTACGGCTGGTCTCACACGGAACCCACTTATAAGTGAGTTTTCTGTTCATCCATATTCACTAATGTATTTTTTTCTTAGTTGTTCTGGAATGAGTTTTAACTTCTGTGTCTTTGTGCGTGTGTGTGTGTGTGTGTGTGTGTGTGTGTGTGTGTTATGTGTGTGTGTGTTTATGTGTGTTTGTGTGTTTGTGTTTATGTGTGTTTGTGTGTGTGTGTGTGTGTGTGTGTGTGTGTGTGTGTGTGTGTGTGTGTGTGTGTGTGTGTGTGTGTGTGTGTGTAACAGAGCTTTGCTTAATACCACTGGCAAGAGAGGTGTCGTAGTTACCCGTTCAACGTACCCATCTAGTGGTCGGTGGGCAGGACATTGGCTGGGAGACAACTACTCTGCCTGGGACCAGCTACTGAAGTCCATCATTGGTATGAGTTTATTTATGTTTGGTTCTTGGGAATCTGCTGTTCTTTTAAACTTTTTAATCAACAAAGAATCCAGAGAAAAATCTACAAAAAATTCTACCAAAAACTTAAGCATCACAATTATTTTAGTAATAAGAAATGTTTCTTGAGCAGCAAATCAGCATTTTAGAATGGTTTATGATGGATCATGTGACACCACAGACTGGAGTGATGATGCTGAAAATTCAGCTTTCCCATCACAGGAATAAATGACATTTTAATAAATAAACATATATTTTGTTTCCATTAAACCTCCAATGTTTTTTGTTGGAAGAAAGTGTTGAACAAGGTCTGCTGTACTGAAACTGAAAACCCTCGTCCCATTCTCTCTCTCTCTCTCTCTCTCTCTCTCTCTCTCTCTCTCTCTCTCTCTCTCTCTCTCTCTCTCTCTCTCTCTCTCTCTCTCTCTCTCTCTCTCTCTCTCTCTCTCTCTCTCTCTCTTTCAGGCATGATGGAGTTCAGCATATTTGGCATCTCTTACGTAAGTGCCTCTCTCGTCCTACCCCAGCACTTGCTATTGATTTTTCATTTGTGCTTTATTTCCTATCAAACAATGTTTTAGTTTAGGTGCATTACACTAGCATGCAGCCATTACACTGACTCTGAGATTATTTATTAATGTTTTGGAGTTGGCCCTGTTTTTACAGAGATCTATAGTTGTGTTACTCTCTCTATGTCTCTTTTCCCTTCTCATTCTCACTTTCCGCTTGTGTTCCAGACTGGTGCTGATATCTGTGGCTTCTTTAACCCTGCCGAATACGAGATGTGTTTGCGTTGGATGCAGCTTGGAGCTTTCTACCCATTCTCCAGAAACCACAACACCATTAACATGCCAGTAAGAACAAACACAGCACCTTTTTATGGACAGATTTAGGATTTTCTTAGCAGTGTTAACCAAAGGAAATATCTTATTCTAAGCTTAGATACGAGGGTTAGTATGAGTTTACTCCGTCATATTGTTTCAGACCTCTTTTTCCTTTTTAAAACTCATGTTTAACATCACGTTATAATAATGTTGGGATCTGAACATGGGAATTTCAATGTTTGGATCTGAACATGGGAATGGGATCTGAACATAGGACAAATATTTGTAAGGCTGCACAATTTCAGGGAAAATATCATTGTGATTTTTATGATACAAAATTGCAGTTTAAAAATGCATAAAAAACTCCAAGGTTTGCTCTGCTTGTTTGCATGGCTTCATATTTTGGCCAAAATATCAATATCAATATGACAATAAAATAATAAAATAAAATATTTATTAATATTATTTAATAATATTATTATATTAAACAAAATAAGAAATGCTACATGTTTCACTGTAAATAACGAGTACTTAAGAATAATAATACTAATACTAATTTTAATTGTACAACTATTACTATACTAACTATAATACTAATATTAATGGCTGTCTTCGTTACATAATTTTCCAACTTTGAATAATCTATATACTTATTTAATGAAATTGCAGCCTTTACTCTTTGTTAATTGTCATTAACCATCAACAATCCCGATTTTGGTTTTATTTTGATTGATCGTGCACATCTAGAAATTTGGTCTGACAGAAAATTAATGGACATGTGGCAATGGACGTGTGGGACCATGGTTCAGCAGACAGCGTGAAACGGACCCTTAATTGAGACTTATATGGTTTTAATCCTGATAATCACTGACATTGAGTGACAGGCATCAAAATAGAAGGTGAAACAAGATAATATTACTGTACGGACAGCCATGACAACTTGCTACATGAACGCTTGTCTGTGTGGCGCCCTCAGGACGTATGAAAATGATCTCTGAATCCCTGAGACAGACAGTAGTCCATCACAAAGCCTCGAAACACACAGTGGCACTTGAAAAGGGCCCCCCACACAGGCTGCTGACTAATATCTGAGATCCGTAGACAGGTGGGCTGTCAGGTATTCACTCTGGTACTTGTTTAAAATGTGACCTTTGCAAGTGCTGGGACCTGTCACAAAAATCCAATAAGCCTGGGGAGTGAGTGGGATCGATATGGTGTGGGGAAAATTCTTCAGTGAGTGGATGTGGCAGCTTTGTTGCTAACAGCTACATTTGGGGGGTATAATTAAATGCTCAAAGTTATCCAAAACCCTTCTGGACTTGAATCATTTAAAAATGGCTTTGCTATTGGGTGATTAAACAAAGGACGTACAAACAGAAATAGTGTTTGGAGTGGAATTGTAGTCTAAAAATCCTAAAGGATTGTGCACACAATGCCCTAAAGGATCCTGTAGCTCAGGTGGTAGGACATGGGACACAAATGGTCTGTCAAAATGAATAAATGTAAATGTAATCCTAATGAATCAAATACCATTCTACTAGATAAATAGAAAACCCCTGTGGATCTTATTTTTATTCTTATTTGTATATATATATATATATATATATATATATATATATATATATATATATATATATATATATATATATATATATATATATATATATATATATATATATATATATATTGTTTTTCAATTTTATATATCAATTTTTATTAACCAGAACATTATATATATTATTGGAATAATGTCTTGCTACTGAAATCTGCTACTAAAGGAAATCTGTCGGGAAGCTGTGGGATTTTTAAAATCTAAAAAGTATTTTCTTTACATTTCTTGTGCTATCAAACAACATCTTTTTATCCTGTTGGTAATTATAGACCTTTTGGAAACAGGATATGGGGAACTAAAGATCAAGATTTTGATTTGTGTTATGTTGGAATCATATAATTCAGATTAGAACCCTTCAGGATTTGTTACAAATTATGATATAAATTAGGGAGTTGGAGACATAGCGTTTACTATCGCTATGTTTGCTATATTTTGGCTATCGCTAGTACGAAAATAGCTTTTATTGAAACCAAACTGACAAAATTATTTGTTGCAGATTTTGTCTCATTATGATGTCATAGTGCGATGAAAGACCAACACCTACTTCTACATCTTTACCTCTTTAGCTCTGCCCAGCGATTCACACATGTCATGTAGTAGTAAATACGAGAGAGACACAGACACAAGAAAAATATAGAAAAACATTATCTTCCTTGTGATCCTAACATTATGACAGCGTGGATGAACTTTATATTTAAAGTTCCAGATCACGTCAGACACTGTTCATTTCATTTTACTGCTGATTCGTTTTTAAACAAGAATCAGTTTGACGCAGGCTTTTCAGAGAGATTGAAAATAAAAGATTATGCAGTAAAAATTACGAAAAGGCATAAGAAAAATAAAAGCTATAGTCTATAGTCTTTTGGGATTTTGGCTGGAGAATGAAAAAAAAAAAAACACAAAAGTAAAAATGCTAACAAAAACACTTTTAAAATGGCATGATGTGTATTGATTCCGGTGTTAGACAAGCTCTGACAGTGAACAGGAAATTTAGAGGGCTTTATTAAAACAAAAGTGCACAGCAGCGCTTGCAAGACAGCATGTCTGCATATTTTTTTCCGCTTTATACTGCCGAGTCATTCACTTGCACCGGTGTGGATGTGCCCTCTGCGTGTCTCAATGACAGTTCCAATAAGAGACTGTCCTCAGCTTGCCTCTACCCCTGCGCCCGGACGTGTTTATCCCTGCACGTCCCCTTGGTGCCGTAATTACCCCTCCAAGATGTCATTAGCTTTAATGTGGCTACGGAGGAAAATGGAAGGTCATCCACAGACAAATGGCAAAGTATGGAGGGTGTCAAGGTGGCCTGAATTACAAAGTGATAGTGAGAAAGACATGTTGGATATTGAATAAGATACTGAGACACTTAATGAAATCAAAAAAGGGAGTCTTAGGAACGTTGGGCCCTATTTTAACGATCTAAGCGCATGGTCTTAAGCGCACGGCGCAAGTGCACTTGGGGCGTGTCCGTATCCACTTTTGCTAGTTTAACGATGGGGAAGGGTTGGTAAGGGTGGTCTAGAAGGGTTGTTCATATTCTCTTAATGAGTGATGGGTGTGTTTTGGGCTTAACATGCAATAAATCAGTCAGAGTCTCATCCCCCATTCCCTTTAAAAGCCAGTTGGGCTCGCGCCATGGAGGATTCGCTATTTACATGGCGGAATTTGCAAGCGGAAAAACTGAACGCTTCTCCAGAGAGGAAATGCATCTACTCATGCTCGATGTTAAAGCGCACAAGCAGACCATCCACGGTACAAGCTGGATTTCACCATATATGTATGTACACAATAATAATCTTTTACATTGTACTTCTTTTATTTTTCATATTTGACATGTTTGTGTGCTGCTGCGCGTCCCTGTGTGTGTAATAAGCAGAGTGTACACGCGTTGTGCACCTGCCTATAGGCTCATATTACTAATAAGTACAAATACAAAATACTGCGCTATTGACTTTAGACCAGGTTTTTGTTAGTCAATGGTGCAGTTTCAGTTGCCTCAAAATAGCAACGCACCAATAATGCACCTGAATACACCTCGCTTTCAGACCAGCACGCCTATGAGCGCACAAATAGGCACAAATGCATTTGTTATTTAAACAAGCAGGTCGTTGCGTCGGGCTGAAACTAGCAAAAAACACTTGTGTCGCATTGTGCCGGGTGTATGATAGGGCCCTTTAAGTCTGTGTCTAAGCTCATCTTTATGGTAGTGTAGGGGAAAGCGGGTAACAACCTAACACATTTTGGTTTTGGCTACAATTAAAAAAATAATTAAGTTAGATTCATCTTTTTTTTTTTTTTTTTACAAAAATGAACACTTAAAGATTTTTTCTAGGACCTACCATTTCCATACAGTTACGCTGAAAGTGACAGAAGTGCAAATGTTACAACTTACCCCATATGAGGGGTTAATTGTAATAGACAGAGAGTGTAACACACATAATTCAGTACTATTTTATCTGTATAGATTGGTATTGTTTGTGCATCTGTATAGATAGATATCCATACATCCATCCCTCATCCAATCATCCTTCTATTATGGATCAATATAATGGATAGAGATATAGGAAAGGGCTGCACAGTTTTGTAATAAATAAATTAAATCATAAAATATTGTAATTACAATTGAATTGTATTTGTGTGTGGCAGCTGCATGCTAATTATTATTATTATTATTATTAATAATAATAATAATAGTAACAATAATAAAAACAAGCTTAAAATCACATTTTAAATTATTATTGCATTAAAAACAGGCTATATTTAAATAAATAAACAAGTGATCAATGCATTATAAAAAAAAAATTCCAACATTGTTTGTGAAAGTCCAACAAAGTTAAATATATAAGTAAATACTCAAACCTGAAAAGTTGTGTGGCTCCCTGTTTTCATTTCATTATCATTGTACACTTGGTTGCTTAGTTGTAACACTGTGCTACAACTTACCCCGCTGTGTAAAACATATTTTAAAAGCCTAGCTTACAGTTGCTAGGAGTTGCTGATATGTTTCAAAATGGTGGTATATTTTAGCCAAGTTAGCCAACAAGACAGTGATTAAGGTAATATAAAGTTAGATTTGGTGACGTACACACCCAACTCAGAAACCGAAAAAAAAAAGTATGATAAAAAAATGTACTTGCATGGTGTCAAAACACTCTTTGTCCAGTATCTTCACAAAAACTTATCAAAACTTTCCACAAATTTGCGGGAGACCGCCCTCTGGCAGCGAGAGAAAAAGAACGGAAACACAACCTGCTTGATCCTTACTAACTATGTAAAAGGTCCGTGTTACATTTAATCCTGCGCTAGGTTGTGCCCGCGCTCCCCTAATCTTGAAAGCTGAATAAATTCAGTTATAGCAGACATCATTTAACGTTGTTCTTTTGCAGGAAATTGACTAATATTGATGACCAAATATTTGTCAGATGATAACAAAAATATTCATGGCTATGACGTAAACTAAAGATTACTAGCTATTTAAAAAAAAAAAAAAAAAAAACCTTTTCAGGCTAATCCTAAAAAAGCACAATGGGAGCAAACATAAATCCCACACAAGGCAAAAAACAAAAGAGGTAGGAGTTAACAGATGAACAGACGCCGAAAGAAGTTTGAAAAGACCATCTTATTTACTCCTAATATCTTGCAAAGTCAGTTGCCTGTGCAAATGTTCCCCATGATGGCAGCTGCCAGATAAAGAGAGAGAGAGAGATAGACCAGCTTCTGCAGCGATGGTCATAATTCTTAGGCTCCTGCCAAGGCTTCCAAGTTCGTCTGTCTCTCCATCACGCTAAGTCACATGCTAATGGAGTCAGAGAGCAGTACATTTGGAATAATTTGGCTGTTTTGTCTGCGAGCAGCAGTTAGCTCTAAAAGGAGGAAGGTCTAGTTCATTCAAACACATTAACACAGAGATATTAGCTTTTCCCATTACATTAGGACAAGGAGATTACGCTCTGTGCGGGAGAGAGGAGACAATACTAGAGATTCTACAGGTCAAAAAGGCAAGATCATTAAAAGCCAAAGAATTCAGTGTGTTTACTAAGGCTAGCATCACTATATTATTTTACAATTGTTAGGTCTTTTGAACAAATTAAATTTAGTTGTCCCACACAGTTTTATTTTCGTATAATTGAGATATTATTGTAACTTTTATCAATAATTTAGATTATTATATATATTTATATTTTTAATATTTCAAAATTTGTTTTATATCAAAGTAACAATTTTCTTTACGGTTTTATTTTTAGTTTAACAACCCCTTGTCCTACAAATGTCACATTTGTGTTTTTTGTTCAAAAATAAAAATGTTGACTTTGAGTCAAAATTTAAAAAAGAACTTTATATTTTTTTATATATTTAACATAATTTTACTAATATATATATAGTCTAATTATATGTTCAACCTTAAAAACAACTTGACAATATCATGTTCATATGCACAAATAATTTCCTAAAAAAAATTGTGTTGTTTAAAAATATACTTAAAAAAAGATAAATGTATCTAAAAGTCAAACTGCATAATATATTAAGGCTCACTTTCAGATAATTTATCTTTCATATAAAGTTATTTTGTCTTGATGAAATTGCATATTATTTCACCTCTTTTAAACATGAGTAGTTGGAAGACATATTTGTCAGTATAACAAGACAAAATACACTTATATGCAATATACATTCTTAATACAAGCCTTAATATCTCAGACAGTTTTGCGTATCAGGTAAATGTGTCTTGTTTAAAGGACGTTTACAGGACACGAACAGTTGTTTTTAGCCTTGGCATAACATACAGAAACTGTGAGGAGTTCTCACTTCATAAAGTGTTTAGTTCATGTTTAACTCCTTCCGCGCCAGCATATTTTTGTTATTATTGCCAGCCAGCACCAGCATTTTATCCATTCATTTTTTTTTTATATCAACACTTGAATGTAGGTATCAATCAATCAATCAATCAATCAATCAATCAATCAATCAATCAATCGTAAAGTAAATAAACATTTTGAACAAAAAGCAGAGAAAATTGTGTTCGTCAAAGACTATGTCCGCATTGGATTCAGAACAATCTAGTAGACCTAGTAGATTGTCTAATATTAACACCCTTAAAGCTTGTACAGTCCTATACGTCTTCTTGGGTTCGACATTTCAGTCATTCGTGACATTAGGCAGTTTTGATTTATATGCTGTTAAATATTTGATAAACATGTTAACTTACATGTGCGTAAGCAATGCTTCTATAGGTTGTGTTTGCTTCTTCTTCACTTGTTTTCGGATCCAGATATTCTGTATTTTTTCAGAAGATGCGTAATAGCGCCCCCTAGTAAGAAAATGGATTTCCGCTGTTGTGCCGAATTTAGACTCCCTGCCAAATCATTACCCCCTTAAATGAAGACGTTACCTAATTAGCTAATTCAAACCCCACCCCCTTAATCCTAACCCCACAGCTAATCATAAACCTATACTCCACCTATACTGGAGACTACAACACCGGTACATATTTCGTCAATGGCGGGGAAGTGTTGCCAAAAAATGAAGGAAAATTCCGTTAATGGCGGGGAAAGAGTTAAGACTTGTTAGCATGCACGCATTTGCGGTCAGACCTGTGAACGTGTGGTACTTGAGAAATAATTATCAGATATGGTTCACCTTTATATCTGTGAGCACATTAACTCACACCCACTGCTCTTAACACCACTCATTGTGCCACCGAGGGGGCAAACTGATTCTCTGTCTGGCAGACAATTAACATTCTGCCTGTATAAGAAGTCAGATGCTCACACACACATGGGCACAGATGCTCACTGTGGTGTACGGTTACATCTGGATTCAGTGAGACACAGCTGTATAGATTTGGATCATGGAAATATTGTTCTGGGCTTAAGTATTTATTCCTATGGTCTCATAATGGATAATGCAGGATATGTGGTGGTGTTCCAGTTTGATTTGTTTGGAACTGGATCATAAATTAATGAATTATAGAGAGAAAACAAATCTTTACAGAAAATTTGATAGTAATGGAATAGTTCACTAGGAAAAAGAAAATTCTGTTATCATTGTTATCAAGTTGTTTCAAATCTGTATGAATTTCTTTTTTTCTGCTGAACACAAAATAATAGATCTTGAAGAATGTCAAATACTATGTAAGTCAATGGAGTACATCAACTGCTTGGTTATTCCAACATTCTTCAAAATATCTTGTTTTGTGTGTTCAGCAGAAGAAAGAAATTCATACAGGTTTGAAACAACTTGAGGGTGAGTAAATGATGACAGCATTTTCATTTATGCCATTTCAAACTGCATGCCATTAAGTGTCAACATGTTGTTATACTAAATATGATTGCAAAGCAGCTTTACATAAAATAGTGCAATACAATTACTGAGCAAGCTTAAGACAAAACTCGTGAGGAAAACATTTATAAAATATGTCACCAATAAATAAGCAAAAACATGTACATTCCAATGAAAACTCTTAAAGGTGCCCTAGAATGTGTTGAAATAAAATTTTAATTTTGTCTCTGATATCTACGGTGACCGGGAGGGGACATGTTTGGTTCACTTATTTTTTGTCGTGGCCACAACATATAAACTCGTGAGAACGTGATATTAAGTCGTGGGAACATGATATTAAGTCATGGGAATGTCATATTAAGTCGTGGGAACATGATTATAAGTCGTGGCCACGAGATAATTTTGTTGAGGTAACGACATAATTATGTCGTGGCCATGCATTGCAAAGTCGTAGCCTCGAGATCATATGTTGAGGGAACGATATATTTTTTCTCGTGGCCACGACTTCATATTTTGAGAGAACGACATATATTTGTCGTGGCCACGAGTTATGTTGAGGGAGCCAATACTGTAACCGCACCATAGCATTTTTTTACAGTCTATGCATAGCATAGACTGGGCTACAGCAGAGATGGAGATGACAGAAGAAATAACATTTTACTTTAAATTAGGAATGTCATATAAAGATATAGTGCGGTCTTTGGCATTAAAACATGGGTACGTTATAAGTGAAAGACACCTGAAGCGCATTCTTAAATTGAATGGGCTTTTTTGTCGCAGTTTTGCACTGGCATGAAGTTGGTTTGACGTTGGACGTTCGCAATTCGCATTTTAGGGACCGTCTCAAGATTACATACGACATTGGCATAAACGTTTCCAACTTCAATAGCATTTGAAGACAATGACTTACAGTCATAAAACGATCTGTACATTTTTCACCCAGGTCTCATGTATGATGCACACCTTTTAGATTTTTGATATGACAATAAACTGCTAAATCATATGCAAATATTGCTATGTATTGCACTACTGTATGGAATCATATACATAATATGACAATATTTTACAGTCATAAAACAACTATACATTGTTCATCTAGGTGTCAGGTATGTGACAGTAGTGAAATACATAGCAATATTTGCACATGCTTTTTCAACAACAGTTTATTGTCATAAATATCAAAAATCTAAAAGGTGTGCATCATACATGAGACCTTGGTGAACAATGTACAGTTGGTTTTATGACTGTAAGTCATTGTCTTAAAATGCTATTGAGCTTTAAATATTGTAATATATTATGTATATGATATATATATACATACAGTAGTGAAATACATAGCATTATTATGCATATGATTTAGCAGTTTATTGTCATAAATGTGACCCTGGATGACAAAACCAGTCTTATGGGTCATTTTTTTGAAATTGAGATTTATACATCACATGAAAGCTGAATTGTAGAGATGTTTGCGTTCAGTATTGTAAGGATGGAAGAAGACAAGGGTCGCTGTGACTGGGACTTGTACACTTTATTAAGAAAACGTAAACACAGGAAAGAAAGTTGCGCGAGGGCGCCTTCACCTAAAGCCTAGTTCACACTACATGATTTTAAAACGTCGGGCTGAACTGTGCGGTTCACACTACATGACTTGCTCTCTGTGAAATCAGGAGTGTTCAAGTTGTTGAGCTGTTCAGACCACACGACACAACGTGATTGATCCGCAACAGGAGGTAACGCACTACACGAGTTGACAACAACTCTGTCACCCAACGATTCTATCTGGTCTACAAACCACGTCTCCTGCCACAGTTCGATTAAATTTTGCTCCAAATCCTGAGTCCATTGCTCTCTTGACGACATGTTGCTCATCTTTCTGTAAACTCGTCTTCCGTGTTTCTTTGAAAATCCCGTATTTACCCGCGTCTTTACCCGGGGACCTCAACCCATGCGTTGCTCTGATTGGCTGTAGCTCATGACATCAAGACCTCAACCCATGCCTTGCTCTGATTGGCTGTAGCTCATGACATCACGTGAGCTTGAGTCGCGCGACAGCTCTGGATATCTAGCATGCTAGATATTTTCCTGGGCTCGGCGACGCGTCTGCGAGGCGTCTGCGAGTGTCTTTGATGCGTTGTTGGCTCTTTCATACTAACAGATTGGCGATCGTTCATCGCCCGCGATTTGCACGCGATAACACCCTGACCTGTCGGCGAGCTCAACGATTTGCAAATCGGGCTTAAATCGGGCTTAAAATCATGTAGTGTGAACTAGGCTTTAGGTAAACCATAGCACTCGTTCAGCAAAATAAACAGTCCTTTGGCAGGTAAATATCTCAGTCCATTTGTGTACAAGTTCCCAGTCCTTCTCTCTCCTCGAACTCCCGTACCGCCCGGCTTTTATCCGGTCTCCCCACGCCAATCACTGCAATCAGAAACAGGTGTTCGTCATTTTGCACTTGACCCACTTTCTTACCACTTGGCTCCGCCCCCATTCCTCTGCTGCAGACCTCGCTGGACCACGCCCCCCTCGCTACATGAATACATAAGCTTTCCATTGATGTATGGTTTGTTAGGATAGGACAATATTTGGCCGAGATACAACTATTTGAAAATATGGAATCTGAGGGTGGAAAAAAATCGAAACATTGAGAAAATCTAAATCGCATTCACTCACAAATATAAATGTTTTATACATTTACGGTAGGACATTTACATAATATCTTCATGGAACATGATCTTTACTTAATATCCTAATGATTTTTGGCATAAATATATTTTTTTTAATAATTTTGACCCATACCCATGTATTGATGGCTATTCCCACAAATATACCCGTGCTACTTAAGACTGCTTTTGTGATCCAGGGTCACAAATATCAAAAAACTAAAAGGTGTGCATCATACATGAGACCTGGGTGAACAATGTACAGGTAGTTGTATGACTGTAAGTCATTGTCTTAAAATGCTATTGAAGTTGGAACCGTTTATGCCAATGTCGCATGTACTTTTGAGACGGTCCCTAATATGCGAATATCGAACGTCCAACGTCAAACCCAGTGCAAAACTGTGACAAAAAAAGCCCATTCAAATTAAGAATGCGCTTCAGGTGTCTTTCACTTATAACGTACCCATATCTTAATGCCAAAGACCGCACTATATATTTATATGACATTCCTAATTTAAAGTAAAATGTTATTTCTTCTGTCATCTCCATCTCTGCTGTAGCCCAGTCTATGCTAGCCTATATGGTACGGTTACAGTATTGGCCGCTGTGGCTCCCTCAACATAACTCGTGGCCACGACAAATACATGTCGTTCTCTCAAAATATGAAGTCGTGGCCACGAGAAAAAATATATCGTTCCCTCAACATATGATCTCGAGGCTACGACTTTGCAGCGCGTGGCCACGACATAATTATGTCGTTACCTCAACAAAATGATCTCGTGGCCACAACTTATAATCACGTTCCCACGACTTAATATGATGTTCCCATGACTTAATATCACGTTCCCACGAGTTTATATGTTGTGGCCACAACAAAAATAAGTGAACCGAACATGTCCCCTCCCGGTCACCGTAGATATCTACATAAGGGTATGTGGCTTATTTAAGGGCATTTAAAATGCCCAGATATGTTTTTACAGGTCCATTTTCAACTCTGGAAATTGGCCCTAGAATGAAATGGTCTTTTTTTACCTTATTTGGCAGGGTCATGAATAGTAATGAGGAGTCCTGCTCTGAAGGGCTGTGGTGCACTCTGAAATACAAGCGTACAAAATAATCATATGTCAGTTTTCTAAAATTAAAACATTTTAACAAATGTACTAACGTTAGATGCCTTGTCAAATAAATATAGTTTCAACTTATGTGGTGTAGAATGTGACGTTAGCTAGAAGGATCGAGTGAGCTAACATTATCTGTGAGCAACTAAATTAACGTAGTTAGCCCCTGACGTGTTGTTGATGAAAAAGACGAAAGTACAATTATTTGACAAAAGGGAATTAACATGTGTATCTAAAAGTATTATTTTGTAGATTTATATGACAACACAGGCAAGAAATAACCTCAGCGTAAATACTTTGTCATACTATTTAGTTGTGTATGCTCGTTACTTGGAGTTTGATATTTGTTACTGTACTAGGATCTTGCGCTGGATCTAGATAACACAGTGTAAATTATCGTTAATAAAATCACTACTTACCACTTGCGGGAATATAGTTGGAATTACCCTCTTCTTCAGTATGAGACGCTGAGACAAGCCTGCTTGATATTGTCCCATGTTCGAAAATAAGTCCATGGTGAAATGGGCAGAGCAAACTAGCAACTTCAAATTAAACTGTTGCGGTATCTGATTATATATAAACATCAACCACGCCTGTTGACATTCCTTTTCTGTGGGAAGGGTATGAAAAGTCTTCACATTCGGCTGCGCAGTTCCACCTGTCATTTAAAATGGGCTGGCATATGCAATTTTTTGGAGGCGTACATATTAATGATCCCGACTGTTGCGTCACAGTCGGTGTTATATGGAGATTTGCCTATTTTTCAGGGGTGTTTTTCAAAAACAAGATTTAAATAAGAAGGAGAAGACAATGGTGTTTGAGACTCACTGTATGTCATGTCCATGTACTGAACTCTTGTTATTTAACTATGCTAAGATACATTTAAATTCAAATTCTAGGGCACCTTTAAGAAAGAAAGGTTCCAGAAATGTTTTTGTAGAAGTAAAGACATAGAAGAACCATTTTTGGTTCCCTAAACTGCAATTCAGTGAACTTTTTCTTATTTTGAAGAACATTTTAATAATCTAAAGAACCTTTTTCCACTATAAAGAATCTTTAAATGTTAAAGGTTCTTTATGGAATCATAGATGCCAGCAAATAACCTTTATTGAAGAATAGAATACTGGGATGCACTTATAAGCACCCATAACACCTGGGCAATCACTGTGGTGATGAGGTTTGCCAGAGAATCTATTCACGTTGTCTTCAGAAGTAGTGTTGGATATTTCTAATCTGATGAGATTTTTGTAATCTTTCACAGAGGCAGGATCCCGTGGCCTGGGGCCCAGAGTTTGCTAATATGTCCCGTGATGTGCTGAATATTCGCTATACCCTCTTGCCATATTTGTACACATTGATGTATGAAGCTCACGTTAACGGAAAAACTGTGGTCAGACCCATGCTGCACGAGTGAGTGTTTACCAGTACTCATGTTTCTGAGTAGTTGACCCAAAAATTAAAATCATTTTGTCTTCCATTTGCTCACCCTCATACTATTTCAAAACCATGATGTTTACCAGAATGTTCATGCTATTATTTTTCCATGCAATAAAAGTAAATGTAACAGTGCCTGTGAAGAAATGATGACGAAACGTCCATTTTTGTGTGAACCATCCCTTTAAAACCTTCTGCTCCTCAAATTCCCTCCAAATACATCTTCATTATACCATATTTTCTTTCTGACACTATTTTCAGTCCATCCTCAATCAATTACATCTCAATCATAGGAATGACTAATCAGAACTCGGGCCAAACCTTCGGTCTTATATTCCATCTAATGACTTTTTTTTTAGCCTGCTTTGATATCAGTGCTTTTCACTTTCCTGTTGTCCTGTGTAACCTTCCTCTTCCACTCTGTTTTTAGAAGCCTGAACTATTGGACTGAATGTTCTATGCTCTATTTGTTTCTGCATCTCATATTTTTATTGTAACCTCCCTTTCTTTTCCTCACTTTTTCTGCTTTTCTATTATGATCTGCATGCACTGTGTTGTATAAATAATGTTCTCAGCGCTGTGTTCTGTAATGCAGGTTTGTCAATGATGAAAACACATGGGAAATCGACAGGCAGTTCCTCTGGGGTCCCGCCCTCTTAATCACACCTGCTTTGGACAAGGTATGCTCACAAAAACACCATCGCTATATTTGTGCTATAAGCAAATCACAAGTAACACAATGTCACATAGCACTATATTCAATTAGTAAAGAGAGATTGACGTTCTTCTTAGTGTTGTTTATGTTGTTATTTATTATTTTGTTCTCATTTATTTTTGTGAAGGGCGCCACTGTGGTCAAGGGCTACGTTCCAAATGCCCGCTGGTACGATTACCACACGGTAAGCATTCTAGCAGCATGCAAATAAACATTTTATTAGCAAGCATGCAAATCTTTATTAGCAAGATTTAGTAAGCATATGAATTAAACAACCAGTCATAGTGCAACTAGCTTTCAGCAACAATTTCAACCTGCGGTACTTTGTCCTCTAATATTGGGGTCTCTTATTTGCTTGTTTGCGATTTATCATCCAGGGCAAAGTTGTTGGAGTGCGAGGACAGTTTGTGTATATGGATTCGCCATTAGAGAAAATTAACCTCCACGTGAGAGGAGGCTACATCCTGCCCTGGCAGAAACCAGAGAACAACACACACTACAGGTGAAGAAGTTACCCTGCATCTTTTTTTAAGAGTTGTTTAATGTATAATTGGGCCATGTTTCTATAGCTTCATAGTATTTTTTTTTTTCACTTTCAAAAAGTTTCTTACAACACAAACAGTCAATTTTCTTTTATATGTCCATTTTCCACAATTGTGTGTTCACAATTTTGTTTTGTTTTGTGTTTTTTTTTTTCTTTTTTTCGTAGTCGTAAGAATCCTCTGGGTCTGCTTGTTGCTCTCGATGATGAAGGTTCAGCACATGGATCCCTGTTCTGGGATGATGGAGAGGGCATTGGTTGGTTATTGGGGGGGGGGGGGGGATCATGAAGAATTAAATAGTTTTGATTTAGCTTGATGATTCTAGTTTCATTGATGATTTCTTAAACCCAGACTCAACATTTCTACAAAACGATATTACGTTGCTTTTGCACCGTTTAGCTTCAAATTGAAATGTCCAGTGAGTGGCTATAAAAACGCATTCAGTTCAGTGGTTGTTGAACGTATTGCAGTAGTTCAGAAATGTAATGTTCAGAGAGTGGTACTAGAAGGTTAATTCTCCATCCTGTTCGAAAATAACATACCATCTACACTAAAACCGGACCTTAAGGCTAGTTTTACGGCGGGAAAAATGGTCGGCGCACCCGGTCTGAAAGGGTTGTCCCAATTCTCTTAATGAGTAATGGGTGTGTTTTGGGCATAACGTCTAATAAACCAATCAGAGTCTCATTTCCCATTCTCTTTAAAAGCTAGTTGCGCTCGCGCCATGGCGGATTCACTATTTACATGGCGGAATTTGCAATCGGAAAGACTGAACTATTCTCCAGAGAGGATATGTATCTGCTCGTGCGCAAGGTTAAAGCGTGTAAGCAGACCATCTACGGGACCAGCTGGATTCCATATCTTTGTTTTTGTTTGTCAATGGCGCCAGTTGCCTCAAAATAGCAAAACCGTTTTCAGAACAGCACGCCCATGGGAGCACAAATGAGCGCAAATGCATTTGCTATTTAAATGACATGGCGCAGGACGTGAAAATGATAACTGTGTTGGGCTGAAACTAGCAAAAAACACTGGCCTGTTTGATAGGGCCCTAAACCTAATGATAGTGTTGACAAAAGCAAACGCGAGATAAAAACACATTATTACTCTGCACTGCAAGTGCAATAAGGTGAGCTAACGGACAAGTTTACTACATCAGAAAAGCCATACATATGGAGCTGGTTATGTGACGCACATACCAAATTATGCACAAAGCATTTTGAGGTAATCTTAAAATAATAGTTTGCAAGGAACCGCTCCAAAGTAAGTTTTTATTAAATGATAATCTATAACTGTAATCATAATTTGTGTGAAAAAGAATACAAGTTGGTGTTTTTCTTTCCCCAGGTGTTCATTTCAAAATATAGATATGTTTTTGGAGATTTGCAAGAAATGTTATTTCAGTAGATGCATGTATTTCCGATTGTTAGATTTATAACTTTTTCCACATAGTAAATACTATTAATGATAACATATTTTATTTTAATAATAGGTGTCAATAGCATTACACACAATAAAATAAAATGTTTTAACATGTATCTATATATATATATATATATATATATATATATATATATATATATATAAGTTTGTGTATTTTGTTTTTAAAATGTTTTTAAAATGGCCCTTTCCTGTTCTTCTCTTAATCATCTTCTTTTTTCCCGTCTTTCTCCTTACAGATACTGTTCAGAAAAAACGTTTCCTCTTGACAAATTTCTCTGTGTCTTCGGTATGTTCATATTTTTTAAAGTACACTATGTGTGCAGTTCTTTCAGATTTATTTGGATTGTGGTCATGCACAGTTGCCATTAAAAACCTATAGGGACTTCAAGATTGTCCATCTCACTTGAAGCCAAACATCTGTGGTCACTCTCAATATAGAAAAAAAATCCAGATCCAAACCTATTTCATGCTGAAGCAGCTCAAGGCCCCTTGGCCCAGGTCAGAGCTCTCTGGACTTCCTGTGGGTTTGATGTCATATGTGGGGAGATTATTTGAGTGGTGGGGGAAAAAAAATAAGGCCCTATGGAGTTGAGAACTGTTTGTAAAAACAAGGTCAAACTCAGCTAGTTTGAATTGTCTCGGCACAGATGTTACATTAATACTGAAACAACACAATTTTCTGTTGTTTTTCATTCTGTTCTAGTCAAATCTAAATGACTGAATCTCAAGAAATGGGTCATATTTTCGAGTTTTTGCGATTATTTGTGATAATTAAGTACATTTCTCCAGAAATATGCATTAATATAATGTATCCAGATGTTTTACTTTCAGCAATTATCATTTGCAAATTGCAATAGCATTTTTGCTCTTACTTTTTGTACTTTGTATCTTGTGTAACAGCTGTGCTGTGTGTTTATATTCATAGGGTGTTCTTACTAGCATGGTTCCCACTGATGGTTTGGCCGAGGTTGACAGGTTAACCCTGGGTAATGTGAAGGTGTGGGGTGTAACAGAACACATCACTGTGGTTACCATGAGTGTAGACGGGAAGTCTGATGCCAACTTGGGCTTTAATTACATCACCGAGGTGAGATACTTCATGTAAACATATACTTTAGCCATTGATATTGTCAGAATCACTGATACAATTAGAGGAGACAAGAGGTGCTGCTTAAAAAAATCTATTTAATTTGTATTCTGTTTTAGTCATTTAAAAATACAAATATAAATATATCACAATGTTTAAAAATGTAAACTGTAATTTAAGTATAAAAATTATATTTAATAATTATTGAATACATGTAAATAATTTTATATTGAATTTTTAGAAATAAAAAAAAAAATCTTTGTGTTTGCCAAATTATAAAGTGATTGATTTTCAAGTTTTTTTTTTATTTTTAAATTTACTTTCATAATTGGGTGAATCAAAATTAACCCCAAAATCAATACAAAGAAATATGAAAATATATTTTATTTAAAATATTAATATTTTAGTTTTAATATGTCAAGATATATTATTTCCATGACTTTTGAGGATATTATAAATTATTATATTATTTATATTTAATAAATAATAATACATTTATATTTTTATATTTAAAATGATGTATACATCCTGGATGTATTTGTTTGTTGCCTTTCATTGAATTGTATTTCACCCCAAAATCAATACAAAGAAAGACAAAATTATATTTTATTTAAAATTATTTGTACATTTTTAAAGAGATTTTAATTTTAATATTCAGAAGTGATACGATTTTCATGACAATTTAATTTAATAATTTAATTTAATTATTTATACTGTTTATAATAATTTTATAATAATTCAAATTATTTGTAATACATGATTATTATGCATTGTGGAAGTGTGTTTGCTGCCTTTAAAATTTGCTCAGAACAATAAAAATATTTTATTACACTAATAAGAATCACTAAAAAATCTAAGAGTACTTTAAAAGCATTTATATTTAGGGATGGCCCGATACCGATACTGGCATCGGGGATCGGGTCGGTACTGTCCTCATATACTCGTACTTGTACTCATAATAATTCGCCGATACCATGCCCCGATACCACGTACATTTTGCGAAACGAAACTGGCCGCCGCGAGTGCTTTGTCGATGTGAACTGAGGCATAGGGATGTGCACTCCCAATGCAATAGAGTGCGGCGCGGGACTAGATTTGATGGCCGAGTGCGAGCGCGTGCGTGGGCGGTAATGCACTCACTCTGTGTGTGCGGGTTGCGGGTGAATAAAACGATTCGTGGGACTCCCGCAAACTAAAAATGTCTATGAATAAAACATTAAAACTAATAGATTTTTATTCATCTGTTGCAGAAAAGCAAGAACAACTAAAACAAAATAGAAACGATTTACAGGCCAGAGTTTCTATTCATAACATGTTTGCAGTGTTGAGCGATTTAGCCAATCACAGACATGTGTGTTGATTTCTTGAACGCAATGGCCAATCAGAAGCATTTAAGATAGACTCCCCTCACTGCTCAAAACTTTTTTGGTCAGTGCTGAATTCTGTATGCTGGCAAATCCTCTGATTATAACAAACAAAGTGTCACGAAGATGGAAGGAGAACCCAGGCGCAGACAGCAGATGACACTCAAATGATTTATTTTGGACCAAAACAGAAAACAAAACCCACGAGGGGGTAAAACAGGACTGGAGCAGAGTATAACAAGACTAAGACACGATGACAAACAAAGACTCTGACTTGACAGGAAACAAACTCACAATACTGATTAAACAGGTCTTCAGACAATATACTCACAGGGATTAACACGCAAAGTTAGACAATGTACCGACACAGGACAGCAAACACAAGGGGATTAAATAGGGAGACACTAATGACAAAGACAGGTGAAGCTGACTAGACAAGGACAGGTGAAACTGACTAGACAATAATGACGAGACGAGGATAACAAGGGGGCGGGGTGACGTGACAACACAAGCACATGGCTCAAAACACAAGACCATGTGCTTGCACACAAAACATGATTCTGTCATGATCCTGCCTCAAGACTAGAGAAAATCAAGGACACGAGGGCAGAATCATGACACAAAGTGTGGATATTATGAAAGATTCATTGTGCAGTCAGCTTCATTGATAATAACAGAGATGTGTGAGATCACTATGAACTGTCAGCTTTTTAGGAATTAGGCTATTAAGGGAGCGCACTTTGCACGCATTCAGTCATGTCAGACCATGCACGCACTAAACTGCTTGCTTTTATGTTAAATTAACAGTGGTTTGTGTGTTAATACATTTATTATTTTACTCATTATTATTTATTTTTAGACTTGTTAAAACAAGCAGAGAAGAAAATAAAAACAGTCTTCTAACCTGTGTTCTAAAATAGTCTTCTGTCTTCTTTTCTGGGAGTTACTTTTGCGGTAGAAATATCGGTATCGGTACTCTGTATCGGCAAGTACACAAATGTAAATACTCGTACTCGTATCAGTTTGAAAAAAAATGGTATCGGGCCATCCCTATTTATATTGTTTATAATATTTTTATAATGATTCAAATTATTTGTAACACATGATTTTTTATGCATCATGGAAGTATGTGTTTGCCACCTTTAAATTATGCTGAGAACGAAAAAAAAAAATATTACAGCAATGAGAATCACTAAAATATCTAAGAATACTTTAAAAGCTAAACATTAGCATTCAGCTAATTGATTCCTCCTTGAATTTTGTAAGTGTCTCTCCTAGTCCTCTATATCTTCATCCTGTACAGTGAGCTTGATGAAATACAGAGAGGAGTTTACATTCTGACAAAAAAAGAAAAGAAAAAGAGATGCCTTTTAAAAGTTGTGTGCGCATCGACCGTTTCTATTAATAAGAATGCAGGCAGGAGCTCCAGAGACTGAGATTTATACCAGCCATGAGTAGAATCGAAGGGGGGGGGGGGGGGGGGATATGACAAAGAAACTGTGCGCATGTGAATCTGAATAAGTAGTGTTCCAGCCCACACAAAATCATTTATCTTTCTTAGTATTTCCTGACTGTATAATAAGTCTGAAAGAGGTGAGGCAGCTCCATCTGTCTCCATGTGTGCGTTTGCCCTCAGCAGCGTATGTCAGATCAGAGGTGGCATTTTCCAACGATTCTCTCGAAACACCATTTATTTTTCTTCATCATGCCATTATCGGGTCATTGACGGAACCGGCCTGCAATCACACACGAGTTTAAGCTCCTAAAGATAATTTGTGCAGTAACTCTTGACCATGAGTGTGCGTTTTAGCTTTCATTTCATCTATAAAGTTGCATCACAAACACAAATTTTATTTTGTTCGAATAACTCTCTCTTTCTCTCCTTCAGAATCAGGAGTTGCTGATTGACGCAGCACCACAATCTCACACCATTGAAAAGTCTTTCACAATCACCTGGAGGACATCTTAGACATGGACACAAGTCTAAGGAGACGGGCTTTTGCCAAGACGCTAAACATGATTATTTCTGTTTATTTATGATTTTTCAGTCAACTAGTAATTTATTTAACATTTCCCGTTAAGAGCATTTTGTGGTAAATATTTAAAATCTGACATGATTTCTTCTAAAATAAATTCTTTGTTCTGGAAGATACGTTGATGTCGTTTTGATTTGGACTCATGTTAGAAACTATTCGTTTTTAATTGTTGTTGTTTTTTTAGGCTGAACTTGGAAGGGACTGAATCTCTCACTACCACCATTTGGAGAAGTGGGAATATAATGATAAACCTTAATTATCAGCAATCACTTCTTTTTAACGAGAAACCTCTCAGCGGCGGCTACCTGCCGGGCCCACTTCATGCACGACTTCATTTTGATGTAATGATACAATATTTGATTATTCATTCTACAGTAAACATAATAATATCAATTAAGCAATGGAGACTATAAATTGATTTCTGCTCTAATTGGCAATCATCGCGAGGTGGAAACATGGACGCCGCGGGGAAGGGGGCGTTCAGTGTGTGCCTTCGATATTTAGACATTAGCCTAAAAACTATGATAATTGAGAACTTTTTTTTAATCCAAGTGTGAAACAGGATGGAGCCATTCTGACTGAGACTGTAATTATTTGGGTTTTCTATTACGTGAAATGTGTTTATCCAGCGGTCCTGTATTCTGTTGTTTTCTTCTTTTTTTTACAAGAAAAATAGCAACATTCCTTTTGTAGTCGTTCATGAGGAAATGTACAGTTACTTGCTGTCCATTAAAATAATCACACATCTGTAACATGAAGAAAGCTTTTTAAAACTGCATTAAAGTGATTTAAACCTCAGGAAGGTTGTGACTTATTTGACTGGCTGATTTTATGGTGATATTTACTTTAATCTCTGAACACACTCTCTTTTGTTTCTTTACTGCATGCAGGCAAACCAGACATCAGTCAAAATTCAGGTGCATTAAAACAATCAATCTGATTCAGATAAATCAAAACAGACAAGAGGATGTTGTCTTGATTTAACCAACCCTCCAAACAAAGCCTGTTTGTTAAAGTACTCATGTAAAAAAAAGGACTACAAAAAGACAACATGAAAGATGAAACATACGCTCAAGTGACTTCAAAGCATCAACATGTGATTCTAAGTGTTTGCTATATCTGCATGTTGGAATACATTCAAGAAAACATGGATTGGGGACAAAACCGCAAAGAAAACATTGAAATAATCAGAATACTCAAACTGTTTTTTTTCTCAGAGGTTCCTATTGTTGGGCAGTTGGTCTGAGGTTTTCACTTAAAACAAATATAACTACATTATCATGACGAAGAATAATGTGTGGTTAGTAATCTCAATATCACGCAATTTTAAGGAAGACAGAAACCCTCTTTAAAACAGACTTTGCTGCATTAATCATAGACTAACTGATCTATAAATGAACATGCATAAAACTGTGAAAGAAACAGTGTAAATGGTTTACTGTCTTGTATACTATTAAGTATATATTATGGTATGTATCCTGGTATACAACCAACTAACGATCAATGTAACCTCACCTGTATCATGCCTTTCACCTAATTAATCCTCATTTAATGACTCACACTTTGATGTACATCACCTTCTTCTAGAATGCAGTGTGGATGTGTTATAGCTATCTGAGCATTAATGGAGGTATAACCACGCTAGGGACAAAGACCCGTAAATCAACTAAGAGCCACTTTCCCTCTCAGACATGTCACCTTTCTGATTGGTCGAGTTCAACCCTTAGGGGAGGATCTTTTCCAGGCTTTATTAGAGACAGTCCACATGTGACCTGTCTCTCTTAGTTTTTTCACCAAGCCGTAACACTGTTCTTGTGATACTGGGGAACCCCCTCCACGGGGGCCCCAGGGCCCAGCAGGCCTCGATCCAACCAGATATGGGCTCAGGCAGGAGAGAGAAGACTCTCTCACAAATAACTAAGGACAATCTCAGGAGTTTTGAAACAAAGACTCCAACCAACAACTACTCCAATCACCCACTCTTCCGACTTTCTCACTTCTCCTGGGTGCTCGGCGTGGCCTCAACATGGAGGAAGAGAACTCTCAACCAACTTCCACTTGACATTGCCGGAACCATCAACGACTTAAATTTTCAACAACTTCAAGAATTCAATCATAACAAGTTATTATTGATTATTAATATTTCATGTAGCTAGGTTCCTTACACATGAATTAACACAAAGCGTTTATGTATCTTTGTTAATGGATTGTTTATCACAACACTGTGTATACTTAAAATATAATTTTAACTACAATTAAAACTACTGACATTAGTTTTTGTTAATTGATTGAAGTGAAGCTGAAATAGAATAAAACATGAATATTTGATGAAAAACTTAAACTTAAAAAAACTGAAAATTAGAAACGTTGCCTTGGCAACTATCTAAAAAAAGTACTAAAGAAGAAGTTTTACTTTTTGAACTGTTTTTTTTTTTTACTTTGACAATAATCTGTTAAGGGGTCTTCTTTAAAATTAGATCAAACTTAAGTCTGTGCTCCCAAGCTTCAAATTTTAATGAGTTTTTTGACTCTGACGTTTTTGTCCTTAACAATTAATTTGTTGAAATTAAAATAAAAAAGAA
This sequence comes from Siphateles boraxobius, assembly GCF_051911475.1. Lineage (NCBI taxonomy): Eukaryota > Metazoa > Chordata > Actinopteri > Cypriniformes > Leuciscidae > Siphateles > Siphateles boraxobius. The sequence continues at coordinate 13,785,183 of NW_027508931.1, read as the reverse complement.
CATGGCATTATATTGTCTCACAGTAAAAAGACAACATGTCCAAATATGATTTATAGAATAAATTAATAAAATTGTCCTCAACGTTTCCCAAAATAAAACTTCTAATGAAGCTTGGTTTTTAGCCAGACATTGTAAAATAAAGCTACAAGACTAATAGTTTTCCAATATGCTAATTTGATAGCAATGAAGCTAATACAAATTTTCTAAGATGCACGTTTTTGTCAGACACACACACACACACACACACACACACACACACACACACACACACACACACACACACACACACACACACACACACACACACACACTTGTATTTTCAGTCTTAAGCAACACTAAACACGAGTCATTTCACCACGTGACACTCAGCGGAGTGCCCACACAATTTTCCCTTCACTAGTACGCCAATTACTGCTGGCCACAGCCGTCAGGGGGAAGAGGGGGCTGGTACCTGGTAAGTGCAGCTGCTTACACTTCAGTTCACACTGGCTATGAAAGGTGAGTGTACGTGTGCATGTTTGTTGAGTCTAACTGAAACTATTTAGTCTGATTTGACTTTCATTCCTGTTTGGGTATGAATGTTTAGGTAAACAATGTTTTAAAAAGCATTGTGTGCGCTTGAGTCACCTGTGTTGCTCGCATACTGATTTGTAGTTTGCAATGACAAATAGAAATTTGATGCAAAAATGCTGCCCTACAGGCAGTCAGAATATATATGTTGTTTAATGTACACTTATGTGGAACAGGGATTGTGGACCATTTTAATTTTGCACAAATGGTTTGAGGTTCTGAAAAATAGCAAGAACACAAAGGATGGACATTTAATTAAAAAAAAAATATATATATATATATATAACAATTTATTTAAATCGACTGACATCCCGATTATATCGATCTTGCTGCAACTGCTTTAATAATGTTAATAAGAAAATATAATATTTGGCATAATTCTTATTTGACATAAGACATTTTTGTCAATTTATACACAAACAATTTTGCCAGTCTATAACAATATCATACCGAAATGAAGGCATTTGTCACTGTTTGAAGAATTCACTACATTTTCAAAGGGTGTTATTTATAAGCATAAGTATTTCTGTGTAGGTCTCAAACATAAAACGTTTTATTGATGTGGCATCTGTGTTTAACCCTCCACATTCATTTTGTTGTGATTTTATCTGCTTTTAGTTTGAATTTTGCCCTGGCGAGTGTTGATTTGGTAAACTCTATGTCTTTGACGGTCTCCTGAGGCCACATAAATGCGCTCACAGTCAGGTTATTTATTTTAGACACAGCACTGTGTGAACCTTTACATTTCAAACCAGATGTTGCTGCTTTACAGAGTTGGTTTTGCTATAATTTCTTCATTGATACCCCACAGTGGTAATCTCTATTCCAGACTACAAGAATCATGTTTCAGCTATTTTGAAACACTAGTTTGGCTACATTTGTAATATAACCAAATAATATAATTGAAATTTAAGCAGTAGCTATTTATGTAGCATGACGTTAATTCGATTAGGGTAAACACTTAAAATATAAATGTACACTAAATATGACTAACAAACTACAGTTGAAAACACAATGATGAACAGCAGCTTTCAAATACATATTTTACAAGATTAGGGATTTGAATCTCTACTAATTAAAAATAGTTTTTAATGTCCAAAAGAACAACTTTCCACATTGCTACTGCTATTGCTTACAATGACCTCTGATTCATCATGTGGCTTTCGATTGTGTCACCTGTATTATTATGGTGATTATCTGTACATATTAAATTAAAAAGATTTTGTTAGTTAAAGTACGGATGTTAACATTATAGTACGTAATAAAATATACGCTTATAAAGCATCCTGTAAAATTGGAAACATTGTCACAGTATTTTTTACGGTGAATCTGGCCGTATTTTTCTGGCTGATTTTTCTCCATCTCTGATAAGATAGAAAAGATAATGATAAGTGTGTTTTAATTATTAGGGGTGCAACAAATGCAGTTGATCCGTGATCCTTACGGACCAAACCCCCTGGTTCATCAAGCATGTGATTCGTGGATTAACTGCTAAGTTTTCAGAGATCAGAGAGTGAAAGTTTATTATTCGGACGTGTTTTGTCTGGCAATTTACACATTCAAACAATTTTAAACGTGGAAGACGAGGCAGAAATAGGGACTTTGTTCATGCAGTCTTAAAGTGACAGCAGCCTAATTTCCGTGTACCATGTTTGAGAAAAATAAGATAGTGTGGAGAGCAGTCCGGAGAAAAGTGACACGACGGCTTGTAGGATAAGTGTGTTGCGTAAATGTGAGTACAAAGCATTATCTCCAGGTGCTCCCTTGAGAACCAGACCAAAAATGTTATGTGCAACCCTGGTTATAGCTCATATAGGCTATGTAAAAATTCTATGAAATTTCTTCAAATACCTTCTACAAGAATTTTGCTGAAAGACTACAGTTCCCGCAGTGCAACCATCCATGACCAACCAACTGAGATATGCAATTTTGTCTGAAATGGCTGTTTTTGCTCCACAACAGTCCCTCAGATTGAATGGGATTCCATTTGGCAGTTTAAATCACAGGGCATGCCAAGAGACCCATTTCATTAATAAGTGAAGCACAGCACCTGACATAATGGCACTCAGAGTGTCAGTTAAGAGAGTGTTGTGCAAAGTCAACCACTGCTGTGGATGGGCATCAAGCGCACGAGGCCAAAGCTAAATGTTTTAATTAATAAACACATCTGCTGTCCTCATAGAGCCGCAAGGTGTGTCACAGGTGAGCAATCAGTGTTACCATCATTTGAGCAGATTGCAATGTCCATAAACATTAAATATGAATGTTTTAATGGGGCGACATTCATCGTGAGAATTCTACAGCCAATCAAGATAATTTATAGAGCGACAGGTTCTTGCCAGATTCTCGCTTTATTTAATTTTTCCCTTTATCCAGGTCTAAACTGTTGTTAAGCTTCGGACCTGTGAAGTGAAATTTGGATCCATCATATTTAGACAGATTTCAGAGTGGGCCTGAGTGGGTTTCAGTTCCTGAGTGGGCCTCAAAATGGTCTAAGGAGGCCCTGTGCATCCCCTAGTGCACCTCCTCCCTGCACCCAGGTGGTCCGTTTTTGGCTGGACTAACCTCAAGCTGAAGGTCCAGAGAAGAAATGGATCGGTGTTCTGATTTTACAAACAATTAGTCACTTAAATCCTCATCCACATTAAAACCTCTAGTTAAATAGAAAAAAGAGGACTTAGGGGGTTTTTACACTGGGCTCGTTTGCTACGGTCCGAAGCCGAGCACGATTGTTCCCGGCGCCCCCCGCAACATTGGTCTGGTTTTCACACTCAACTTGATTCTATCGAACTCTGGTGTGTTTGCGTGCATCTTACGTCATTGCAAACGTGCATGGCGCATGATAGAAAACACAACGCGGGTCAATATATTGTATTTTTATTTATTTGGTGCTATTATGCATAGCTGAGTAAACAACACAGGTTTACTGTGTGTGTGTGTGTGTGTGTGTGTGTGTGTGTGTGTGTGTGTGTGTGTGTGTGTGTGTGTGTGTGTGTGTGTGTGTGTGTGTGTGTGTCGCATAAGCTGTCTGTCCGCTGCTTGCAAATGGACTCTTTTGAGGAGACAGTGAATTTCCATTAATTTGTTGCCCTGTTTGCACACACTATGCGCGAATACTCTGCAGACTCACTCTTGCTCGTATCCAAGGTAAATCTTCATCCCTTATGTGTGTTTTATTTAACTAAATACATCATAATCGGCTAAAACGCATGCGCAGGATACTTTACTTCCTGAACAAGTGCGTACCCGAGTCCGTGTTGCTTTCACATACACGCGAACCGCAGCACGGTTCGGGAGCAACCGAACTCAGACCACCTCCTCCAGGTAGTATCGGGTTTGATATCCCAGTGCGCACCCGGGTCCCATGACAGTGTTCACATTAGCGATTTTTCATGTAAACCGTGCCCCGTTCCGAACTAAACTGCCAGTGTGAAAGCCCCCTTAAATTCTGAAGAATTAGAAATATAAACGGCAGCTTTGCTCATTATATAGCCCTCATTAGATATCTAGGAAATTAAAAAGGGAACGTGCAGGCACACAAGTAGACTGGACCAATTAAATCCAGCCACAGCAAATGTGTAAATACTGAAGCAAACTATTAAATTGGTAAAATATCGAAGACACGACCATAAGATTGGCATTCAAATGGCTGCTAAAATTAATTTTGGCACACATATTCCAGACACTACAAATTAAGTTCTTACTTCCTATCAAAGCATCTTATTCCCAGCTAACAGGGAACGTTCTCAGTACGTTCTGGAAATGTTCTCTCCAACATATGAACAAGCATTCTTCCAGTAACGTTAATGGAATGTTTGTTCAAAGTTATCTGGTCTTTAAAGGGGAACTTGGCAACTCTAGCCATTTCTTTGCTGATTTTCACTTTTGTTGTCGCATATTGTCTCAACCAGCTCCCCCTACAGCTTTGGGGCGTATATTTCACAACACTGTCGTAAAAAAACTCACTTGCGGCACCCTCCTCCCCCTTTCAACCGCTGCTCATGTGCATTTGTTATTATCGGAGCCGGCCAACTTTATCATGTGGAGCTATGTCTACCGAGGTGGGTAATACATCATACACAGTATCATATGGCATGTAAATGTCAAATTGCCGTAAAGCAGTTTCTATTTCTGGCTCGTTCTCGCTTCTGACGAGACATCCTATTTCTAACTTACCGGAACGTTAGTCCCGATGTTGCAAGGTTGGTTTTCCCCCCGGGAACACTGGGGGCAGCAAGGAAAGTCACCATTCTCACCTGAACAGGTTATTTAACCATCCAAATGATTTCTAAACGGTTTTATTAAGTTGAAATAGTTGCCAAGTTCTCCTGTAATAATGTTCTCAATACGCTAGCACAAAAACATTATTCATACATCATTCGTAAGTTGTTGTTTTTTTAAAACATTTCTTTGGACGTTCATCTAATGTCCAAAAGAAATTACTTGACAGGAATGTTGTTTCAGGATCAACCAAATATGTTGATCCAGGAACATGTCTTACTTGGCAAAATCTGGTCAACTCAAATGTCTTTTTGGAAACCATGTGTGATGCTGTTGAAAAATGACATGTTTCTGATACTTCCCGAGTTCAGTTTAGCTAATGGATCTGTAAACGTTCATGTTTATTTTGTTTCAGGTGTAATTGAGTCAGAATATCAATCCTTATTTTGGTGGTGCGGTTAAAGGGAGGTCACGCCATCCAGTAAGTGAGGTTAAGGTAATTTGGGTGTCTTCGGGGAGTCTTTAAATACAGCAGAACTGGCAAAAAGCCATGCAGTCTACCACTGACGCTGGGTTATTTGCATGTGTTTAAGTGCTATTTGGCTTTGAATAGAGAGGCAAATGAAAGACGGCTCATTAAACATCACCTTTGTCTTATGGAGATGTGCTGGCAGCATCCAGCCACATGCCAGTCATCAGCTTCCAGGAGATGATGTTTTTCCAGACATGAATGATGGGGTGATGTATCAGGTGGCTAAGTTTATGGTTTTATTCATAGGAGACATTTTGTTCCATGATTGAGAAAATGAAAATTGCACTGGTGCTTCTTATATCAGTATGGAATTGGTTCCCTATCAGTCAATCATGTTCCACGTTATGTCAGGGACTGACGAACTGGGATCTTGCCTATCACCTCCGAGTAGTAACAAAACAAGCCAATGGACATTGGCAACTGAGATTAGCATCGCAAACCATTCCCCGTATTCACGGGTATAAAGGCAGCGTGCAGACACTCAAACATTAAACTTTCGCTTCGGAGCCGAGTGGATGCCTCTCTGTTCGTGCATTTCTGAATGCGATCGTTTCCTGTGCTTATCTGACGGCCACGATTGCTGTCTCACATGCCTGGGCATAAGCATGCTGAGACGGCGTTCGTGTGAGATTCATGTTCTCGGCATGAGAACATTACCACGTTAGCACGCTGGTCGCGATTCGTCTTTCTTGTACCCTTTGCTGTTGCCCAGCTCCTGTGTGTGCGTAAAAGCACACCCGCAAGTCTGCTTAACCCTTATGGCGCCACAATCGAGTTTACTCAACAAGATGCGGCACTGAATAAAACAGCCGATTTTGTCAAATAGGGTGTCAAATTTCGTTCGACCTCCCCTCTACTAGATGGCAGACAAGTCATACTTCCTCCCTGACTCAAAAAAATGTCATGCTTCTATACAAAATCTTCGAGCTAGAGCGCATTGAATCAGTGTGAACAAAAGTGGAGCTGGTGTGCGAGTCAGCCATTTTATCAGAGCAATATTGTCAACGTCAGCGAGTATTTGCATTAGATTATTATTATTATTATTATTATCTAATGGCATCAATAAAGCTTACCCGCAAGTGTTGGGTCTTATCGTGGACCCTGATTTTGAAGGGGAATATCTGCCTTCAGAAGATGACGGTGATTCTGAAAGTGAAGGTATAGCCCTACACAAAGCACAAACGGTGAATCCTTTGCCCAATGTAGATGGTTCTTTGCCCAATGTCAGTGGTGGGAAACAATTTCCCGGGGTCGGAGTGTTCATCGCGAAGTTAGCAGGCGTGTTAGTGTTGTGGGGAACGTAGCGGGAGATTTTTACCGCGCTAGCCACGTAGATTTGTCTTCTGAACGTGTGCCTCTCCGCAATCGCAGTGACAGTATTGTGGTGGAGACTTTGTCTAATGCCACTGGGTATGTTAGACGAGGTCGAAGTATTCATAGGACAATTAGGGGGCAACGTGGAGGGATGGTGGGGAGTCGCAATGACAATGACAGTAGTCCGAGATAGCAGGAGCAGAGGTGGTGTGACACGGGGCAGAGGGGCTGTTATGCATAGCCTATCGCAAGCATATGAATAATATATATGTGCCCCATACATGGAATCAGAGTGCCTACTGTATGTAGTAAATGGAAAATCTCTAGAGCAAAAGGCCAACCGCTACATGCTATGGTTTGTTTCTACCATTAATTAGTAATGATTTACACAGTTTGTTCACTACTTACTATTTACCTGAGCAATCAGTATTGCGCAATATAGCATACAGAAGGCGAGGGACATTTTGGGGGGAAAGAAGTTCTGCATTTTATCATTTAAACGTGACTTTTCTTGAACATTCTATAATCCAAAGTGGCCGCCGCCATATGACGTCATAATATGCAAATTAGATGGTAAAATTTAATCCCTACATAAACTTTGGGTCATCCTTAATATTTCTCTAATTTACAGAAAGTCTCTATCTTTTATCACTTCTAAGATATAGCCTTTTGAAATTAAGATGTCAAAATCAAACGTTTTAGGAAAAAACCTCTGGCGCCTAAAGGGTTGACACACTGGGTGAACAAGGATTATGGCAGGAGCTCTTCCACCAGGTAAACCTCAGCAGAAAAGTCTGTGGGAAAGCATGGCCCAATCATCAGGTTCCTGAGAGACAGAGGCTGAACCCTCCCCGCCCTCGCCTCATTTCCTCTAGGGACCTATCCTTGGTCTTGTCAGCCTTGCAGAGAGCACCCTTTGAGCCACTACAGTCAGTTGAGCTTAAGATCCTGTCTCTTAAGACAGTGGTCCTGACTGTGCTCACTTCAAGGGTAGGGGACCTGCAGGGATTCTCGTTGCAGGCAACGGAACGCGACTGGATTTCGTGCCGGCCAACTCTTGCTTAATCCAGAGACCCCTGCCTGGATACGTGCCTAAAGTTCTCACAACTCCCTTCAGGGACCAGGTGATGAACTTGGAAGCGCTGCCCCCAGAGGAGGCAAACCCATCTCTTGCACTGATGTCTCCCATTCGTGCTTTGTGTTTGTACGTGGACAGCAAGCAGAGCTTCAGAACCTCAGAGCAAAAATTTAAATAATTTTTGTTAAAAGTTCGGGAGGAACATGTTCACATTATCTATCCAATTTGCCAGAGGGCAGGGCTATACATATACATAGCTGACTCGCCTATGTTCCTCAGTAAAAAGACTGTCTCTAAGCAGAGGTTGGCCCACTGGATAGTGGATGCCATCATATTGGCGTACCAGTTCCAAGGTGACTCGGTTCTGTAACGAATTACCTGGGTCAGGCTTTGGGGATACGTATTCAAAGATTAGTAATTTACAATTAATAAGCGTTCATACGGTTTGACCCAGATAATCATAGTTGTTAAATCTCCCAAAAAGGGATAATATGTCCCTGCATCTGCATTCATACATGTACTTAGGCAATTAACCACAAAGGATTATAATTAATTGCATATGTAGACTATATTGTACAGACAGGTTAAAATTAGCTCAATTGTATATCAATACTTAATCAAAACGGATTATAATTAAATATTTGATATATCAATTATGTCTATCATAGATCGATCGGCGGGACAATCTTAAAGGGGATTAATTTATGACCGAATCATCTTTTTGTCCAGCAAAAACCTGATCATTTGATCTCAATCAAACCTCACAAAATTATCCTACTTTATAGACTTTTAGAAGAAGCTATTCCTCTGGCCAGAAGGAACAGCCTTCCTGTTCTATTACGATTCTTTAAGTAGGCTATCAATAAATTTGTAAAGCACGTAGCTTTGGATCGTATACATTAAAGGGACTTGTATATGTGTATATGAATATAATGAATATAATCCATTTAATAAAGGCAAAGTTACGTATACCGGTTATAACAAACAATAAAGGTATTTACAAACACAATAATGGCAACGACATAATGAAAGAGAATGCATCAATAGAGAGAGAGAGAGAGAGAGAGAGAGAGAGAGAGAGAGAGAGATCCGTAAGGATCAGTGGCAAATTACAGACCTTAAAACCTTTGAGAGACACCACGGGAAAACACATCTTAATGCTCTGAACACTCGAAAAACGAAAATACTTGCACATTGTTCTCTTTGTTGCTGGAAACGGCTGCGTGCGTGAGCGGCCTGGTTTTGTATGTGTGTGTCGTCGGAGCGTCACGTGGTCTGCAGATTGTCTGGAGCGCGCACTTTCAAACGAAGGTTTAGAGGTCTTAAATTTACCAAGGAAACGATTCAAGCTAAGTTCACTTACTCGTCTGAGGAAATGAACAAAGTAGAAAGGAAAAATAAAACAAACAAAAGAAAAGATCCCCAGAGGGGGATCACGCGGAGCAGTTACATGATGATGCGAAGAGAGGAGAAGTAAGAGAGAAAGGAAAGCGATGGACTGTTCTCTTTAAGGAACTCAGTCCACGCCTCTGTGGAGTGCCACTGACCAATAATCATTCAGCAAACCTTGAGCGGGAAAGTTCCTTTTGTCCTGTCGGGAGGCTCATTTGCATGGTTTATGACAGTGTCAGAATTTAGTCAGAATCACTCTAAATATGGTACAGCATAGTAAAAAACTTTTTACGGTATGTTCATATACAAATATGGCTTGGCCAGCCTAAGGGCGTTCTGCACATATCAGAAACGACATGTAAGGAGGATTATATTGCAAAGTTACATTAAAAGCATAATTAAAAACCCTTTTAGTTTGTTTAGAACTACTATACACTTCCAAGATACCTTCATAGGACCTGGGCAATCGTACGAACATAACAACATATCAAATATATTTCGGTAAAGTCTTTATATGATGAAGTTAATGAAAGTTTCATGTGTGTGTGTGTGTGTGTGTGTGTGTGTGTGTCTGTGTGTGTGTGTGTGTGTGTGTGTCATGTCTCTCTGCGTTGTGGGGAGCACACAACACTGGGGGGGGGGGGGCGTGGAATTCCTTTGATGCATCCAAAGTGAGTAGAGAGGAGGGTGCGATGGTCTCTGGGGAGTATCGCAGAGTCGTAAATGATGTCAGAAAACCAATCTCACCCCAGACTCTCTGGCGCCTAAGCTAGTAACAAAACTTAGACAAATAAACTAAATTGAAGAGCCTTCCTGAGACTTAGAATGGTTGTCATGTGAAACTGTCCAGATACGCTACAGTTCTACTCGGTGTTGCCTCCACCTACTATATACACTGGCGCACAGTGCATCGCTGGCAGACATCTGTAGAGCTGCGGGCTGCGTGACACCTAACATGTTCACAAGATTTTACAGTCTCCAAGTAGAGCCTGTCTCCTCCCGTGTATTGGCTGCAAATAGATAATAGGAAAGGGGACTGTCTCAGTGTCTTGCTTTCAGCGCCATTCCCCTCTGAGGATGGGATGTAAGCGCCCATCTTGCTCCCCAGGTGAGTTCCCTGACTGGTGAAACCTGGATGGAGTACCTCCAGCAGCCTCCACGAATCAAATGTGGCGGAGGCATCTGACGCTAGGTCTAGCGCCTGTCTGTATGCCCAGTTGGTCAGCCCTTATGCTAGATTAGGTGCCTATATGTTGTGATTCGCCATTGGGGGATCCCATATGTGTGTTCCTCCACAGTTGGCGAGCCAGTGACATTCAATTGGCAGAGTCCACAGAGACCTTCCATATGTAGCACTGCCCTAATGGTCAGTCCATATGTGTAACTCCACATGTTACCTCCTTAGGGGCAGGATGTGGCATCCATAGTTTCCCTTTCCGTTTGGAATATGCATTCTTCCCCAGTGTTTATTCAAAAGGTCTCACTGTGTAGGGTAAGAGGAACAGCGTTGATCAACATTCTCTGGGTAAAGCCCCGTCCTTTCTTCCAGCAGCTGCGGGGGATTGAGCAGCTTACACGGGGCACTGGGAAGATTGTGGCATTTTAATTGACTTATTTAACTGACTTATTTTAAGATATATACTGACTAAATGGCCTCAGCAATGCATGCAATCTAAGAGAGGATGTTTGTTTATCATAGCAGAAGCGCAACAGAATAATGCTTCACGAAAAAAGAAGTCCAGATGATGAACGAATGACAAGGAAGCACAAAAAATGAACGTACAGTACACAATAGTAATTACAAACAAGAGTTGGTTGTTAGTTGCCAACAGCACAGCAGCTCCAGACAAACAATGACACTCAAACCCAGTGTTACTCACGTGTGGACCCGAATCAAAGCAACAAACCAAATTCAGGCCTTCCGCTTTGCTCTCTCCAGCGCTGGATAGCGTTTGTAATATAACATGGGTCCTAAAGCTCTTGCCTAGACATGACCCTTTATTTTCCAGAGATTTTTTCTGAGCTTTTCTCTTTTGTATTGTGTCTCATATCTATTTCTGCAGTCTTTCTTCAGTTCAAATCTCCCTCTTGCTCGTTCTCGCTCCTCCAACAGAAAATGTTCTAATTGAACTAAGGCCTAATCCTGGCTTTATTTTAGCCCTGCCTTTGAAATCAGGCTGAATTGTATATATATATATATATATATATATATATATATATATATATATATATATATATATAATACTGCATTCACATACTGCAATGGTTTTGACATGACCTTCTACTTCCAGTGGACTGAGATGACAGATTAACAGATAAACCAGAAGTATTTAGATATGATTTTAAACATCTTCTTGAATGTGATGAAAATAATCCTGTTTTTTATTAAAAACTAGAATTAAATTGAGATAAAATTAAACAAATAGATTCCTCACAAATTAAATGTTTTTACTTCTTATAAAAAACATTAAAAAAATCTTAATGACCCCAAAATGTTTGTGTGCAGCACTAGTATCCAATTCTAAATTAGCAAGTGGTGATTAAATATAGTTTTTGTGGCTGTGAGTTGGAAAATGTGGTAAAACTTACAAACGACATTGTTTTCTGTTAATTCATCACACTGTAAATGGAAGGTCAAGCCTATCACATTACATTATGTGCTCTGATTGTAGGCTATACTGAGGAAGGACTAGAGGACATTATGATGTTTATTTGTTAGAAGGAAGCTTCATACTTATGAAGTGTTAGTCCAACAGATTTAATGGAGCATTTAGGCAAGTATAATAATTTGCTCTGTCGAGGCATGCATGACTCAGTGTATTGTGTAATGGAATTAACTGTGGCTTTGATCAATATGAGATGTATTTGGATCAGCCAAAGGCCAGAGATCTCCAAAGAGCCAATTTTTCTACACGTAAACAAGAAGTGAGAGTGCTTGTTAGATCTGCTCTGACATATTCATCTGTTTTATCCAAATATGCAGCAGTCTGTTGTTCAAAACCAAAACATTGAAAAAAATTGATTGCTTTATTGTGAGGACAGAATTGCTCTTAGATTCTACTTTCTCTGGACTTTTAATTTCCATGTACTATAGTGCTTTGAGAATTCATGAAATTGTGATGATTATTGGTGATGGGAAACGTCTCAGGTTACGTAACTCGAGCTGCGTTGAGACGCGGTGGGAACCCCATACCCACTACGCCATAAGACAAATGCCCGTTCTGTGTGAAGTCCTTGCCCACACTAGAAGCAAGCAACCTAGCCCCGGGAGTGGAGAGGTGTAGGTCATAAAATCTGACAAATGTATGAGGTGAGGACCAGCCTGCCGCATTACAAATATCCTGAAGGGAAACACCCGAAATTAAAGCCTAGAGGCAGCCATACTCCTTGTAGAATGGGCTGGAACAGCCACAGGTGAACGCTGTCCGGCCGCTTCATAAGCAAGTGAGATAGCCTCAACTACCCACTTGCTCATTATCTGTTTAGATGCAGGGCAACCTATCTTAGGTTACCCGAAGCAGACAAATAATTGTTCTGATAAACGCTACTGAGCAGCTCTGTGGACCTAAGCATCCAAAGCCCGGACAGGGCATAACAGATTTAAGATTTTCCTGATCTGGGGTATTAAAGGTGGAGGACAGAAGGCCTGGAGCACAAATGACCCGCACATTTAGTAGGGACCTAGAAATACAACCCGATCTGGGGTGAAGAAATACTACCACGAACCAGGTGCAAATCCAAGTACGTGCAGGCCTCAGCCTCATGTACCACGGAGAAGACGAAATTAAGGATCTCTCCTCAGAGATAGCCCAGCAAAGAAACATTCATTACAGAAATCAAGTACTGTACCAACAGGGCAGAAACGAGATTCAGAAGGCGTTCTCTGCACCAGGCAGAGAACAGCATATTAGTCTTCTCGTGGAGGGAGCTCTAGACTGGAGTATGGTCTCCACGACCTCGGTCGAGAAACCTGAATCTATGAGCTGGGCCCCCTCAGAGGCCGAGCCCACAGTATCCACAACTCCAGAGCTCCCAGGAGCAAAGATATCGGGAAAAGCGTATAGGTGTAGTGGCAACCACACCTTATTACATTACATCCAGTCCAAGCGGAGCTGGATGCGTGAGGGAGAACCACAAGGGCAATGCATTGTACAAGCGATGCGAAAGGTCAACTTGTAGTTTGACCTAAGTTCTCTCTAAGAAGCTCCACCACCTCGGGGTGAAGTCTCCATTCCCCGGGCCACAGCCCCTGCCTCAACAGGATATCTGCTCTGATATACGAGACCATCAGTGTGTTGTCCGGACCCTTCGCCGACCAACCACTCATGATTGCCCCCGACTTGTGAGGGAAACATCCGTCGATAGCATTATGCGTCGACAAGAAGCCCCCCCCAACACTGGGCCTGGGCGAGGAACCAAGGTTCTTCCACATGACCGAGGCACGAAGGCATAGCCGTGTGACCTTGATCATGCGAAAACGGATTTCCCCTCGGAGAAAACCCCTTGGTCCCGAGCCACCACTGCAGGGGTCTCATGTACAGAAGGCCAAAAGTAACTACGTTGGACGCAACTGCCATGAGCCCCAAAAAAAAGACCTTTCACCGAGCGGCCACTCATGACCGCCCCCCATCCTGTGAGGGAAGCATCCGTCGATAGCGTGACGCGTCGACAAGAAGCACCCAGCACTGGGCCCTGGGCGAGGAACCAAGGTTTCTTCCACATGACCGAGGCACGAAGGCATAGCCGCGTGACCTTGATCATGACAAAACGGATTTCCCCTCGGAGAAAACCCCTTGGTCCCAAGCCACCACTGCAGGGGTCTCATGTACAGAAGGCCAAAAGTAACTACGTTAGACGCAACTACCATGAACCCCAACAGTCTCAGAGACTGTTGCAGTGAGTGACTGACCTAGTTTTACATTCTTTACGGCTGTGAGAATCGCAGAAATACGTGCAGGAGACAGACGTGCTTGCATTGTTGTCGAATCCCATAATACACCTAGAAAGTGGTCCTCTGAGCTGGGAGGAGTACACTCTTTTTGGTGTTGAGCCGCAACCCCAACCTCCTTATGTGGGACAGAACGACATCTCGATGTTGAACTGCCAAAAGCTCGGACTGAGCTAAAATCAACCAATCGTCGATATAATTTAATACGCGAATGCCCTGGAATCTCAGAGGAGCCAGAGCTGCATCCACGCATATTGTAAAAGGTGTGGGGTGATAACCTAGGCCGAATGGAAGAACCCGATACTGGTATTTTTCGCCCCTGAAAGCAAACCTCAGGAACCTCCTGTGATGAGGATGGATAGATAAGTAAGCGTCCTTTAAGTCTATTGTGACAAACCAGTCCTCGGACTGAATCTGTGACACAATCATATTTAGCGTAAGCATACTTTGAACTTAAGATTCTGAAACCTGCTGTTTAATTGACGCAGGTCTAGAGTAGGACGCAACCCCTCATCCTCTTTCGGAACAATGAAGTAATGGCAGTAAAACCCTGACTGTCTGCCGGGAGGAGGAACCCCTTCTACAGCTCCTTTTGCAGAAGTGTCAGTACTTCCTGCTCCATAACCAAAGCCTGCTCGGGGTCCACCACAGTGGGGAGGACCCCTAGAAATCTGGGCGGACAAGAACCGAATTCTGAACCCTTTTCTATAGTGTGCAGGACCCACCGAGAAATATGTGGCAGTAGTTTCCACGCTGCCAGAAATTCTACTAGGGGAACCAGTCTCTCAAGACTGGCCTCTGGATTTGGTTGAACAGTCAGTACGGCACCCTGAAACGGCGAACCGGCAGGGAAACCGAACTGACTGCTCTACGACCCCCCTCGGAGGATCGTTTGGGGACACTGACACCTTGGTGTCCTGAACGGCGAACCGGCAGGAAAACCGAACTGGCAGCGCTGCGACCCTCCTCAGAGAGTCGCACCCCAGAGGGCGCCGAGGAGAAACGATTTTCTCAAAACCATCCCTACCCCGGAGGGGACCACCCTTTAGAAGCCTGATAGCCTCGGCGTCAGGGCTTCCTATTCTCCAAGCTTTTTTAGAGATAAAATAGTCCTCAGATCTTGCATATCTCTAACTGGCTAGACTGCTACCGCCACCCAAGTCCCCTTCGATTGTGGAGGAGCCCAAATGGCGATGCTCGTTCTTGCACTCTGTGCTGCAAGGAGCTTAGTAGACTGAGACTGCTCCGCCCAGCAGTCTCGGGAACATTAGATTGGTGAGGAAGAAACCTCTGGAACGCCGCTGAACGGTTTTGTTTCTGAAAGCGGAGCGTCCAGAAGAACAGACATCATTTTATCTTATTTTTCTTTATTTTTAAATCAGAAAAACGTATATATATATATATATATATATATATATATATAAATATATCACTCCGTGGCCACCAGCAGGAAAAACAACCGAACTGGCCGTGCTGCGACCCTCCTCAGAGAGTCGCCACCCAGAGGACGCAGAGGAGAAACGATTTCTCGAAACCGTCCCTCCCCAGTATAGTTTATCTGTTTTTGCACGACGCAATTCTCGAATAGCGTCAGTGCTGACAACCTCACATTCATCCATGTCTTTATAATTTACCCACCAGCGTTGCCTAATAAAAATTTTTTTATTTAGATGGCTGGTGGGTAACGTCGGGGTTAAAAATTATGACGCCGACTCGGGAGAGAGAAAGCTAGCAAGCGTCTCTTAACCCGAGGCAATGTCATACCATGATACTTAATACCCATAGCATTACTATAGTTAGACGTTGGGCATTAAACACATAAAATAGAAACCGACTTATTCCACGATCTCGACACCTCAGTGTGGTGTGGAGATAGGGAAAATCGGCAGTCCCCGACGAGGAGGCTGAGATACAGAGTTTTTCTGTTTTTAGATTTATTTCATCTAATAAACTCTTTTTATTTTCACTCTCATAATGTTCAGCTGGCCAGAAAATATTTAACTAGCAACAGCACTAGATAAACCTCCTTTTAAAGCTCCTCTTTATTCAACAGAGTTATGAGCTGACTTATTTATTCATTTATTGAAAACTCAAACATCTGCCTTTTCTTAATATCTTTATTTGTGTTGTTCTCTTTTTCTAAACAAAACACTAACGATACCAATTCCTCGGAACTGGAAATCGGCAGCACTGGATCTGGCAGGTGAAAGCTGAGATAGGGCGGGGCCCGTCCCAACCCCCGCTGTCAGATCCGTTTGCACACCCCAAAATGCGAGTCGCCGCCGTGCATCGGCAACAGCGGGACCCGCGTGGGGTGCGCGAACCGAACCGTCCTCCTCGAAGAACGCCCGGCGGGAGCGGAGCGTCCTCACGGACAGCTTCTCGCAATGCTCACAGTCAGCCCCCTCGAGAACTGACTGTGGCATGCTCCACTCCCAAATAGTAACAAAAAGCTGATGTGTGTGTCCCCACCCGTGATATAACGTGGTCAGGGAACAACACAAAAGCTGCTTGCTCTCTTTTGCCATAATATATATATATATTGCAACTTGACAGACAACAATAAATATGACAAGGACAGAATACACAGATCGCTTGCTGAAGGCAACAGAAGCTGTCGCGGTCTGTTTTCTGGTGTGCTTTATAGCTTCCTGGTCTATGACGTCACCGCCTATGACGTCTCGCTCTTCCATTGGACTGATTATACACGTGCTTCACGACGCAATCACGCAGAGCGTTCCCACCCCGTCTCAACGCAGCTCGAGTTCCCTTGAAAGGGAACCGGGTTATATGTCTACACATCTTTAAAGATGTTTTTATTTAATTTGTTTAATTTTTTGTGTTTTGTTAAAAAGTTCGGGCGGAACACGTTCAAATGATCTATCCAGTTTGCCAGAGAGGAGGCCTATACATATACATAGCTGACTCACCTATGTTCCTCAATAGTTTTCTGCATCTCCCACCACACAAATCACTATCGGCTGGTTCCTATGCCAGCCAGGGATACAGGGGGAGTACTATAGGTTTGGACCAAATTCTGAGACACTCAGTTGTCATTAAAAAACCCATGCTCTTTCTTATTAATTTTAGGATAAGTTTAGCTTTCTGAGCTGACCCAAATATCTCTGTTACTCGTCTTGTACAATCGGCCAAATCTGACCTCTATATACTGAGACATTGATATGTAAATTAAACTTTGCTAATGAGATGGTGTGGGTACTGTGTACATATATGAACCTGACCAGAAGTCTCATTAAAAGCAAATATACATTAGTGGTCAAAAGTGATGTCCAGAGGGAGTATTTGCACAGTATTTGATTTTAATGACACTTCAGGTTCTATTAAATAATCTATTAAATAAATATGAGAAGTATGTTATGTTAGGATGAAGACTACACTACACTCAGCTGAGGCATTAAATAACACAATTATTTTGCAAGAAAGGGACAATACGTGTTTTATTGTATCATGCAAAAAAAGTCATAGAAAAACAAACAACTGCAAAATAAAACATACCTGTATATTGAGTACAATGTGTAACCAGTTAATATTGCTTTTTGCTAGCCCTCCCTTGTTTTTTGATTACAGCAGCCATTATCCTGGGCATTGACTCACTAAACTTTGCACATGTGTCATGCTTAACTTCTTTCCAATCCATCAAGTTTATCCCAAAGTTGAGGTTCATTGGAAGACCTGCATGAATTATCACAATAATTCCCCAAAGGTTTTCAATGGCTTTAAGGCCATGGGACTGAGATCAAATTCACACTAGATCTACAAATAAGATCCTCCATAGCTGTAACAGTGTGACTCTGTGTTTTCCTTCCCTTTTCTAGTTTTTTGGTTTAGCCCTGTTCAGTTTTCCCGCTCCTCGTTTGTCTTCAGTTGTCTCACCTGTGTTTAGTTAATTATCTTCATCCATATCACCTGTCTCCTATTCATTATGATCATCAGTCTCTGTATTTAGTTTCCCTCAGTTCATTCAGTCTTGGTCCGTTCTCGTTGATGTATACCGTTTGAAGTATGACGTGTGTAGCGACTCCTGAGTATTCTTTAAATATATTCCTGTTCTCCTGTTCCTCGTCGTCTTCCTCGTGATTCCGCTGTGGCCACCCGAAGGGTCTTCTCTGCCGTTGCCGCCTGAAGGGTCCTCTCTGCCATGGTTGCCTGGACTGCCAGCTCCGCCCTAGCAAACTACTCCTTCCTGGTCCCCTGAACTGCCAGCTCCGCCCTGGCACCCTACTCCTTCCTGGTCCCCTGAACTGCCAGCTCCGCCCTGGCCTCCTTCACGTCCTGCTCCACCCTGGCCTCCTTCACGTCCTGCTCCACCCTGGCCTCCTGCACGTCCTGCTCCGCCCTGGCCCCCTGCACGTCCTGCTCCGCCCTGTCCTGCTGCACAGTCTGCTCCGCCCTGTCCTGTTGCACAGTCTGCTCCGCCCTGGAGGCTTCCTGCTCCAGACCACGCCCTCCTCAGCCTCCAGGGCGCCCGTCCCCCCACCCCATTGATGTTATACGGCGCGAGGACGCGCCTTTTTGGGAGGGGGCGTACTGTACCAGTGTGACTCTGTGTTTTCCCCCCTTTTTCTAGTTTTTTGGTTTAGCCCTGTTCAGTTTTCCCGCTCCTCGTTTGTCTTCAGTTGTCTCACCTGTGTTTAGTTAATTATTTTCATCCATATCACCTGTCTCCCATTCATTATGATCATCAGTCTCTGTATTTAGTTTCCCTCAGTTCATTCAGTCTTGGTCCGTTCTCGTTGATATGTACCGTTTGATGTATGACGTGTGTAGCGACTTCTGAGTTTTCTTTAAACAAATTCCTGTTCTCCTGTTCCTCGTCGTCTTCCTTGTGATTCCTCTACAACGTCCCGTAACAATAGCCAACTATATTATGTTCAAGAGGGTTCCAATTGGTCCATTTTCAAAGTGCCAGCAACTTTGTAGATCTTTCCAACACCTGCTACAGACATGTGTCTCCAATACCAGGGGCGGCACTATGGGTGGGCTAAGGGAGCTCAAGCCCTGAATGCTTTTATTAAAGACCGTGAGTGTGTTCCAGATGTTCCTGAATGTTTTGTCATGTTGTTATTGTTGGATATTTCACATCTTTAACCCTTTCATGAACAAGAATGCATCTCCAAAAGCAGTAACCTGAAAGTCCTGAATGTTTTGTTTTGTCTTTCTCATAGAGCTTTACAATTAATCAGAATATTTCATAATAATTGTGAATACGGGCATATTACAGCATACATTTATATTTTCTCGCTTTGCATCAAAGGTACTTATAACTTGCTTTTTTAGCATCTCTATTTGTCATTGGGATGGCTATAAGTTCAGCAGTCTAACACAGTGCGTGTCAATTTCAAAAGGATTAAAGAAGATGGGGCTTCACTCTTAATCTAAAGTTGCTTCCAAAATCTTAAACGCTGCCTTTGGAGAAAGCATTGTCAGGTAGGAAGTCACCAAGGCATGTCCGAATCTAGTGTTAGATTCACTTTCTGTCTCCTGAGATACCTTAATCTGATTAATTTTTGAAGGAAGCATAGATATATCATTTGCTGCGTTTGATATCCCACAATTCTGTGCGTTCCATTCCGTGACAGTTAAGCTAGAAAAGAAAGATGCCATCTGAAAGTTGATTACTTCACAAATACAATAAGACCTTTTGATTTATTTATTTATTTACAATCCATCGCGTTCTTTAAGATCATTAAATTCGAGGCTTCTGGTCATTCCTAGGATATCTAAGTCCACTAAAGGAGGGAGGGCGTTCTCACATTTAGCTCCAAAACTCTGGAATAGCCTTCCTGATATTGTTTTAGGCTCTGACTCTCTGTCCCAGTTTAAAACTAGATTAAAGACGCATCTCTTTAGCCAAGCATTTACATAATGCTTACCTTTTATACCACTGCTGAATCAGATCAAATGCATTTAATATTATAAAACTTGAAGAGTCTGTAGGTTATTTGTATAGGTTGCATAGTATTTACAGTCATTACGTTCCTGTGTATATTGCGTGAATGACGGGTGGTTGGGTAGATATTGTTTTTTGCGGTAGGTGGTATGCCATACGGAACCGTTGCCACTGAACCTGCTTTAACGACGACAGTGGGGCTCGACAGCCTTAGTCAAACGGGTCGGCGCGTATGGTTGGGCTGCGGAGAGATTGTGAGATTGTGGTTGGGTCTCAGCAGCAGGAGGGATGTAGAGGTCAGTAAGCAGGGCTGAGTTGAGTGGGGGACGGAGGGGGGTGACTGTGGGACGCAAGAATCACTGTCTTCATGTTTTTTTTTTTTCATTTACGCCCGTGTTATGGAAATCATTATGAACAGCAGCTACGCTAATTATTTTCCCTTTTTGCTTTTCTGCTGTTATCTCGGGACGCGAGTCCCGAGAAAAACGGCGTTCGTCAGCTACAGTTTGTATCCAGCCTTTCACGGAGACTTCAGATACCCCAATCACAAAGCCTGTGAAGAGACGACTCAACACCGGCGATATGGACCCTCTATGGTGGACGGCACTGATCCTCAACAACTCGTCTCAACACCGCCGTGATTACTTGGACTTCCAAAAGATGGAAATGGATAAATATTCTAAATGTTCCGATCCAATCTGCCTTGTAATGCTGCCCGAATCATAAATCATGCACTGTTCCTTCGTTGGCCAGAGGAGAACTGGCCCTCCGACTGAGTCTGGTTTCTCCCAAGGTTTTTTTCTCCATTCTGTCACCTGATGGAGTTTTGGTTCCTTGCCACTGTTGCCTTGGCTTTTGGCTTGCTTAGTTGGGGACATTTAATATTCAATAATATTATTGATCTGCCTTGCTTAAGGTGGACGTTGACTCAATTTTCTTTTAGAAACAAACTCTGTTATATTATTTTCATGTTATCACTGTGAAGCTGCTTTGATACAATCTGTATTGTAAAAAGCGCTATATAAATAAAGGTGACTTGACTTGACTTGACTATTCCCTTAAATCGCTTTTAATACATTAATTTATTAATTTAAATAAAACTACCAATTACACATTTTTAGATTGTGATAAATTCCCAATTATCTACTTACCCTAGAACAGCCCCTGCCAAATACCATTATGTTTCCACTGTCGTGCTTAGTGGCACCACACATGCATTTGGTATTAAAACACTCCAGACATCTCCTACTAACAGACCTGACACCATCCACTGCTAGGTTGACTTGTCAGACTGCAGAATGTGGCTCCAATCTATCTAAAATCCTTTTTTAATTTTTTTTTTCTACTGGTACGCAACCTCTCAATCCATCTCTTATAGCTGTTTGTCTAAAGTTCAAGATGAAACTGGAGGGTAGAGTTTTCATCAAGGTCTATAGAAGCAGTTTTGAGGTTGTCCCACATTAAGGTGATTTTCAACCTCCTGTCAAAATGCTCACTAGTCTTCCTTGACCGGCCACATCACTTCACAATCTGTGCGGTAGTTGTCTCACTTTGCTTTAAAATAATTATATTGAATATGAATTATAAAATAATTCAGTGGACATTGTTACCAATCACATCAGCACATGAGCGATATCCAAAACCGATTGTCCAGATTTAGCACACATTGGTTTTTGCACTACAGGCATTACATGCAATAAATATTTCAAAAAAATGTTTTAAGTAAATGTTGTGTGGGTGCAACATGTGCAAATGTGTGTGTGTGTGTGTGTGTGTGTGTGTGTGTGTGTGTGTGTGTGTGTGTGTGTGTGTGTGTGTGTGTGTGTGTGTGTGTGTGTGTGTGTGGGTATATAAGGTGGTGGCCAAAAGTGATGTCCGACCTATGAAAATTGTCTTCCCACTTAATTCAAACATTTTAATCCAAAACATCCAAACATCCATCCACTTAATCCAAACATCCAAACAAAAACCAATGTGTGCTAAATGTGGTCAATCGGTTTTGGATATCGCTCATGTGCTGATGTGATTGGTAACAATGTCCACTGAATTATTTTATAATTCATATTCAATATAATTCTCTCTCTCTCTCTCTCTCTCTCTCTCTCTCTCTCTCTCTCTCTCTCTCTCTCTCTCTCTCTCTCTCTCTCTATCTCTCTCTGTCTATATATATATATATATATATATATATATATATATATATATATATATATATATATATATATATATATATATATATGTGTGTGTAGTTGCAAATTTATGAGAGTTAGCTGACATTTAGTTGCAAAGTAACTTGGGAGAATTTAAAGTAGACCATCGAAAGGTGTTACAGAGGTTTGTTTCATCACCTGTGCTTTAATTACTTGCCATGTCAGACAATATTAGCAGACATTCACAGTTAACTCACAGTTAACAGCCATGACGTTTCCTTATAAATCTCTCTGGACCCTTTTAGACAGACTGTAGCAGTGCTGCTGAACGTTTTGTGTAGGGATGGAACCGCTGTCCATGGTGCTGAATTGCCAGTTTTGTGGTCTGTAGCAGAGATTACCTTAAAACCCTACTGAGTGACTGGCACATATCAAAGCAAGGTGCTGATCTGGCAGTTCCAGCTTGCTGAGAGGCAGGTGTATCTCTTTGCTGGTATTGTTGTGTAAGGAAAAGATATCTGAGTGATCGAGAGCTTTTTGCTATAGCTTGTTGCTTAAATCCAAAAGAAAACTAAAATCTTGTAATCTTCTCTCTTTCTCCCTCTCTATTTTTACTTGGCCAGCATGCACTGTCACACTAATCCTCTTTGGTTTTGAAGTTTTCACTTTTTGTGACTTCTGAAACAACCTTACATTCTGGCATCAGATGCATGCATGGGGGAAAAAAAAATGTGAATGTGAAAAGGGAAATAACAACGTATGGATATAGTTGTGTAGTGTCTGTCAGGAGTTGGTAAGCAGTACTAAAACACACGAGACAGTTGCAAACGTCATTCCTCTTGTTAATTCTTCACTTCACTTATGTTCTCCCACACATTATGTCATTATGCACTGTTTTCAAAATAATAGTCAACACAACATACAATTCTACTAATTTGCTGAACGCAGTAAATTTGTGTTCATGGATGGCCAAAGATCAGAGGTCGATCCTGTTAGTACTGGTGTCCTTTGCTTTTTAGCATTTATATTTTCCCTCTCAGTCAACAATTCGATCTCTTGACTTTAATTACAATTTTTCTGCGTACAATACCCGGATTTACATTCGCTCAAAACTGAGTCAAGATGTGGACATTTCATGAAGTTCCTAAACGTAAGTTAGGGAGGAGCGAGCCCATCCAATCTTTCAATCAACAAACAGAGTATATAAGCAGCCGCTTACCTCTCCCTAGTATCAGCTGTTCCAGTATCCCTCCACCTCCCCAAACTCCACCTTCATCTTAGGTACCTTGCCCTTTAATTAACAGGTCCTACATTTAGCCACTGGGGGGGGTATATCAGAGCTCGAGTTGAAGCTGCTTCATCGAGCCCCTCTCCAGCGGACAGCAAGCCAAATAAGTTTAACCTAATATCTTAAAGATTTTATGGGCAAACGAACTCGTTAACCATCTTTCCAATTGTATTTCTGAGATTAAGATATAGATGTTTAACAACTCCCTGTGACACTTGAATAGTGTCAAATCTGAAGTCATGCTTCTTGGATTTTTTCTTGGATGCTTATGTGTGTTTGCTCTATACTTAATGTGTTTTAATTTATATTGTTGTGTTTGCTTGTTGTAAAGTGCTTTGAGAAAGCAACTTTGAAATGCGCTATACAAAAATAAAGGTATTATAATAATTATTAATGAACACAACAAAACAATTGGAAAAACATGGAACAAAAGAAAACTGTTCTGCTGTTAGTTTATTGATTTTGTTCGTGCTGTTCTCTTCTGATAAGTTACCATGGTTACACATGGCCTGCTTGATTAATTCAGTTCAGGTGTTCAGCGTTTAGTTTGGTTGTATACAAAACGTGTTACACTATTTATACCTTGAGTTTCTGTCTATTCCAGTTCTTGTTTACATTTAGGCTGAAGTGGTTGAGATGTGGATTTAAAAGAGAATTTGTGGAGCAATTCATCTTCGTTGTTGTGAGGTTTGTGATTACAAGCACCCGGTCATGACAGAAGACCTGACCACCCAATGGAAATGGATTCGGAGCCGATTTGTAGTCGGGCTAAGGAGAGACTGTCAAATATCCAACAATGCGGATGACCTTTGGAGAGATATGTGGAGGAGTTTGTGGAGTCTTTGTATCTGGTGAGCTGAAGCGATCAAATGCTCAATGCCTGTTTTTGGAAGAGTCTGGATGATTAATTGTATCACCTTCTACCTCTTGATAAATGCTGTGTACCACTGGTTAATTTCTGTTCTGATTTCGTAGTTAATGCTGTTAATGAGGACAATTACTATCATCATCCAGTCCCTACCCGAAAGCGTGTGAGCACTCCAGCTCACCTTAAGCCTATATACCGTATCACCAGGAACATCTCTATCGTTGCTCCAGTCTTCCCTCGGGCTTGGGAGGCAGTTTCTAACAGCGCTGACCTAACAGCCAACATTGCGGACCCTTCCACAATTTCTGTTTGGGCGGCTTTGAATAAGTTCCCATTCTCCGGTTCCCATCTCCAGAGTCCGAATCATCTTCTTTGTTGTGAGGTTTGTGATTACATCCAACCAGTTGTGACAGGAGTGTATGAAATCAAAACATGACTTGAATTGTGTATTTTTCTGTTCTGTGCTGTTTTTTAGATCTGAAGAAGGCATTTGACACTGTTGATTATTAGATTATTTTATCTAAATTAACTTATATATTTTTTAAAAGGCAATACTTGCGCTAAAATTATATATTTTTAAATGTTAAAAAAATATGTGCAAGTATTGATGGAACTAAATCTTATTGTGCTTGCTTTAAAGGGGTTCCACAAGGCTCCCTCTTGGGACCAAATTTATTTTCACTTTATAGTAATGATATACCTAAAGTACGTATGTAAAGATATCAATGTTCATTTGTATGCAGATGATGTTGTAATAATTACCCATACAAATAACTTTGAAGAAACTTAATTTAATTTGACCTCTGCTATGACCAATGTTCAGAAATGCCTTTCTAAATCAGGCAAACAACTTTTGGACAAAATGTATTGGCTGTAATGGGGAGTGATTATTGGAATAGCTTACTGTGGTCAATAAGACAGTGTTCTACATATTACACTTTTAAAGGCCACATTAACCCTTGTGTTATGTTGCGGGTCAATTTGACCCATTTTGATATCCTAGTTGTTGGAAATACTGGTTAACCTTTGTTCTCTTACGAGAGTATCTCTCGTACTGTGTAATATCTTACGCTAAACCTGTTTTCCACGAGATATTGAAGCCAAAAAGTATCCTTCATTTTGAATTAATGTATAACGCTGTGCAGCAGCATGCAGACATAGGCAGGACGGCTCGCGCGCCTATTGGCTGCCCTGCGGCAACAGCAGCAGCCTATCGAGAGAGGCGCTGCGTGACACCATATCTAATGGGGGCATTTCGCGCCCATTTCGTCACGTCCCGCCAGAAAGGGCGTGGTCTCGCCCTATAACTATAGCTCGATAAGGCTGGTACACTGATTTTCATCTCTTCAGCAAAGCATCACGCATCGCTGGATCCGGAGTGAGAAGCCACGCCGTCTGAGATAAGCACACAGCGGGACGAGCCATTGAGTCTGAAATCGCTGGCATCGCTGCTTTTAGCAGCCGTACCTGCTACGCTTTCCGGCGTTATATCCTTTTCATACTGTGTGTGTGTGTTCGCCGCTGCGACACACATTTTTTCACTGTCTCTCTCTCTGCTAAAAGAGCTGCGTCTTTTTCAAGATGCAAAGATCCTGAGGCTCGTGCCAAGCCACACTCAGCGACGGGGACTGTCATGTCATCTGCGTTTCCTGCCTGGGTGAGGATCATGCGGCTCTCGTCGACGGCGGATGCCCTCACTGTGAGCTACTGCCGATGGTGACTCTGAGGAGTCGCGAGTCGTCAGGGAAATGGGCCAGCATCAAAACCGCGGCTAGCTTTCTTTAGGTTATAAGAAAGCTACCCCGCCCCCCGTGGGCATGCGTCACCGGCGAAATGAAGAAAGAGTGTATTTTTAGTCCCGCCGAGGCTGGACCAATCTCCATTTCTCAAACATTTCTCAGCTCCTCTTAGTTTGAGCGGCTGAAAATGTCAATATTGCAGCAATGAGCCTGTTGTATAACACGCACGCCTGCAAACAAACGCCAACACACTCTTCTTCTTCTTCTTTGATCCCTAGCTGGCGCTTGGTCTGGATTGGCTCCTAAGCCCGTACACTGCTGTGGGTGCCAATGGTTGTCGAATCTCATTCACGAGGCGTTTCCATGCGGGACGATCCAAGGCGGTCGTTTTGGCGTCGTCGATATTTAATCTGCGATTTCTGATGTCCTCCTCAACCTGTTTGAGCCACGTTTTCTTTGGTGCCGTTCGCTGGATTCTCCACTGGGAGGGTCGGTTACGCCAGAGGAGTTGGTGTGGTAGTCGGCTCCCACTCATTCTGCAAATATGGCCAAACCATCGCAGTCGTCGTCTTTGGATTTGTTCCTCGATCAGTGGTTGTTGGCATCTGCGCCGGATGTCCTCATTTCGAAGGCGATCTCGAAGTGATACTCGCAAGATCTGGCGCAGGCATCGCATTTGGAAAGCTTCGAGTTTGTTGAGGTCCGCCTTCAGCACCGTCCACGTTTCGGATCCGTAGAGTAGAATCGGCAGGATTAGCGTCCGCAATAGGCGAATTTTGGTCGGGATGGAAATATTGGTTCGCTTCCACAGACACCACTTTAGCGAGGCGAATGCTGCAGTTGCTTGGCCAATTCGACTGTGGGTCTCCGCCGTAGTCGCAACTTTCTTCTCTTCAATTAGTAAGCCCAGGTATTTGAACTTCTGAACTTGCTCAATCTGGATGCCGTCAAGGTGGACGTTGGCCGGCGATCCATCTGTTGTCAGTACCTTCGTTTTGTCAATGTTAATTTTCAAACCATATGATTGGGCAACGCGGGCGGTCTCGTGCAGAATGTCCGTGGCTTCGGCATCGTCCTCGGCCAGGACGCCACTGTCGTCGGCGAACATAAGATCCGTTACCGATGAGCCATTTTCGTCGAACTGCACTCCTCGCCTACCCTCGAAGACTTTCCTCATGATTGCATCGACAACGATGTTGAAGAGCAGTGGTGAGGCGACGTCTCCCTGGCGGACTCCAGTGCGAATGGTGAATTCCGCAGATAGCTCGTTTTGGATGCGTATTTGGCTTGATGATCCATTGTAGTTTTCCTGCAGGAGCTTGATGACTTTCGGTGAGATGTGCTCGGTCTCCAGCGTCGTCCAAAGTGCTGGCCAGTCGATGCAGTCGAAGGCGGATCGAAAGTCGATAAAGACGATGACCGTCCGCTTTCCACATCGAATTCGCTCTTCCATCACCTGGCGGAGACTGAATATCTGGTCACAGCACCCCCGTTGCGGTCTGAAGCCGGATTGCTCCTCTCTACTCGTTTGCTCACGGTGTTTCTGCAGGCGTGCTTGGATAACTTTCATGAAGACCTTGCCGACGATCGAGAGCAGACTGATGCCTCGGTAGTTTTGGCATTCCCGATTGTCGCCTTTCTTGAAGATCGGGATGATGATGGCCTTCTTCCATGTCGTTGGTATTTTGTCCGTACGCCAGATGTTTTGCAGGAGAAGGTATACTCGCTGGAGAAGAACGTCGCCACCAGCCTTGATCGCTTCTGTGGTGATCGCATCCACACCAGGCGCTTTGCCATTTTTCAAAGTCCGGATGGCCGCCTTTACCTCTGCGAGCGTCGGTTCGGCATCGGACATCGCGGCCTCTGGTGGCTCGATTTGTGGCGGCTCCGCCGGGGGTCCTTGCGGTGGGTCGTGATTGTACAACGTTTCGAAGAACTCCCTCCAACGTTGTAGACGCTCCGTCGATGATCGCACAAAGGTGCCCTCGGCTTTTCGGATGTTGTTGTTCGTTGATTTAGCCTTCCCGCTCAGTCGTCGGAGGGTTCGATAAAGCGTGTGGTACTCGTGCTTCGAGGCCGCCACCTCCAAGTCAGCTGCTACTTGGTTCCAGTAAGCCTCTCGTTCTTCTTTCATTCGGCATCGGATGTCCTTGTTGAGCTGGCGGTATCGCTCAAAGTCGACCAGCTTCACTCGCTTCCGTTCGTCTACCATACTGAGACACTCATCCGATATCCATAGCTGTGTTCGGCGACGGGCGGGAGGGCACAGTTCCTTTGCGCGTTCCATGATGGCATTTGAAAGCTGTTGTTCTTCAACGTTGACGTCTTCAGATGGAGCCAATGCTGCGAAACGGTTGGATAGTGTTATTTGGAATTCCGTCTTGCGAACGGGATCCAACAAGCATTTCCAGTCTAGCTTGGCTGATGGACGCGATTTGCATTTGGTTCTGTGTAGTCGAAGCTTGATCACAGCGCGCACGAGGTAGTGATCCGATCCACAGTCTGGGCCGCGCATCGAACGGACGTCCTTGAGTGATGATCGGAAACGAGAGTTGATCAGGATGTAATCCAACATCGCAGAGTCGTTGCCCGCTGGATTACGCCACGTAAGTTGGTGTTTCTTTGGATGTTGGAAGTGGCTATTCCCAATGATGTAGCTGTTGGCGCTGGCTAAGGACAAGAGGCGCAGACCATTATCGTTGATCACACGGTGTCCAAAACGACCCATTGTGTTCTCCCAGCCAGATCGATCAATGCCAATGTGGGCGTTGAAATCTCCAGCCAATATGATCAGTTCGGTCTGCGGAATCGAGTCCAACGTGAGTTGCAGTTGGTTGTAGAAATCGTTTTTGGTCGGGTCCGGGTTTGTCTCGGTCGGTGCATAGACGGCGACAAGGTGGGTTTTGGTGGTGCCATTGATGGTAAGGACCGCGAGTCGATCAGAGATCGGCTGGAACGAGACGACACTCCCGACTGCACGGCGGGCAACCATGAATCCGACTCCCGCCTCTCGTTTGTCGCCACCAGAGTGGTATAGTGTCATCTGGTCGTCGATAGATGGCGGTTCAACGACCATTTGCCCTGATCCAGCGAGCCGTACTTCTGATAGTGCTGCGATGTCGATTTTGCAGCTCAGCAGCTCCTTGGCAATGATTTCTTTTTGGCCAACGTGGTGACCGGTTCGTACGTTCCATGCAGCGATTCGAATTTCCATTTTCGGCGTGACGATCTTTCTTTGATTTCTTCGGCCAGTAGCATATTTCTCACCAACATCCTGATTCCCTAATGCTGGCGCATCGGCTGCCCCGGATGCGGTAGCATACAACGTAGAATTTGATTCGTGATTATCCATCGGTTTCGTGCCTAGTTTCCCTGGTTTCCCAGTTCTGGCCACCTCGGCAGGGCGACCACCTTCCTCCTTTTGCAGCCGGGCTTAGGACCGTCCTTGGCGGAGTTACGCCAACACACACAAACTGTGATGACGCTCTCTTATCCGCTCGAGCTATTTTAAACTTTTGGCGTTTCCCCCTGTGGCTCAGTGGCTAAATCCAAAGCCTTGAAGGTCTCGCAGCAGATAAAAATTTAGTCTCGCCTCGGCCAGACTTGCACCGAAACTTTTCGCTCGTTCAGTTCCAAGAAAATGTGACTGTTCCAGGGTATTTTGCAGTAAACAAGCCGGTACCATGGCCCGCTTGCCTGCACAAGAATGCAGTTTCCACGGCGACCCAGAAAAATCATATAAGCAGTGTATTTTCTGGTATTCCGGCCACAGCCGATGGTGTTATGAGTGTAATAAAAATGCCCACAGCCCAGTGTTCATTTCTACACACAAACACAGCCCGCCACAGTGCAGGGCACGCACAAAATGAGATTGACTCATGTCATTGTGCATTAAATGTAGTGAATGTGCCCACAACCCAGTGCCCACAAACACTACACACTGCATGTGCCACGTTTTCTGTAAAATGAAACCAACACACATACAGTCAGCTAAAACCCACGGTGTTTAAGTCTCGCCGCGGCCAGACTCCACCAAAACTTCTCGCTCGTTCAGTTCCAAACAATGTGACTGTTCCAGTGTATTTCGCAGTAAACAAGCCGGTAAACAAGCCGGCACCACAGCCCGCTTGCCTGCACACAAATGCCATTTTTACGGCGACCCAGATAAATCCCAAAAGAGTGTATTTTCTGGTATTCCGGCCACGGCCGATGGTGTTATGAGTGTTGTAAGAATGCCCACGTCTCAGTGCCCATTCCCACACAGAGACACAGCCCGCCACAGTTCAGGGCTAGCACAAATAAAATCGACTCATGTCGATTGTGCAAAAATGTAGTGAATGTGCCCACGACACAGTGCCCACAAACACTACACGATGCGTGTCCCTCGTTTTCTGTAAAAACGAAACCGACACACATTCAGTCAGCACAACCCGACGGTGTTCTCAGTGCAGTGAATGTGCCCGCCGTCCCGCGCCCACATTCCTTCCCAGACACGCTCAACCCCACGGGGTTTGTCCCCCTCTCTCTCTCTCCATAACCTGTCATAGAGAATTCGAGCGTGACCAGGCTGCCCGCCGTGATCGGCGCGCCTCCCGCCTCGCACACTATAAACACAGTGTTTATGTCTCAGCACAACGAAGCTCTGCAGCCGCCGCTATGCTGCGGCCAGAGCCCGAATTTCATTCTACCCCTAGCTATTCACGCAGATGCGTGGGCAAAGCTTCCCGGGGTATCAGAATGGGTGTTGAACACAATAAAAAGAGGCTATTCGCTACAGTTCGCTCGACGTCACTGCCGTTACACGGCGCGAGTCAAAACCACGGTAAACAACGAAGTATCTCATCTACTTCGAGCCGAAATAGCGAAACTGCTGAGCAAAGGGGCCATAGAACCTTTATCTCAGGCTCAGAGCGAAGGGGGGCTATACAGCAGATATTTTCTGGTACCGAAAAAAGACGTGGGTCTCAGGCCCATTCTAGATCTGCGACAGCTGAACAGAGTGCTTATGAAGCGCCAGTTCAGAATGCTGGCAACCAGGAAAATCCTCGCGCAAGTGCACCAGGGAGACTGGTTTATGTCAATATATCTGAAAGACGCCTATTTCCAAATACAAATAGCGTCACGTCACAGGCGATTCTTGAGATTCGCCTTCGAGGGCCAGGCATATCAATACACAGTCCTACCGTTCGGCCTATCCCTAGCACCCCGTACATTTACGAAGTGCATGGACGCGGCCCTCGCACCCCTGAGACTTCAGGGCATGCGAGTTTTGAACTACTTGGACGATTGGCTGATTCTAGCTCGATCACATTCAGAGCTCATAGAACACAGAACCACATTATTCGAGCATCTCGAGAATCTGGGTCTCACAGTCAATTGGGCGAAGAGTTCGCTGTTCCCCAGCCAGAAGATCTCTTTTCTGGGAACAGTACTGGACTCGCTGTCTATGACAGCACGTCTGTCGCCAGAGTGAGAACTGGACATTCAGCGCGCCGCGAAATCCTTTCGCCACGGCTCTATAGTCCCTCTCAAAGGTTTCAGAAAATGCTGGGCCTCACGGCCTCGGCATCTTTAGTACTCCAGTTGGGCCTGCTTCGCATACGCCCACTGTAGTTATGGCTGAAAGTGCGAGTTCCACCCCGGGCATCGACCTCTGGTCTGTTTCACCTCAGGGTCGACATGAAATGCGTTTCGGCTCTGGAACCTTGGAAAATAGCCGACTGGTATCAGTCAGGCGTGAGTCAGGGGACTCCCTCGAGTGTGACGGTGGTGTCGACGGACGCCTCCACCTCGGGATGGGGAGCGCTGCTCGAGGGCAGACCGTTCTTCGGCCAGTGGTCAGAACGGGGAAAGCTCCTACGCAAATGCCAGTCGACAACGCGATATGGCGCTTTTGTCCCCAGATAAAAGGCCGCCACGTCTTAGTCCGGTTGGACAACATGTCAGTGGTGGCATACATAAATCACCAGGGTGGCGTCAGGTCCCGAAACCTTACAGGCTGACGGAACGCCTCCTGGTCTGGGCTCAGCATAACCTGCTTTCACTGAAAGCAGCGCATGTGCCTGGTCGCCTGAATCTGGGATCAGACTGTCTGTCCAAAAACAATGTCCCAGCAGGGGAATGGTCGCTGCACCTGCAGACGATCCAACTGCTGCAGGGGGACCTGTTCGCTTCCCAAGAAAACGCTCACTGTCCGAACTTTTTCTCCAAGAGCAGTAATGCGCTGGCCCACGTATGGCCCCGCTGCCCCCTCTATGTCACCCTCTCGCTCCAGCCTCAAGTGCTGGAACGAATCAGGGAAAACGGATGCCCAGTGCTACTCGTGGCTCCGCTCTGGACAAACCAGAATTGGTTCCCAGTCCTAATGCGGCGGACCAGCACTGCCCCGTGGCCGATACCGGTTAGGAGAGACCTCCTCTCTCAGGCAAAGGGCTCGATTTGGAATCCTCGCCTGGAATTATGGTCCCTACATGCATGGGCCATCAACGGGTACCTGCTAACCTCCCAGAGGGAGTGTTAAATACAATCACGCAGGCTAGAGCCCCGTCTACTAGACGGCTCTATTCCTCAAAGTGGTCAGTGTTCTCTGCCTGGTGTCAAGCTCAGGGCTTTTCACCCGCAGACTGCGGGGTTACGGAAGTGCTCTCCTTCCTTCAGGAGCTGCTGGATAAGGGCAGAACCCCATCCACGCTCAAAGTATACGTGCCGGCCATAGCGGCGCTTGCAAAGCTGACGTCTGGCCAGTAATTGGTGAAAACGACCTGGTCGTGCGATTTCTCAGGGGAGCTCGGAGGCCGAATCCTCCCAGACCCCCCTCAGTCCCTATGTGGGACCTTTCTACGGTTTTGGAAGCCATGAAAGGTGCCCCATTCGAGCCAATCCATTTGTCAGACATAAAACATCTGTCTCTCAAAACGGTATTCCTTATGGCTCTCGCTTCAGTGAAGCGCGTAGGGGACTTGCCAGCGCTTTTGGTAAGCGCGTCATGCATGGAGTTTGGGCCTAATGACTCAAAAGTCATACTCAAACCAAGGCACGGGTACGTGCCCACATCCCTCAACACACCGTTCAGGGCCCAGGTTATTTCCCTGTGTGCCCTCCCGGTTCGTGATGAGGAGAAGGATGCGAGTCTCCTCTGCCCTGTCAGGGCACTGAGAGCTTATGTGTCCCGCTCGTCGGTCTTCAGACAGACTGAGCAGCTCTTCGTTTTGTTTGGCGGACGCTCCAAGGGACTGGCCGCATCAAAACAGAGCCTATCCAGATGGATAGTCGACGCCTTAGCACTGGCTTACACTTCTAAGGGCCTGCAGTGTCCTTTGGGTGTCAGAGAGTGCATTCCACGAGAGGCGTGGCCTCGTCGTGGGCGTGGTATAGTGGGGTTACCGATATCTGTACGGCCACGGGCTGGGCCTCGCCGTCTACGTTTATAAGGTTTTACGACCTAGAGGTTCCCGCCTTACAAGCCAAGCTTTTGTTGTTATAGAATTCAGTGCTATCTGCCCCGCTGTGCCGGCCCAGATGCTGAGTTTTGCTTGTGCATCGCTCACTGAGCAATAAAACAGCTCCATGGGTGTTGAATAACCCGTACTATTACCCAGTTCAGGCTGAACACGTTCACCCTGTCTGCGTGAAACACTGTTAACATAACTAGCTCCTGTAGGATGCTATTTCATGGGGAATGATGCTTGCAGCCTCTCTTCTCCGACTCTCTGTGAGTCTATGGTGATTATGCACTATGTGAGCCCCGGGTTACTGCCCTTGGGACTTTGGTGTCGGATCCCAGTACGCAGGGCGTTTTGCATTGTGTTCCCCATAGCGTAAGCTATTACGCAGTACGAGAGATACTCTCGTAAGAGAACATACTCGGTTACTAACGTAATCCCGGTTCTCTCTAGAGAGGGAACGAGTACTGCGGATCTTGCCGTGCATACACAGCTCTGTTTCGCTTCGGCGATGAAAACCAGTGTACCAGCCTTATCGAGCTATAGTTATAGGGCGAGACCACGCCCTTTCTGGTGGGACGTGACGAAATGGGCGCAAAATGCCCCCATTGGATATGGTGTCACGCAGCGCCTCTCTCGATAGGCTGCTGCTGTTGCCGCAGGGCAGCCAATAGGCGCGCGAGCCGTCCTGCCTATGTCTGCATGCTGCTGCACAGCGTTTTACATTAATTCAAAATTAAGGATAATTTTTGGCTTCAATATCTCATGGAAAAGAGGTTTTCCCCATAGCGTAAGATATTACGCAGTACTCATTCCCTCTCTAGAGAGAACCGAGGTTACGTTAGTAACCGAGTACGTTTTTTTTTCTTGATATGTTGTGACTTTTTCTCATTTATCATGATGAACATGCATGCAAAGTTTCAACATGTTGATGTGTTTTGACATATACAAACAAAATTACTATTACGTTTGTGATGTTCGCGGGTCAATTTGACCCATCATAGACAGCCACTCATAAGCAACTGTACAGACACAAACTAAAAACATTTAATTTCTGTATGTCAGGGCACTTCAACTCCAGTTCTAACGTGCAAGTGTATCTAAAAGTGCTCTAACCCTAACCAAACACACTTGAAAAAGCTAAAATCACACTGTTCAGAATTATTTGCAAATTACAGATGAAAATATGTAATTACTATCTGTGTCAGACAATATATAATAATAAGAATTTCAATATGCATTATATCTAAAATTTCTAGCTTTTAACCAAACCTTTTATGTAGGATTTTCAAAGGCAGCTTCACAGAGCCAAAAAAATAAAATAAAAAAAACATTTATTTGATGTATGTTTTTGTTATGTTTGGTTTCTCGCGTCCCTGTGAGTGAATAACGAAACTAGTGAACTAGGTCTTAGGAAACTAGGGAAAGTGAAAATGTAAAAAAAAAAAAAAAAGTATATGCAAAAAAATTCAGTATACTGTTTATTTTCCAATTTTGTCAAAACAAAACTGTTTTTAAAAATGGTTTAGAAAACATTTTCATAAATCATATTTTCAGATATAATGTTTTTGTAATGTTTGACAAATGTTGATATTAAAAGTGTACAGTTTGTATCTAAATCTTTGTTGTTTTTCATAGTGTGATTTTTGAGGAATTGTATTGAATCGAATCTGGGTCAATTTACTCTGGGAGTACACAGAAATCGAACAGAACACGAGGGTTAAAAAGAGGCGTATTTTGAACCAGATGTGTAAACATTTTACTGAGGTATTTTTAGTAATGTGTGTATTTGTCCATGAGTGTGTTATGTATATTTGAGCATGTGTTTTTGTGTGTGCCTGCATCGGGACTACAGATGTAAATTAGCAATTTTGCTATAATCCGTCTTGTTTACATTTAGTATTTTATACTAATGTTCATTAACATACATTTCATGTTCTCATCGATGTCTCATTTAGACCCCAATGGCTCTTCATCAGACATTGAACACATACACTTATAAGCCCTTTTATGCAAAACAAAACTACATCACATGATCACCCACATGACAAAGAAATAAAATAAATAATCTTCATCAATTAACTGTGGTGAGAACATGAAATAAATATATAAATATATATATATATATATATATATATATATATATTTGGAGCTGTGATGTGCAAACTTTCCCTTCCTTTTTGCAATTTTTTGAGGTTGAGCATCCTCATTGAGATTTTTGCCCGTTAGATGTGCTAAATTTTTGTTGAAAATTCATTAGCATACATTGTCCCTATCAAATAAATGAACAAACTATTTAGACCAAGAGTGCACACAGAAATACTGATGGATAATTTACTTCACATTTCAATATTATAACATTTCATGTTATTATCAGCATAATTTTGTTGCAGTAAAATAAAGTCATATGTCTTTCTCTTTTTTCAGTTTGAAATATGGCCCTGACAAGCTCTTGACAGGTTTTGTGAGATTCACCCAACTAGAGGTGGGGTCAGGAACCAAACATGTGAGAAATAAGGAGACATTGACAATAGCTTGGGTAGCTGTGTTTGCATTTTGCATTAATTACCAGGTTCTAATTACTCCACTGCTTTACGGATTCATCTAGATCACTTTTTTGCCACCAAGCTCAATCTCATTCCAGGCTGCTATTAGCCATCTACCTCTTCCACATCCGGACCCCCTGAAAAAAGGACTTGCAGATAATTACTGAACACGGAGATCGCTTGCTCTGCGGTTTGGTTTAATTAGCTCCCCTTCCTTCATCTTTGCCTCTGTTCTCTTGTTCTTTCCGCCATGCTGGCCAGCAAGAGAAAGCATAAGAAATGCCTGAAAGGTCATTGATGATTCATATACAGCCCAGTGTTTCTCCTTGTGTGTGTGTGTGTGTGTGTGTGTGTGTGTGTGTGTGTGTGTGTGTGTGTGTGTGTGTGTGTGTGTGTGTGTGTGTGTGTGTGTGTGTGTGTGTGTGTGTGTGTGTGTGTGTGTGTGTGTGTGTGTGTGTGTGCGCGCGTGTGCGCGCGTGTGCGCGCGTGTGCGCGTGTGTGTGTTTTCTTTTTTGTAGCATTCTGCTAAATTCCTGGTGGCATTTGAATAAGACACGGAGTGCTGCTATTACCAAAGACCTCCAAAACATATGGATTCACTTCGGCAAATGTCAACCATTAATTTGCAGTGAAACAGTGGGCTGGCAAGCAGATGGGAAAGTGAGATGACAAATATTAGCAATGGGGACAAAAATGAAAATTATCGAGTTAAATACAGCAGATTTGCAAAAAAAGACATTTAATAAAATAGCAGTGGAAGTTTTGTCTAGCGCTTACAATCATTACAATCTGTTCCTCATCATTAGCCATGTCTGCTCACATATATTTGCAACAAACACAAGGACAGAGTCAAGGAGAAATATCTCAATTACTGGCACAAAGAGAGTTGACTACAGGAAAAGCAACATCAATAGTGTATTGTGATCCAGTCAGCACTTATACTTGATGTACATTCTTGATTTAAAAACTCAATTTTTCACTGTTGACATCTTTCAAAGGACATAAATGAAAAACTGTTTATTTTTGCCTTGCAATTAAATAGAGAGTAAATAACTTGTTCATGAGGTTCTGCAGAACTATGGAAGACCTTTGGGGACTTTATTTCTGAGTGTCTGGAATACTGTAGTCAGAACTGTCTGATTATGCTGAGAATTTCTAATTTTTAATTGACTTGATTTATTTTAAATTAAATTATATAAAGGCTTAACTGTAAAAGTATTTGGTTAGTAAACCATTCATTCATTGTATTGTATTGTATTGTACTTGTGTGTGATAGATACATGTCAAATGATAAATGCCCATGTCCATTAAAAAAAAGAAGTATATTCAATTTAAATGTAACTTATTCAATTTAAAGACTATTCAGATTTGTTGCATTGTCACATCATTTTCATCTGTTTAGGTCCATTTTTATTTCTGTAAGTTGAAATATATATATACAATGTATATATATATATATATATATATATATATATATATATATATATATATATATATATATATATATATATATACATATATATATACAGGTCCTTCTCAAAAAATTAGCATATTGTGATAAAGTTCATTATTTTCCATAATGTAATGATACAAATTAAACTTTGATATATTTTTGATTCATTGCACACCAACTGAAATATTTCAGGTCTTTTACAGTTTTAATACTGATAATTTTGGCATACAGCTCATGAAAACGTCTCGGGTTACGTATGTAACCCTTGTTCCCTGAGAAAGGGAACGAGACACTGCGTCGGTGACGACACTAGGGGAACGCCCTTCAGCGTAGCACGTCTGAATTTATGAATGAAACCGAATCCAATCCTATTGGCGTTGCGTGATGACGTAGCGTGTGACGGCATAAGCGGATGTGTACAAAAGCACGCCGGCACACAGAAAATGTCAGCTTTTGCTATGAAGCAAGTGCTCCAAGCAGGGTGAGGTGTGGCGAACCGACGCAGTGTCTCGTTCCCTTTCTCAGGGAACAAGGGTTACATACGTAACCCGAGACGTTCCCTTTCGAGGGAACTCGAACTGCGTCGGTGACGACACTAGGGGAACGAGATACCCACTATGCCACAACGAACCCCGCTCATCCTAGTGTGAAGCTGTCTTCAGGCACAACTTAGGACAAAAGCACTCGTGCACCGGGTGTAGAGGGAAGGTCCAGACTGTAAAACCTCATGAATGTGTGCGGAGTGGCCCAGCCAGCCGCCTCACATATGTCATGTATGGAAACCCCTGAAAGGAGGGCTCTAGAGGACGCCATGCCTCTGGTGGAGTGAGCCCTCACGGCCATAGGTGAAGGCAAATTGCGCACCTGATAGGCCAGGGAAATAGTCTGAACGATCCAGTTGCTGATGGTCTGCTTAGAGGCGGGAAGCCCCTTCTTGGGAGACCCAAAACACACCAGCAACTGGTCCGACTTCCGCCATGAGGAGGACTTCTGGATGTAATACTGAAGTGCTCTGACAGGGCAGACCAGATGAAGTCTCTCCTCATCCGCCGTCACATGAGGCGGAGGATGAAATGCCTGCAGAACCAAAGGCCGTGCCACATTAGATGGCACCTTGGGCAAATAGCCAGGCCTGGGGTGAAGGATGGCCTTAATGTTGCCGGGAGCAAACTCCAAGCACTCATTGGAAATAGAGAGCGCCTGGAGATCTCCTACCCTCCTCAGAGAAGTAATAGCCAACAAAAAGACCACCTTAAATGACAGGTTCTTGGCCTCAGCCGACTCCAATGGTTCGAAAGGGGCCTCGGCCAGCCCTTCGAGCACCACTGCCAGGTCCCAAGAGGGAACCCTGGTGCGAGTCGCAGGTCTCATCCTCCAGGCTCCACGGAGGAAACGTACGACCAGGTGATGCCTCCCCAGAGGACCATCACTCAGAGGAGCGTGGAAAGCCGCAATGGCAGCCACATAAACCTTGAGTGTGGACGGGGTAAGCCCGGCAGAAAAGCGGTCTTGGAGAAACTCCAGTACAGAAGCCACTGGGCAGTTAACTGGGTCCAAATCACGCTCTCTGCACCAAATGGAAAATACATTCCACTTAAGGCCGTATAACTTCCTCGTGGAGGGAGCTCTGGAAGTGAGTATAGTTTCAACCACCTCTGCTGACAGGCCGGCTTCTAGGTACTGTGCCCCCTCAGGGGCCAGACCCACAGTTTCCACAGCTCGGGCCGAGGGTGGAGAACTGAGCCCCCCGCCTGAGACAACAGGTCCCTCCTCAGAGGGATCTGCCATGGCGGGCCTGCCAGAAGCAAGATGATGTCCGAGAACCATACTCGGGCCGGCCAAAACGGGGCTACTAATAGTAGGCTGACTCCGTCCTGACGGACCCTCTCCAGAACTGCTGGGAGCAGAGCGATTGGGGGAAAGGCGTACAGACGCAGCCTCGGCCACGTCTGCACAATGGCATCCAACCCCAGCGGGGCTGGATGTGTGAGGGAGAACCACAGTGGACAGTGTGTCGTCTCTCGAGACGCAAATAGGTCCACTTCCACTGGGCCAAACCTCTCGCATATTAACTCCACCACCTCGGGGTGGAGTCTCCAATCCCCGGGCCTCAGCCCCTGCCTCGACAGCATGTCTGCTCCCTGGTTCTGGTCCCCCGGGACATACATCGCCCTGAGAGACGACAGTCTCCGCTGGGACCACAGGAGGATCTGATGCGCCAGTCTGCACAGAGGGCGCGACCTCAGACCCCCCTGATGATTTAAGTAAGATACCACCGACATATTGTCGGATCTTACTAGGACATGGCGACCATGGAGGTCTGGCAGAAAGCTCCTCAGAGCCCGGAACACCGCCAACATTTCTAGGCAATTTATGTGCCAAGAGGAATGTTGGTCCTGCCAGAGACCTCTCGTAAAACGGCCGTCCATGACCGCGCCCCAGCGCGTGAGGGAGGCTTCTGTCGAAATAGATATCCGGTGACACAACACTCCCAGCCTGGGACCCTGGGACAAGAACCAAGGCTTCTTCCAAATTGATAGGGAACGAAGGCATCTGCGCGTAACCCTTATCAAGCGGAATGGATTTCCCCTCGGGGAAAACCCCTTGGCTCTTAACCACCACTGCAGGGCTCTCATGTGCAGCAGGCCAGAAGGTATCACGCTGGACGCTGCTGCCATTAGACCCAACACTCTCTGAAAGTGTTTGACAGTGACGGCCTGGCCTAGCTTTATCCTGGACACTGAGGTCAGGATAGACTCGATCCGAGCAGGAGACAATTGTGCCTGCATCGTGACTGAG
The DNA here is from genome assembly GCF_051911475.1 of Siphateles boraxobius. Classification (NCBI taxonomy): domain Eukaryota; kingdom Metazoa; phylum Chordata; class Actinopteri; order Cypriniformes; family Leuciscidae; genus Siphateles; species Siphateles boraxobius. The sequence goes on along the minus strand of NW_027508931.1, from coordinate 13,744,935 downwards.
TCCCACACCACTCCCAGGAACGTGGTTCTCTGGGCTGGTGTCAACATGCTCTTCTTCGTGTTGAGTCTCAACCCCAGGCTCTGGATGTGGGCGAGGACGACATCTCGATGCCGAATCGCCAACTCTCTCGACTGTGCCAGTATTAACCAGTCGTCGATGTAATTGAGCACCCTGATGCCCTCGAGCCTCAGGGGTGCTAGAGCTGCATCCATACACTTGCTAAAGGTGCGAGGGGAGAGTGCTAGGCCGAACGGAAGAACCCGACATTGGTAAGCTTCGCCCCCGAAAGCAAACCTTAGGAACCTCCTGTGAGATGGAAGGATGGAGATGTGGAAGTAGGCGTCTTTTAGATCTATCGTGACAAACCAATCCTCGGATTGGATTTGACTCACGATAATGGGAATAGTGAGCATTTTGAACCTGAATCTCCTTAGAGACCGATTCAGATGCCTCAGATCTAAAATTGGACGCAACCCTCCATCCTTCTTTGGAACTATGAAGTACCGGCTGTAGAACCCGGACTCTCTGACTAGTGGGGGAACACGCTCTATGGCCCCTTTTTCTAGCAGCGAGTTGACTTCCTGTCCCAACACCAGACCCTGCTCTGGGCGCACTAACGTCCAGACCACCCCGTTGAATTTTGGTGGGCGGACCTGGAACTGTAGTCTGTACCCAATTTCCACAGTGCGCAGGACCCATGGAGAAATATTCGTGAGGTTTTGCCATGCCTCTGCGAAATTCACCAAGGGAACCAGCCCCTCGGGGCTGGTGTCCAGTGTTTTGTGTAAGCCCTTGGCGGCACCCTGAAGCGGAAGACCGGCAGGGGAAAACCGACAACGACCCACAGTGTGCGAGCGCGAACGCTGTCTGACGGCAAGCATTTGGGGCAGAGAAGACAGCGTGTGCTCGCTGGAAGCTGGCGCATCCCGATGCGTCAGAGACGGCGGGATACTGACGCCAGCTTCCTGAGGGCCCGACGAGAGAGGGGACCTCGGTCGCTCTCTCTCGGGGGGGGGGCGGCCCTTAGAGGTCCCACAGGAGTTAGGACCTCTTTCCCTTCGCCTTCCTGGACTGGATGACGGTCCTCAGATCCGTCCTTCCAGAAGGCTGTGGGTGAGAGCGCTGCCTAGGGTCCCAAGCTGCTTGAGGGGGGCCTCTAGAAGCGACACTCCCTCTTTGGCCTTGGCGATAGGAGCTGGATGACGGCTGTGGCTGTTTTGACCCTCTAGCAGCCGACTTCCTAGACCTCGACCGGCGAGGGAGATATTGCCTAAACGCTTCACTCTGCTTCTTAGTGTCCTGAAATCTGTCGACGACAGCATTAACCGCCTCGCCGAACAGACCAGAGGTACAAATGGGTGCATCAAGAAGAAAAGCCCTGTCCTTCTCCTTGATGCCAGAGAGATTAAGCCACAGATGCCTCTCCGTGGTCACCAGAGCTGACATGGAGCGGCCGATGGCGCGGGCCGTCTCCTTGGTAACCCGGAGAGACAAGTCTGTGGCCTTACGAAGCTCGGCAATATCCTCCATAGTAGGACCCTCGCCCTGGTCCATGTCTTTTAAGAGGTCGGCCTGGTACGCCTGCAGAATGGCCATCGTGTGCAGGCTCGCACCAGCCCGACCTGCCGCCATATAGGCCCTGCCCACCAACGTTGCAGATGTAGTGCGACATGGCTTGGAGGGCAGCGCCGGTGTCTTAAGGGACAGTGCAAGATCGGGTGAAAGGTAACTGGCTAGAGCTTCCTCAACCCGAGGCATCGTCCCATAACCGTTCTCTCTAACCCCCATAATGTCACTATAGTTCAACATCGGGGGGTTAGACAGGCGCGCTGAAAAGGGCCTGTTCCAGGATTTACACAACTCGTTGTGTAAATCCGGGAAGAACGGTAGAGACCGGCGTGGAGGATGTGCGCGGTGCTGCAGGAAGCGCTCGTCGAGTTTACTTCTGACTCGCTCTTCCTGCCTCTCCTGTGGCCAACTAATATGCAGTTTAGTCACAGCCCGTGTCACCACCTCCAAAAGCTCATTATAACTGGGCGCAGTTTGTGTGTGTGTGTGTGTGCTTCATGCAGATCCCCCTCCACAACGCTGAGCACATCTAATTCCTCAGAATCAGACAGCTGCAGCACTGGGTCTGCATCCCGAACGGGAGAAGCCGCGGAGCGGGCTCCCGAACGGGGGATAGGGGAATCTGAGCTTTCAGATGAGGATTGGGAAAGTGCCTCGGCAGTCCCGATCCCCTCTGAAAGCTCCCTTTGCGAACCCCACGATCTAAGCCGCCGCATCGCCTCGGCAGATGCGGGACCTGAACCGCGGGGAGCGCGCATCTGGCCATCCTCAGAAAATAAAGCCAGACGGGAACGCAGCACTCTCATAGAAAGAGAATCACAGTGGCCACAAGCAGCCCCCTCGAGAGCTGCTTGGGCGTGCTGCATTCCTAAACAAGCCACACACATCTCGTGTGTGTCCCCAGCCGTGATAAAGCGAGGGCACGGGAACACACAATTTTTAAACTGCTCACTCATTCTCACAATAAATCAGAACTGAGACAAACAACACCAAATAGGACAAACTGATTTCACCACAACACAGAGCGCTTGCTGAATAGCAAAAAGCAGACATTTTCTGTGTGCCGGCGTGCTTTTGTACACATCCGCTTATGCCGTCACACGCTACGTCATCACGCAACGCCAATAGGATTGGATTCGGTTTCATTCATAAATTCAGACGTGCTACGCTGAAGGGCGTTCCCCTAGTGTCGTCACCGACGCAGTTTGAGTTCCCTCGAAAGGGAACCCCAAATTCCTATCTCAAAAAATTGGCATATTTCATCCGACCAATAAAAGAAGTGTTTTCAATACAAAAAAAAAGTCAACCTTCAAATAATTATTTTCAGTTATGCACTCAATACTTGGTCAGGAATCCTTTTGCAGAAATGACTGCTTCAATGCGGCGCGGCATGGGTCTGCAGAGTGTTGGGTCTTGCGTCTCTCAACTTTGTCTTCACAATATCCCACAGATTTTCTATGGGGTTCAGGTCAGGAGAGTTGGCAGGCCAATTGAGCACAGTAATACCATGGTCAGTAAACCATTTACCAGTGGTTTTGGCACTGTGAGCAGGTGCCAGGTCGTGCTGAAAAATGAAATCTTCATCTCCATAAAGTTTTTCAGCAGATGGAAGCATGAAGTGCTCCAAAATCTCCTGATAGTTAGCTGCATTGACCCTGCCCTTGATAAAACACAGTGGACCAACACCAGCAGCTGACATGGCACCCCAGACCATCACTGACTGTGGGTACTTAACACTGGACTTCAGGCATTTTGGCATTTCCTTCTCCCCAGTCTTCCTCCAGACTCTGGCACCTTGATTTCCGAATGACATGCAAAATGTGCTTTCATCCGAAAAAAGTACTTTATACCACTGAGCAACAGTCCAGTGCTGCTTCAGTTCAGGCGCTTCTGCCGCTGTTTCTGGTTCAAAAGTGGCTTGACCTGGGGAATGCGGCATTATGGAAAATAATGAACTTTATCACAATATGCTAATTTTTTGAGAAGGACCTGTATATATATATATATATATATATATATATATATATATATATATATATATATATATATATATATGAAATGATGTGGTGTTTACGCACACACCCGATAATTTCTTTTGAGTTCTGACATTAATTAAAATTAATGCTTATGTTCAGGATAATGCCAAAAGAGCTTTTCTGTATTGTACTGTAATGTATTGTTAATGTGTAATGCAAAGAAAATTGATTAATTCAAACTATAGTCTCACATGGCCATATCTATATAGTCTATAGTTTCAAATAAGCCTATACTTTATAATCAAACTATGATAACGTTGTAATTTGAATTACCTTATCTGTCGACACAATGCCGGTGAATTGCGGAGCTGGTGCAACATACCCACATCACTATGATCAGATGCTTTCTTAACTGATGCTTTCTCAGTTTTGTTGTATGTCTGTTTAATCAATGAGAGGAAAGCACACACACATATTTATTTGCATATTCATCTAAACCTCACTCTCATCCGTGTGGATGGTGTCTGGATGTTTGTTAACAGTATGGGAGATCAGGTATAGTTGTAACATGGGGAGAGTTATAACCCTATCAATTCCACCAATCAGGGATAAGGTAGGAGTCCTATGATAATTTCAGTGTTTACCCACTTCCTCTCAGATCCCATATGTATGGTTGTCAAAGCTGGAAATAGGCACATGCAGACTTTATAGGTAAGACTGTATTTTTGTTTTTACCAAAACTATATTTTGTTTAATATTCAAACTTTTGCAGATAAAATAATTAAACTTAAATTAGATGAAATTGTAGTTTTGTAAAAATGGGATGCATTTTTATCTTGCTAATTTCAAAACATTATGCTAATGGTAAATGGACTGCATTTATATAGCGCTTTCACAGACCCAATGGCCACCAAAGCGCTTTACATATTACCACACATTCACCCATTCACTCACTCACTCATACACCGACGGCGGTGTCAGCCATGCAAGGCGCCATCCAGCTCGTTGGGAGCAGCTGGGGTTAGGTGTCTTGCTCATGGACACCTCGACACTTGGTCAGGTGGAACCATGGGATAGAACCACCAACCTTGTACGCCGCCTGCACCACAAATCTTGCACGCCCATATGCATTGGCTCGTGTAGTTCACACTCAAAGGTGATTGGGCTTTCAGGCGAGATCCCAATTCGTCAGTCGTTCTAATGTAACATGATCCAAGTTATCTTGGAACACGCAGCTTTGTTTGATGCTGTAGCGTATGGACAATCTCATGATGACTCACTCATTCCAACATGCCAAAAACCTTTTAACCCTTTGAGTTTTGCCTATAACTCAACTAGTGAGCGAAAAGTCTGCATCTAATGACGCCCATGTTGCCCATTGACACCTTCATGGCATGAGAATGTTTACACAAACGTCAATAAACCAAAATGCGTGAGCTTCAAACGAATTCCTATCACCCCCCAACACTCCTCTTCCCGGCGAGAAAGAATTCCTGGTGAAGATTCAACCACGCACACACACAGACATTTGAAGCCAGAAATGGGCAATTCTGAAACGTATAAAATATATTCATGTATGCCTTTGTGTTTCTGCTTTTGTACCAAGCCTAGTTAGGATTTTGAAACAAACTGGTCAGAGATTGCAGAGATTTTGAAAAGATGATGGCCCAAACTCCTCGCTCTCTCTTCTCTTTGTGATCCTTGGACGACTCCACTTCTCTCTTCCTTTGTGTTCGAGTTCTAGCTTTTCTTATTTTCGTTATAGTTCTTTTTTTTGTATTAAACCTTGTGCCGTAGTCATTTCGACGTCCGGGTGAAACAGACTTAGCCTGATTTCCAGCAACTCACCTAGACATAACGCTTTGAACTTCCCGCGAGATACACGCACTCCGAAACCAATTCCAGGATGCACGAGGACCACACACCCACCCAGCCTTGTTTCAGCCACACAAAGGTTTATAATGCAAGTAGCCTATATATTTCCATTGAAATCTAAACGTTTTTAGAGCTGTTTATCCCTGCTTTAAGGTGTGTGATTTCTTGATGGTTCTTAAGGGTTAACTTTTTTGTGAAGTTTACTATTTCTGTGATCTGCTTTCTCTCTCTTCCTTTCCTTAGTTCCCTTATTCATTATTCTGTATATATTCGTTTAAATGTAATTTGTGCTATAGCTTCATTTATTTATCATTTATTCATTTATTAGCCTCTATATACTCTTAATTGTCTCTGACTGTTTCTCATCAAACAAAGCCTCTTAAATGTGTGATCCTAAGCTACAAGCTTGATATTGATAAATACTTGAATTAGTAATATTATCAAAAAGTTATTCTTCATTAACAGAATCAGACTAATCCTTTTCGCGATATTGATCAGAGAATTGTCAGTAGGTTCGGTGGACGAACAGACCAAGCGAAATGCAGTTAGTTCTGTTTAAAGGATATTCTAAAAATTGATATAGCCTATCTGTATATTATATATATATTCATAGTTGATTATAATTTGTTGTGGTCAATTGTCTATATATACACAGTATATAGATACAGGTATATGGACTATATATATTTGGGGCAATTTAAAATTGTAGGTGATAACTCATAACTGTCAGGATACAGGCACGGAGACAGAGGTAAGTGAATCACAACACTGCTTTATTCAAAGTGACACAAGTGCAAAGTTGGATAATTCAAAGTTCAGAAGTGGATTCGGTGCAGATTGCTATGTGTGGGGAAGATCACAGATGAGTTAATCCTCTTCAGGTTAGTTGACGTCAAACAACCCCAATTTGGTAATACTTGTCTGTCTCTTTCAGATGCGACCACAGGTAAGTGACACTCAGGGCGTCCAGGGCGGAGCTGTGGGACCCTCGGATGTCCAGGGCGGTGAGTACCCTTCTGGCGGCCACGGCGGTGAAGACCCTTCGTGCGGCCGCGGCGGTGAAGACCCTTTGGGCAGCCACGACGGTGAAGACCCTTCGGGCGGCCACGGCGGTGACACTGGGAACCTCGTCTGAGGGACCCCCGCGGCCCCCCTAGCAGGTATACTGCGCCCCCCCAAAATTTTAATGGGGAAATTGACAGGAAAGGGAGGGTCCGGCAGCAAAGAGGGTCTTGGGCTGGGCAGGACCAGCGGTGAATAGGGCTCTGAGCTAAGCGGGACCAGCGGCAAAGGAAACTCTGGGCTGGACAGGACTGGCGCAGGATCAGTGGGCTCTGGCGCAGGATCAGTGGGCTCTGGCGCAGGATCAACGGGCTCTGGCGCAGGATCAACGGGCTCTGGCGCAGGATCAACGGGCTCTGGCGCAGGATCACCGGGCCCTGGCGCAGGATCACCGGGCCCTGGCGCAGGATTAGATGGGACCAGCACATCATGGGACTCGGAACTGGACGGGGCCAGCACATCATGGGACTCGGAACTGGACGGGGCCAGCACATCATGGGACTCGGAACTGGATTCATGGGCTGTAGCTGATGTGTGTGTTGCCCACACACACAAAACAGCCATGGACACCACAATCCATATTAAAATGCGGTTAAATCAACTCATTAGCTTACAGTGTGTAAGCTTTCCTTGTTATGAAAAAAAACATAATACAAAACCTCTTCAGTACCATTCATAATTCAAACCCATAAATCCACACCTAGTGATATGATTCGCTGTACAAAGGAGATTGGAGATTTCTAAAATAGATGCTGGGGTCGAGGGGCGTTTATCCGTGTTTATCTGACAGTGACGCCGAGGTTCTCCAGAATGTGCACGCCCCTTTCCCGATACTCTTCCCGCTTCAGCCAGAAGTTGTCCTTGTCTTTCATGATGTCAGCCAGCACCGCTCCACCCAGGAACACCATGTGCTTGCAGCGGGGAGGGTCCTTGAATCTTGAATTTCGAGAGCTTGTCAACATCACCCTTCAGTACCAGCTCTAGATAAAGCTGCTTAAGTTCCCTCTCTAAACTTCTCCTTGGCTTTCATTGTCAATTGCATTCGTTCCTGTTGTGTGTCCTCAAACTAGCAACCCGTGTGAGCATCGAGTCTTAGCAGGAGGGGGCGGGGAAAACAACAATCTCTGGTATTTTGAATTTGGACTGCAGTACCTATTTCAACCACTAGCTGTCAATCTTACAGACTGCACCTTTAAACCAAAGTACAGTTGTAAAACAATAAAACTTGAGCGTTCAAGCAACTGAACACACATCGCCAACCTATATTGCTCCGCGACATGTCAAGTGTCACTTTGGCCAGTTGGCATTTATAGCATAGGGGGCGGGATGCTTTAGATTCTGGAGAGCATTTGATTGGACAGAAGATTTGATGAGAAGCTGAAGTCCACAGTGATGTTATAAAAATCTGTGATCCATTTTAGCGGAACTGAGAGACTGAAAGTTTCTAATGCTTATATCTCCTTAAATCCGAATTTTGTCATTTTTTTGGAACACACCAGCTTATTCATAACCTAAAGGCTAACATATTCATGCTAAAAGCTAAAAAAAACTTATATTTTGATTTCAGGGGGCCTTTAAAACATCTTGCATTGTCCTTGGGTGCAATTTGCTATTATGTTAGCACATTTGATTTGAAAAATTGTCTTGCTGTATTCCTAATGAACAGCTGCTAAGTGTGATTAATACGATTTTTAAATAATTGATTTTTAGGCAAACAAATTAATTGTAATAGAAGGATGGGCAGTTTAACAACAATTAAGCAATTGAGTAATTAGATGTGATGTTTAACCCACTCCACAGGAAAACCTCTGCTGAATAAAACAGATTGAGAGAAATTGTCGAGGAACAGCACACTCAGTTTTGAGCAGTGGGCAGCAATATCACAGTATGTAAGCCTTGTGGACAGATGCTCACATTATGAGTAGGGCGGGCTGGGGGCGGAACTGTGCCAGTAAGAGCAGCTGGGGCAGATGCTTGTGGAGACACTACGACCCCTTTGTGTTCTTCCAGTGTACCGTCTGTCTACTTGTGTTAATTTATGACATCAGAGACCTGATATATCATATAATGATGGCATAATTTATTTTATACAAAATGAAATGCTGACTAGTCTAAGCTCAGTGCTGCCCCTTCTGGATGTCTATAACTTACAAGTGGAAGACAAGGGAAATATATAGCACTACCATTTTTTTAAATGAAATTAATACTTGTAATTAACGCATTGCATTGAAGTATGCATTATATCGATCAAGTAACAAACATTTATAATGTTAAAAAATATATTACAAATAAATGCTGTTCTTTTTTACTTTCTATTCATTGAAAACCCCTAAACATAGTACAATAGTACAATTGAGAACAATCAGCACAATTGTTCTCAACATTGATAATAATATGAAATGTTTTTGAGCATCAAATCAGCATATCATAATGATTTATAAAGGATCATGTGACACTGAAGCTTTTCAATGTATTGCATAGATAAAATATATGAAATATTATATACAAATTTTAAAATATATTCAAATAGTTAACTCTTATAATATTATTAATAATAATATTTTCCCAATATTGTTGTTTTTACTGTATATTTAAATAACATAAATCCAGCCTTTGGTAAGCAAAAGAGACTTCTTTCAAAAAAAAAAAAAACTTACCAACCCAAAGATGGTATGCGCACACACACACACACAGTAGTGGTGGGCGATACTGCAAAATTTGGTATCGATCCGATACCAAATACATATAGGGTTAGTATTGCCGATACCGATACAAATACGATACTTTTTACTTTAAAAAAATAAATTTGTGTAGGGGAGAGTAGTATGTCATTATTTATGAGGAGAATGAATGATCAATTCTTTAGGCAATATTTTTTTTATTAATGTATTGAAGTGCACACAATTATTAGTTATTAGGCACTGTAGAATGAATGCTTTACAACCTTTTTTTAAAAATAAATAAAAATAAAGATTAACAAAAATCTCTCCCTTTTTTCTGGTTTTAAAAGCTAATTAAATCAAGTGAAATAAAGTGCACACAATTATTACTGAAGAACAAATATACCTGTGCAATTACATTCCCTGAGCCCCCCTTCTGTCCTCTCGGCCATCCTGATCTCTCATTCAATGTGCTATTATCAGCCTTCGCTGCTCCTCGGCGCGTTGTGTCAGTGAGTCATGTGACGACACAACAACAAATCACAGAAGAGCAGCAGGAGGGAGAGGAGCAGCAAATGGATGTGAAAGCAGCGTGTGCTCAGGATTGTAGAGGTAGAAGACACGAGCAAAGTGTAGTGAACGTAGAGGAGAGATATTTAAATTAAAATATCGATTAAATTACAATTGTATCGATCTGATACCAATACCAGTGTTTGCATCGATACTATCGATATTTAGATCGATCCGCCCACCCCTAACACACACACACACACACACACACACACACACACACACACACACACACACACACACACACACACACACACACACACACACACATAATATACAGTACATGTATATATAACACATTTACTGTATGTATGTATATATATATATATATATATGTATATAGTGTACTGTATATTAGGTAAACTAATCAAGTAACATCATCCAAACATTGTGGTTTCAAGCTTTGCATGCAAGTACATAAAGCTAGTTTGTCCTAGTACTAGGGAATCAAGTGCATTTATTTTTGGCAGCACATCAGCTCAAATTAGTTCACACATGATCTTCACAAATTCCTGCCTACCCTCAGAGGACCAACTGGGAACACAGTGGTAGCTCTGTGAAATAAAGCAAGTGAGCTTATCCATAATGCCTCTAGTGCTGGGAGTAGTGTCAGCACACACTGATGAAGCTTCACGTCATTGAGCTGCTGAGATGCACTGCATTGAAGAATTCACCTCCATTTTGCATTTAAAGGTCATTTTGATGCTCTCTTCCCCGATTAAATGAGCAAGCACATGTTTATTTTTGAGCTTGTGTGTGCAATATACTGTCTGGTGCTGGCTGCAACAGTTCTGCCTGCCAAGACAAGCAGTCAGAGCTCAGTATGCATCTCAAATAGCCTGGCTTACATCCAAGAGACCGGCCAGGACTCTCTCTCTCACAATCAGCTAATTTCAGTCACCAGAATGCAAAGCATTGACGTTTCCTCAGTTATGTTGTCATTCAACATATTGTTGATGTAAAATGCCCCAAAGCATCAAAGCTGATGTACAGAAAATAGTAAAGTGGATTCCACTGCTAGTCTCTTTTTGCTTAATTTACATTTACCTTCCATATTATTAGACTTATGCATCTTTTGAAACAGGCAAATTTAATTTATTTTAGACTTCGTAATTAAAATTTATTTTACTCTCACAGGCCAAAATAATGGAGGTTCCTCCTTGTATGTGTTCGGCCACTGTTATCCTTGATAACCACAGCTTTTAGCACACATTAGGATTAGGAAAACCAAACTTGTTATCCCAATGTATTCACTTTGTGAATGAACAAGTTCACACAAATAATCGGAGTAAAGTAGTATACGTATTTGGCGAGCTGTCTGAGGAGAGAGCTCCGAGCTCTGTATTTTGGCCCGAACCCGGGGTACACCACCAATATTTCTGGTTAGGAAAGTAACCAGGACAAGTGTGAGGAGACGGGGTGGTGGAGGGATGCTAAGAACTGTCGAGAAACATAGGTGAGTCAACTGCACATACGGTAGACAACCAGAATAATACTTTTACCGCCGCCGTTCCGCCACGGCGGTAAAATTTGGGGTGTATTTAGTGCCTTTTACTGCTAAGAGGCGCTACAATCACAGACTTTGAAAAGTGTCCGTTTACTCGTTTATTCTCTCTATTGTGTAATCTGCCACCGCAGATATATTGAATAAATAATGAAAACTTAAAACATTGCAATAGAAATATATTAGGCTATATCAATGAGGCTTTGCAAGAGCATAAGACGTTGACTGAACAACATTCAGACGGTAGCACTGTGGTCAACGCAAGAACATGAGCTTCAAGGAGCTTCAAGCGACCCAAGATCGAATCGCATTGTAGCATACATGCTATTAACCGATGTTGGCCGACAGCGTTAATGTTTTACCATTCTTGATGCTTAACGTAGAGCCGCTGCACAGACAACAAAACTGATAAAGGAAGATTGTCAGCCGATTGCGTCAGAAAATTAAAATGAAGAAGCTTGTCTTTAGTCTGCTAAATTATTAATAATAATACATTTTATTTGGCCGTCGCCTTTCTAAATACCCAAAGACATCTTACATGTTTCGGAGAAAAAAAAAGGAAATACATTGAAATGCATTGTGTAAAAAAACACTAAAATTACTTAAGTTTGAAACGCCATTGAACATTTCAAGGTTTAAATAAAGTGTCGGGTGTCACGGTGTGGGTTCATGTCTTGTTCCTGTCTGTCCTGTGTTTCCCTTGTCCTGTGTGAACTTTAGTTATTTCCTGTGCTGTGTTATGTTTTGTAGTCCTTTGTAGTTTTTCCAGTTTATAAGTATCCCCAGGTGTTTCTGATTAACCACGCCCTCTTGTTATCTTGTTTAGCTCGTTTACCCCTGTATTTAAGCCCTGTGTTTCAGCCCTGTCTTTGTGAGTTGTTAATGTTGTAATGGTTGCTGTTTCTGTGTTCCTGGTCTGAGTTTCTTTTGTTTGTTTTATTAATAAATGTGCTTGCAATTGGATTCACTGCTCGCTTCATTCTTCCCGCATCGTTACAGAACAACTCACCGAATATGAATCCAGCAGCACGGATCTCGCCTGATCTACACAACCTAGACCGGGAGTTCGCTGGACAGATCGCGGCCTTGGGCCTGGAAAGCCTTGACCTGTTCCAGTATACGTGGGGATTTGTTCCTCTTGCTGCCTCCTGCTCCCTGGATGACGAGGCAATTAAAGTCTGTTACCGGCTGGGGGCTAAGGAGGTTAACCCGAGGGAACTCCCCAATCTCTCCGGTCTGGGCTGGAGAGAGGCCCTCTCCAGATGTTTGGAGAGCTTCATCCCGTGTCACGCCAGGCCTTTACCGCTGGTCCCTGTTCCGGTGGTCCCAGTTCCGGTGGTCCCGAATCCGGTGGTCCGGAGACGGAGGAGGAGAAGAATGGCCTCCTCAACGACGTGTCCGGTGGCTCCTAAGCCAAAGACCGTCCAGCCAGAGACTGTCCAGCCAGAGATCGTCCAGCCAGAGCTTCATGTCAGCCACGTCCAGCCAGTGCTTCACGTCAGCCACGTCCAGCCAGAGCTTCACGTCAGCCACGTCCAGCCAGAGCTTCACGTCAGCCACGTCCAGCCAGAGCTTCACGTCAGCCACGTCCAGCCAGAGCTTCACGTCAGCCACGTCCAGCCAGAGCTTCACGTCAGCCACGTCCAGCCAGAGCCAGTCTTCGAGCAAGAGCCAGAGCCAGTCTTCGAGGAAGAGCCAGAGCCAGTCTTCGAGCAAGAGCCAGAGCCAGTCTTCGAGCAAGAGCCAGAGCCAGTCTTCGAGCAAGAGCCAGAGCCAGTCTTCGAGCAAGAGCCAGAGCCAGTCTTCGAGCAAGAGCCAGAGCCAGTCTTCGAGCAAGAGCCAGAGCCAGTCTTCGAGCAAGAGCCAGAGCCAGTCTTCGAGCAAGAGCCAGAGCCAGTCTTCGAGCAAGAGCCAGAGCCAGTCTTCGAGCAAGAGCCAGAGACAGTCTTCGAGCAAGAGCCAGAGACAGTCTTCGAGCAAGAGCCAGAGCCAGTCTTCGAGCAAGAGCCAGAGCCAGTCTTCGAGCAAGAGCCAGAGCCAGTCTTCGAGCAAGAGCCAGAGCCAGTCTTCGAGCAAGAGCCAAAGCCAGTCTTCGAGCAAGAGCCAGAGCCAGTCTTCGAGCAAGAGCCAGAGCCAGTCTTCGAGCAAGAGCCAGAGCCAGTCTTCGAGCAAGAGCCAGAGCCAGTCTACGAGCAAGAGCCAGAGCCAGTCTTCGAGCAAGAGCCAGAGCCAGTCTTCGAGCAAGAGCCAGAGCCAGTCTTCGAGCAAGAGCCAGAGCCAGTCTTCGAGCAAGAGCCTGAGCCCGTCGCCTGTTCGCCAGAACCGGAGCATATCACCTGCCCGCCAGAGACTGAAAACGCCGCACTTGAGTCTGCTCTGGAAGACACAGCGCTCATTGTGGTGTCCATGGCTGTTTTGTGTGTGTGGGCAGCAGACACATCAGCGACAGCCCATGAACCCAGCCCAGAGTTTCCTTCGCCGCTGGTCCCGTCCAGCCCAGAGTTTCCTTCGCCACTGGTCCCGTCCAGCCCAGAGTTCCTTTCGCCGCTGGTCCCGTCCAGCCCAGAGTTTCCTTCGCCGCTGGTCCCGTCCAGCCCAGAGTTTCCTTCACCGCTGGTCCCGTCCAGCCCAGAGTTTCCGTTACCACTGGTCCTGCCCAGCACAAAGCCCTCTGCCCTGCTGATAACGCCCAGCCCAGAGCCCGTTGATCCTGCGCCAGAGCCCGCTGATCCAGAGAATGTCCTCGTCACTTCTGCAGATCTAGAGACTGTCCACGTCACTTCTGCCCAGTCAGAGACTGTTCACGTCACTTCTGCTGATCCAGAGACTGTTCACGTCACGTCTGCCCAACGTCTGTTCCCAAACCAGTGTGTGTGTTGTCTGTTCCAGAGACAGTGTGTGTGTTGTCTGTTCCCGAGACAGTGTGTGTGTTGTCTGTTCCCGAGCCAGTGTGTGTGTTGTCTGTTCCCGAGCCAGTGTGTGTGTTGTCTGTTCCCGAGCCAGTGTGTGTGTTGTCTGTTCCCGAGACAGTGTGTGTGTTGTCTGTTCCCGAGCCAGTGTGTGTGTTGGCTGTTCCCGAGCCAGTGTGTGTGTCTGCTGTTCCCGAGCCAGTGTGTGTGTTGGCTGTTCCCGAGCCAGTGTCTGCTGTTCCCGAGCCGGTGTCTGCTGCTCCCGAGCCGGTGTCTGCTGCTCCCGAGCTGGGATCGCCCGAAGGGCCTTCTCCGCCGTGGCCGCCCGAGGGGTCTTCTCCGCCGTGGCCGCCCGAGGGGTCTTCACCGCCGTGGCCGCCTGAAGGGTCTTCCCAGCCGTGGCCGCCCGAGGGGTCTTCACCGCCGTGGCCGCCCGAAGGGTCTTCACCGCCCTGGCCACCCGAGGGGTCGTCTCCGCCCTGGCCGTCCGAGGGGTCGTCTCCGCCCTGGCCGTCCGAGGGGTCGTCTCCGCCCTGGTCGCCCGATGGACTGTCACCGCCCTGGCCGCCTGCGCGGCCTGCTCCGCCCTGGCCGCCGCCTGCGCCTCCTGCTCCGCCCACGTCCCGTGGCCCATGCCCGCCATTGCAAGGCCCTGGTCCTGTTCCCTGCGCGGACCTGGCCCTCCATCCCTCCCCCAAGACCGCCTCCACTTCACCACCCTCCTGAATTTTTTTTTGTTTGTTTTTTACGGGCGTCGGGAGCCGCCCATAGGGGGAGGGCTATGTCACGGTGTGGGTTCATGTCTTGTTCCTGTCTGTCCTGTGTTTCCCTTGTCTTGTGTGAACTTTAGTTATTTCCTGTGCTGTGTTATGTTTTGTAGTCCTTTGTAGTTTTTCCAGTTTATAAGTATCCCCAGGTGTTTCTGATTAACCACGCCCTCTTGTTATCTTGTTTAGCTCGTTTACCCCTGTATTTAAGCCCTGTGTTTCAGCCCTGTCTTTGTGAGTTGTTAATGTTGTAATGGTTGCTGTTTCTGTGTTCCTGGTCTGAGTTTCTTTTGTTTGTTTTATTAATAAATGTGCTTGCAATTGGATTCACTGCTCGCTTCATTCTTCCCGCATCGTTACATCGGGACAGTTTTTTTATTTAAAACAGCTGCATCGAGTTTACAGTTTATTTCCTTTGCGATGCAAAATAAGAAACACAGAATCTTATTCTTGCGACATTTTAAATTTGTATTGCCAAACAAATTGCTAAATTAAACAATTAAAACAGTACAAAACGAAAATAGTCCAAAGCAACATAAATTAAAAACATACGTTTTTCTTTGCCTCTCTCTCGCGCTGGATCTATTTTTAGCAAGTTTATTTAGTCTCCCTCTCTGCGCGTGCCGGGTCTCTCTCAAAATTAAACATTTCAGGATAAAAACACATTATACAGCTGATAATACTGTATATGTCGCTGCGTGTCATCCATACAAATCACGAAAAAAACTGTAACAAATTATTTAGCATTTGTTGCTTCAAAGACAAAGCATGCCTTGTTGAATTCTCCTTACAATAAAACGAGGTTGATTGCGAATTAAAGAGCTCTGTATCTGCTGATCACTCCCCCACTGCGCAATGTGACGTCAGTGTGACATCTTTTCTATGTAATTTTTGGACGTCCAATTTTGGTCCACTGAAGGGGGTGTTTTGTAACGCCAGGCGACATCTTTGTTCGACGTCTTTTGCACGTCTAATATTGACGTCGGCGGGACCAAATGTGGTCTTTTGTGGACATCTTTTCAACATCAAATTTAGTATCTCCTATAACTTCTATAACTGTAGTCCCATGTTTCAAAAGGGTAGAGGACGTTTTTAAAGGATGTTTTCTGTACCATGTATTTACATTTATGCATTTGGCAGACGTTTTTATCCACAGTCACTTACATTGCATTACACATTTACATTCCTGCTTTCCTTGGGAATCGAACCCATGATCTAGGCGTTGCACTAGGGGGCCATTACACAAGTGACAACACTCCACTGTTTGAGCTAAAGCATTACACTTTTGAATGTGTCAATTACCACCTTCTGCTTGAGACAATCAAATGGAGTTTTTGGAAAATTATCTTAAATAATTATAAATAATCTGTATTCATATGTATTAATCATGTTGATAACAACAATGTTGATATTAGTAAATACAAAAAAATATTGCATATTAATCATGTACATTTCCTGCACCTGTAATAGACGTCCAAATGAGGTCCAAAAAATTGACCCAGTTCAACAGTCAAATGTTGAACGTCAACATGACGTCCAAGTTGGGTCATGGTTGGACGTCCAAATAGTGGACCTAATTTGGACGTTGAATAGATTGTTGACAATCATACACACTGCTCAAACACTCTAAAACTCTACAAAACCAGTTGAAACAACTGAAATGAACACTTCAATTGAAATTGTGTGTGAAAAAACTTTAAATAGGCTACAATATACTACAATATTTAGTCAGTTAAACTAGCATAATTGCATAGAGCTACGTCAACGTAGGCTCACTATTGTATATCTAGTCAGTTAAACTAGCACAATTGCATAGAGCTACGTCACACGTAGGCTCACTATTGGCCGACGCTGGTCATGTGTGTGATGCGTGTGACGTACAACAACAGATCATACGCTGTTAAACTAGTAACCTGACTCGAGGCCCAGAGAGAAGGAAATGAATAGTTGAAATAAAGTCGTTATTTTTGTTTGTTTTTGCACACAAAAAGTGTTCTCGTCGTTTTATAAACTTAAGATTGAGCCACTGTAGTCACTTGGACTATTTTAACAATGTCTTTAATAAGTTTTCGAGGCCGGCAAGTTCAATTACTCAAGAAGCCTCTGGACTATTATGGAGGAGTGATACTAGTCTAGTATGGAGGAGTGATCCAGCTCTCAGATTTCATCAAAAAATATCTTAATTCGTGTTCCGAAGATGAACGAAGGTCTTACGGGGTTGGAACAACATGAGGGTGAGTAAATACTGACATAATTTTCGTTTTTGGGTGAACTAACCCTTTAACACCTACAGGTCCTTCTAAAAAAACTAGCATATTGTGATAAAGTTAATTATTTTCCATAATGTAATGATAAAAATTTAACTTTCATATAGTTTAGATTCATTGCACACCAACTGAAATATTTCAGGTCTTTTATTGTTTTAATACTGATGATTTTGGCATACAGCTCATGAAAACCCAAAATTCATATCTCAAAAAATTAGCATATCATGAAAAAGGTCTCTAAACGAGCTATTAACCTAATCATCTGAATCAACTAATTAACTCTAAACACCTGCAAAAGATTCCTGAGGCTTTTAAAAACTCCCAGCCTGTTTCATTACTCAAAACCGCAATCATGGGTAAGACTGCCGACCTGACTGCTGTCCAGAAGGCCATCATTGACACCCTCAAGCAAGAGGGTAAGACACAGAAAGAAATTTCTGAACAAATAGGCTGTTCCCAGAGTGCTGTATCAAGGCACCTCAGTGGGAAGTCTGTGGGAAGGAAAAAGTGTGGCAAAAAACGCTGCACAACGAAAAGAGGTAACCGGACCCTGAGGAAGATTGTGGAGAAGGACCGATTCCAGACATTGGGGGACCTGCGGAAGCAGTGGACTGAGTCTGGAGTAGAAACATCCAGAGCCACCGTGCACAGGCGTGTGCAGGAAATGGGCTACAGGTGCCGCATTCCTCAGGTCAAGCCACTTTTGAACCAGAAACAGCGGCAGAAGCGCCTGACCAGGGCTACAGTGAAGCAGCACTGGACTGTTGCTCAGTGGTCAAAAGTAATTTTTTGGATGAAAGCAAATTTTGCATGTCATTCGGAAATCAAGGTGCCAGAGTCTGGAGGAAGACTGGGGAGAAGGAAATGCCAAAATGCCTGAAGTCCAATGTCAAGTACCCACAGTCAGTGATGGTCTGGGGTGCCATGTCAGCTGCTGGTGTTGGTCCACTGTGTTTTATCAAGGGCAGGGTCAATGCAGCTAGCTATCAGGAGATTTTGGAGCACTCCATGCTTCCATCTGCTGAAAAGCTTTATGGAGATGAAGATTTCATTTTTCAGCACGACCTGGCACCTGCTCACAGTGCCAAAACCACTGGTAAATGGTTTACTGACCATGGTATTACTGTGCTCAATTGGCCTGCCAACTCTCCTGACCTGAACCCCATAGAGAATCTGTGGGATATTGTGAAGAGAAAGTTGAGAGACGCAAGACCCAACACTCTGAATGAGCTTAAGGCCGCTATCGAAGCATCCTGGGCCTCCATAACACCTCAGCAGTGCCACAGGCTGTTGACTTTTTTTGTATTAAAAACACTTATTTTATTGGTCGGATGAAATATGCTTAATTTTTGAGAATTTTTTGAGAATTTTGGGTTTTCATGAGCTGTATGCCAAAATCATCAGTATTAAAAGATATTTACTGAAATAATACTGAAATATTTCAGTTGGTGTGCAATGAATCTAAAATATATGAAAGTTTAATTTTTATCATTACATTATGGAAAATAATGAACTTTATCACAATATGCTAATTTTTTGAGAAGGACCTGTATTGTCCTGCACACACGGTAAAGCAATGAACTGTCCCTCCAACCCCCCACAGGCTATCTGAGTTTGAGACTGACTTAAAACAAAGTGAAGTCGCAATTCACTCTTAAATCGCTATTCTAGACATTAGTATTAGGCTATTAAAGTGTTGATAATGAAGGAATTAAATAATTTAAGCTACACGTAGTGATATTTCTGTCATAAATGTTTATTACTAAATATTTAATTATTTCAATAATTTAAGAAATAAAACTGGTTTGGGCCAGCTTTTTCCAAGCAAAACTAAATATAATCTTCAAACGCATGTTCTCATGAATTCTCATTTTTTGTCATGAACAAAATGTTCAACTCAATATTAAATTCTACAGGGATCGTTGGATCCTTACAACCAGGGTGCATGCAATTTGTGAATTAAGTTTTTATTATTATTATTATTATTATTATTATTATTATTATTATTATTATTATTATTATTATTATTCAAATAAATCTCTAACCACGGTGCTTTGTGGTACTGCTACTAAACTAAATAACATTTATAGAATAATTATGAACTTAAATGAAACAATATTGATCTGTTTTTACATTTTAATTCAGGGCGATTTAGCCTACATTTAATTAGAGCGAGATTTTCACCCTTGTCATTTTCTCATTGGGAAGCGCTTACATGATAGCTAAACTGGTACCTCTCGTTTTCATATGGATTACATAAACAGATAACATTTATTAGCCAAAATATTTAGACATTTAAAGGCTTTAGACAGCCGATTTCTTATCGTGACTGAGCTGAGGCAAGTGGCTTTAATTCAATATTTAATTCAAAATAATCTCAAAACGCTTTGTGACATTTTGAAAAGCCGTGCATGCATTAAGGCCACTGGTACTAATGAACAACTGAAACGCTGGTTTTGGTTTTATTGTTTGTCGTTTAAACGTGCATGTTGCATAGGTTATCTTTATTTTATATATTTATGGTCTATTGGTGAAGTAGCCTATAGCATTAATTACTGTGGAGAGAGGGGTGTGGGGAATAATTCAGCAGAAGCAGGGATGTTTAGACCAGAAGGAAATCCCCGTCCCCCCTGGCAAATCACACTTTACTTAAAACCATGTTTTTAAAATCTATATAGGCTATAGGGAATCAAAGGCTAAGTAGGCTATTTTTTTTTTTATTTTATTTTTTTTACAGAACTGCTTTTGAAATTACTAATGGTATTATTATACATATGTAAAGTCGTTCCCCTTCAGTCGATAACGTCAGACGTAGGCGACGGTCGACTGAATGGGGATCTCGCTAGAGAGCCTATCCTCTTCGAGTACTATTGAACGAGCCAATGTAATTGGCGTGCGTGATTCGCATCACACACTCCGCCCCCGCGGCGCGGGTATAAATACGGAAGTGGATGCACACACTAGTTGCCTTTCGCTTCGGAGCCAATCGTTTGATGTCTCTGAGAGTGCTGTTGTCTACAACGAGCGAGTGTGTCGGTGTTCTTCAGGAAGACTCTCCCAGTGCTGGTGTTCTACAGCACGAGTGCAGCGGTGATCGCGAGCTTTGAGCTCTCAACTGCTGTTTTAACAGCAACAAATTTCTAAATGTTTGTGTGTGTTGATGGCTGGTTAGAGGGCGGAAAAGTGAGTGCTTCACTGTTTCAGTTCTCTGTTCAGTGTTGCCGCGGTCATTCCCCTGTGTGCTCCGGCACTGGTGACGGTCCTATTTTCTGAAAGAGCAACACGGGTGCGTTTGCCTCTTTTTCAAGATGTCATTCCGCCCGTGCGTTTCTGGGTGCGGTCGTTCCCTGTCTCTCTCTGATGGTCACAACTATTGTGTCACGTGTTTGGGCTTACAGCACGCTGAGACAGCTTTTGTGGACAGCTCATGTATTCACTGTGGGAACATGACTGTCGCAGTGTTGAGGGCGAGACTCGCCTTCGTTAAACGCGGAGAGCGAGTCCCCATTACCATGCCCCACCCTGCACGGGTGCTGTGTGGGATGGGTGACCGGAGGATAGTGTTGGATGTCCCCCCTAGTAACCATTCCCTGTGGGCTCCTCACTCCTCCCTTCCACTGCAACCACTGGAGCCTCCTGTGTTGTCTGCTGGTCCATCTGTAATGGGTGGGCCAGCGGTTTCACTCGGGGCTCCCCTGGAGGACAGGACATCGATTGCAGCATCGGAGGGTGAGCTGACTTCTAGAGATGATGACTCAGCTGCATTGTCTCCCTCCGGGAGTTCAATGTTGCCCGAGCCGGATCCAGAATTATCAGCTATGCTGAAACGGGCCGCCGAGGCTGTCGGGCTCGAGTGGAACCTCCACCATGTCCCGTTCAGTCTCGGTTGGAATCTGGAGTTTGGTGTCTTGGAAAGGGCCGCGCTGGTTCTCAGCTCGCCGCCCCAGTGCCTTTCTTTCCCGAAATGCATGGAGAGCTTATCAGGTGGTGAACAGCATCTTTCTCTGCCAGAAACTGCCTGAATAGCTTTTCCCCCTCATTACCCTTGATGGAGGAACGGTGAAGGGTTGCGAAGGGTCCCTCTATTGGAGCGGTCTGTCGACACAGGTGCACCTGTGTCCGGCGGCCGCTGACTTTTGGGGGGATCCTCGTCTCCCCCCTAAGGCCTGTGAGTTTCGTCCGTTCCAACGGGCAGAGCTTACAAAGCCTGTGGGCAAGCCGCTTCCTCTTGCATGCCATGGTGTTGCTGCAGGCTAGGGCACCCATGGCATGCATGAGGGTAATCAAGACCGTGCGCTCATAGGTGAGCACCGCACTGCATCCGACCTCACCCTCGGGGGCACGGGTGTCGTAGCGTGCGTGATCGGTCTGGCGATGTCCAACGTGGTGGTCCAGTAGTGCCTTCGTTGGCTCAGCCTGGTTGGTATGGCGGATGCGGACAAGGTTCGGTTCCTGGTCTCCCCAATTTCCCAGGTTGGGCTGGTTTGGCGACGCAGTGGAGAACTGCATCCAACAGTTCTCTGCCGCTCAAGCGCAGACGGAGGTCATCCGGCACATCCTGCCCCGGTGGCCAGCTTCTGCCTCCACCCGCCGCCGGTGGCAGCTCCTCCGCCTGCTCGTCGCCGTGGGCGTTCCCCGGCCGCCGCTCCTGCTGGGCCTCCGCAGCAGCCTCCACCCAGGCCTCAGCATGGAGCCGGCCGCAGTAGAGACGCCCAGCCCGCTCCAGGCGCTGCCAAGCCAGGTGGCAAGCGACAGCGAAAGCATTCCGGAGCGGGCCGCCCAGGAATGGATGAGATGCTCTTGGAGTGGCACGATCACTCCCTCCCCCCGGGTGAGGTCCGGGAGGAACCTTTTGTTTGTGTATGTGAAAAAAAAAGAAAAGCGGAGCAAGCGGTACCCACACTTCAAAGAGAGAGCAATTTCATCTGTGCCTGGGTCCCAAGAGGGCCAGTCTGGCGGGTGTGACCCTGTATAGCCTTACAGCCCTCAGCTCCCCATTGGTCGCCAGCAGGCAGCTTGGTGCGTTCGAGGACCCGGTCATCCGCCTTCTCACGCGCCCCCTGCCGCTAGTGGAGACAGGTAAGTGTTGCACAGCACACTAACACCACTCTCTCTACTTTGCTGCCCCACCTCAGGCTCGGCTACCCCTCTCAAGTCAGTGATAATCATCACATTAGGTGTTGAGCAGACGTGCTCCTGAAAATTCAGTGATATTCATCACACCGAGTGTTGAGCAGTGATCCTGACTTGTGCGTGCTTATCTTATCCTGCTGGCGAAGGATTTGATATAGCCGCTCCTCCAGCCGGTACGAAGGCCAGTTGTAAACTCATTCTTTGTGCTACTAGGTGGTGGGTCGTGACCATCTTGGCCCAAGATCGGTCTGCAGCTCCTACCTGAAAGACATGTGCTTCAGATCTCTACCTTCCGCACCGCAGGCCATCCTGTGTGTTGCGTGTAAGGGTGGAGTATCAGTACAGTATCCTTCCCCTCGAGTGCTCCAGAGCCCGTTGTGTCTTCAGGTCAACTGGATCTCGCCCACGGGCTGAGTATCTCTTTTTCAGTTTTGGAGATGGACTCGGTCTAACACGTCTCTCCAATGAGAATGTGTTCAGCGGGTGTTTGAAGTGAGAAAGGGTCCCACTGAAAGAACTTTCAGAGGCTCCTGGGGTATATGGTAGTTGCAGCCTTTGGCTTCCTCCATATGTGACCGCTTCAGCGCTAGCTTCATGATCGAGTCCGGAGGTGATCGTGGCAGAGCAGCTCACCCTGTGTGACTATAGTTCATCCCGGTCTGCTGCCAAACCCTCTTCAACAGAGGGGCCATGTACAAAGGGCGTGTTTTAACGTGGGCCGGGGCGACCCTCGACTACACGGGCATTCGTGCCTCGAGTTGTTAGACATTGCGACCGTTGCGCAAGCTTCCCTTGCATGTCACAGCTCACCCATCACCTCCTCTTTGGAGTCAGAAGCATCTGAGGACGCTTTGTTCCACTCTTCCCGCTCTACTCAATCGTGCCGCCATCAAGCCTCACGACAGTTATAGCCAGGGCAAGTGGAGACTCCATCCCCTGGGTCCAGCTGGGTCATGACCATTCCGGGGCCGCTCAGTTGCCCCTCCGGTTTCGTCTTCCTGCCAGTGTTTGTATAAACCGAGCGGACTACCCTTGGACAAACACTGGCTCTCAGCTGCCCCAGGGGCCCGCAGAAATGTGTTTAACTCCAGTGAGCCTTCTAAAAGCGACTGCGACTCATGGTCGCCTTGCGCCTGCTCAAGTAAGTGAATTCATCACACTTCATGTTGAGCAGAAATGCTCCTGAAACTCAGTGAAGTTCATCGCACTCAGGTGTTGAGCAGCAATGCTCCTGTAGCTCAGTGAGTTCATCACACTCAGGTGTTGAGCAGAAATGCTCCTGTAGCTCAGTGAATTCATCACACGCAGTGCTGAGCAGAAATGCTCCTGTTGCTCAGTGAAGTTCTTCGCACTCAAGTGTTGAGCAGAAATGCTCCTGAAGCTCAGTGAGTTTATCACACTCAGGTGTTGAGCAGGAATGCTCCTGAAGCTCAGTGAACTTATCACACTCAAGTGCTGAGCAGAAAATGCTCCTGAAGCCCAGTGATCTTTACATGTTGTGTTGAGCAATGCTCCTGTCTTTTTGCGCCCGTCGGTTGCACCTACGTGCCAAGTCAGGAGAGGAACAGGTCTTCATAGTTGCCCCTTATTGGCCCAACTAGACCTGGTTCCCATCGACAGCCTTCCTGACTTCCCCTGAAAATTCTTTCAGGGACGGGGCACAATGGCACACGCGTTCTTCCCTCGGAGATTCCGGGCGGTCTTACATCTGAACGCGGAGGTTCAGGTGGCTATCACAGGCATGTGATAGTTACCATCACTTCTGCGAGCACCCGCTAGAAAAGGGTAGCGTGCTTACGCCTTTAGAAGTGGAACCTAGTCGTTGAGTGCGTCTTCTCTCCAGAGGAGATCCTGAAAGCTTTTCGATCACTTCAGTGCTCTCTTTCCTGCAAAATGGGTTGGAGTAGGATGTTTTCCTTCACCCTCAAAATTATGTTGCCTCGGTGTTTAAACGACGCTCATCGTGTTGCAGAAGTGTGCAGAAGCACGTTCTGATCGTCAGGTTCCTCAGGAGCAAGGTCTTATAAATCCTTGTGTCCCTCTTTATCCTCTTGGGCCTTGTCCCTGGTGCGATGCACTGCAGAGACCGTCCCTGAGCCACTACAGGCAGTGAGTTAAAAATTCTGTTATATCAGTTCTCCTGCTCGCGTGGTCTCTACTAGAGGGTAGGGACTTGCTCGCTTTCGGTCAACGTATTGTGCCTGGAGTCTGGGCCGGCTAACTCTCACAAGCTGAGACCCTGGCTCGGATTGTGCCCAAGGTTCCTACCTCTCCCGTAATAGGAGCAGGTGGTGAGCCTGCAAGCGCTGCCCTGGAGGAGGCAGATCCAGCCCTGGCTTCTCTGTCCGTTCGCTTGGACATGTACAGAACGCAAGCCATAGACCTCAGACCAGCTCTACAAATATCTGTTGGAATTCAGCAGAGAGGGAAGGCTGTTTCCATGCAAAGTCGCACTAGTGCTTGCCTTCATTTTGGTAAAAATCCGAGATGCGACAAGTACACTTAGGTGTTGAGCTCCTCTATGATGAGTTTAAAGTGCTCCGCCTGGGCGTTGACGATATGCTTTGCTAAAACAGATTCTAGAGTTGGGGGCTGGACGACACCTAGTTGAACCACTGCTTCCCGTGGGCTCCCTTCTCATGAAGCCAGTTTCACCATGAGCCCGGTTCAAGTGTCGGCTTGCTGCGCCATTCCCCTCCTATGGACTGGATACGTGCGCCTTTCTACTCCAGTTGAGTTCCCTTAAAATTGAACCCTGTTGAGTTCCTCCACACCCCTCCGACATCGGACGTGCGGAACGTCTGGTGTTAGGCCTACCACTCGTAAGCAGTGTGGAACCTGTGTTAGGCTGGGTCCATATGTTGCGGTCCCTACGGCGACCCCATATGTGTATTCTTCCACGATACGGCTCCCTGCGGTGAGCCCGTGTCTTCCCTCGGCAGAGTCTCTCTGCCGTCACTGTCCGGTGTGTCTCCCCCCGTTTTAGGCTGGAGCCACCCCAGTGACATTCCATATGTTAGACTGCCCGGTTTCCGCCCAGTTCATATGTGTATTTTCCACGTTACCTCCCTCTGGGTTGGATATGGCTTCCGCAGCGTCCCTTCCTTCCAATGTACGGGGAACGCTTTCCTAGTGGTCCTGTAGGAACAGCAGTGACTTCCCTGGCCTAAGCCCTGTCCTTCCCCGCCTTAAATTTGCGGGGGCATCAGGAGGCTTTGGTTTAGGCACTGGAAGGTGGCAGCGTTAGTGGCGTTTTCAAAGGTTATCCCCATTCAGTCGACCGTCGACTACGTCTGACGTTATCGACTGAAAGGGAACGTCCTGGTTGCGCACGGAGGACGTGGTCCCCTTGCCACTACCGCTGGACCACCGCTGACCCCGGGTTACTCTCGGCTCCTCAGCGAAAAGCAACTAGTGCGTGCATCCACTTCCGTATTTATACCCGCGCCGCGGGGGCGGAGTGTGTGATGCGAATCACGCACGCCAATTACATTGGCTCGTTCAATAGTACTCGAAGAGGATAGGCTCTCTAGCGAGATCCCCATTCAGTCGACCGTCGACTACGTCCTCCGTTCCCTCCTTCAGGGAACGGTGGATTGCATACGCAACCAGGACGTTCTGTTGGATACTATATGTTCCATAGTGTAAAATGTAAATGCGTGGTAATTTTATTTTATAAATACAAGCAAAAAACTAAATGGTGTAAGTAACAGAGTTTTAGAACTAGACAAACCTCCATGCATTAATAGCCTAAATATAAAATATAACTACAATAGTCCATGTTTGATCGGGTTTTGAACCCGTGTCATCTTAATGTTCAAACCGTAAGTTCTACCACTCAGCCATGTCTTAACTCACTAAGAAATGTCTTAACTCACTAAGAAATGCCCAAACGTTTGTTTCTGCAGTGTGTGTTCGCTCACGAGCGAGAAAACGTTTTGTTGTTAGCCTATTGTGAGTGTAGGCAAACGCTCTATGAGTTCGTCAACCCTTGGCATGGGGTAAGGGTCAAAGGCAGAAATAGCGTTCATCTTGGAGAAATCTACACAAAATCTTAATGTGCCATCCTTTTTCGGTACCAAGACGACTGGGCTGCACCACTCACTCCTGGAAGGCTCGATCACCCCCATCTCCAGCATTACCTTTACTTCATTCTTTAACTCGGGTATGAGTCTTGCAGGAACCCTACAGCAAGTCTGTCGGACTGGACCCTGTGATAGAAGGCGGATGTCATGCTGCATCACCTCTGTCCTGCCTGGTCTGTCACTGAATAGGCCCCCTGGAACCGGTAATTGGAGGTTTTCCTGCTGCTCTGATGTCAAATGACCCAACTCAGGGAAGACCGGAGAATTCACAGCTGTAGGGAAATATTGCTCGTTAGACTCTTCCTCCTCGTCGACCTTCCGTGCAAACAGCTGGTCTGATAGGGGCCCTGGTCTATCTTGCCAGGGTTTCAGCAAGTTGATGTGAAAGACTTGCTTCTTTTTCCGCCGTTCAGGCAGGTATAGTTCGTAATTGACAGCACCCATCTTCCTCAGTATCTCATAAGGACCCTGCCACTTGGCGAGCAGTCCACTGTCTGACGTTGGGAGGAGCAATAACACTTTTTGGCCCGGGGTCAAAGTTCTTTTCCTGGATGACTGGTCATACCATGACTTCTGATGTTGCTGTGCCTTGGCCATATTGGTATGAACCAACTCTGCCATAGTGTCCATTTTCTTTCTCATTCTCAAGACATATGAAACCACATTCACCTGTTCCCTTGCTTTGCCTCCCTCCCAGGCCTCCTTCAGGAAGTCCAGCGGTCCACGTACCTGGCGTCCATAGAGCAATTCAAATGGAGAGTAACCTGTTGAGGCTTGGGGAACCTCTCTATAAGCGAAGAGGAGATACGGAAGCCACTGATCCCAGTCTGAGCCCGTCTCAGATTGCGGATCATTGCCTTTAAAGTCTGGTTGAACCGTTCAACCATGCCATCAGTCTGGGGGTGGTACGGAGTGGTCTTAATGGCCTGTATGCCTAACAGTGAATAGACTTCTTTCATCTGTCTGGAAGTGAAATTGGTGCCTTGATCTGTAAGGATTTCTGAAGGTATCCCTTCCCGTGAAAACAATTGCACAAGCGCATTCACAATTTGCCTGGTCTTAATCTTTTTAAGAGGAAAGGCTTCAGGGTACCTTGTAGCATAATCGCACACAGCCAAAATGTAACGGTTCCCTGACCTACTTCTCTCTAAAGGGCCTACTATGTCCATGGCAACTCTCGTGAAAGGTACATCAATTATGGGTAGGCTGACCAGCCGTGCTCTGTCACCTTTCTTAACATGGGCTGATAACTGACACTCTGGACATGACTTACAAAAGTCAATCACATCCATGTACAACCGGGGCCAATAAAATCTGCTTGAAATTCTCGTCAGAGTTTTCTGTTGCCCTAGATGCCCTGACCAAGGAATGGAATGGCCCAAATGCAACACTTTATCCCTCATCGACTACTAGCTGATCACCACTATCTGTTTGTCGGTACAATATGTTCCCCTTCAACACAAACAATTCTTTGTCTTGAAATCTATTTCCCGATTGTGAACTACCAGCTTTCTGAAATAGACCTTCAAGTGTAACATCC
Organism: Siphateles boraxobius; assembly: GCF_051911475.1. Lineage (NCBI taxonomy): Eukaryota > Metazoa > Chordata > Actinopteri > Cypriniformes > Leuciscidae > Siphateles > Siphateles boraxobius. The sequence goes on along the minus strand of NW_027508931.1, from coordinate 13,717,018 downwards.
TGCTTCTGCAAATCAACTATTTTATGAGGGATGTCATAAAAGTCGTTCATGTCAGGTTCAGGAAGTTGCTCTGCCATAACCGTTCCCCTGACTTTTTCCTGTCTTTTCTCCCTTCTGGACCTTTTAGCTCTGGGCTCCTCCGAAAAAGGTAACAAATTAAGAGACTGTTTATGCTCTTCTGCCTGTCTTGCCTTCGCTCTTGTAACTGCCCTAACCTCAGCTACAGCAGTCTGCCTTTGCAATAAGTCAACAAGTACTGGCACATCCTTACCCAAAACAACTGCATAAGGAGCTTGCTCCACAATGCCTACTGTAAACAGGTATGTTTGACCCTCAACCTCCATCTTCAAATCAACAGTAGCATACTCTCTCTCGTCTCCATGAACACAACGTACCCTTAGCTTAGCTTGACTGGACATCTGTAGATCCCCAACACAATCCTCTCTCACCAATGTCTGACTGGATCCAGTGTCTACCAAAGCCATAAACTGCTTACCTCCTATTTTCACAGGAACAATTGTGTCTATATTCTGACCTGCTTCAACTAGTATTTGAGACGGTCTGGGATCATAACAAAGACATGCAGTACTGACTCTTTGTAATGTACATTCTGCCTTCTTGTGCCCTGCCTGCCCACATCCATGACATATAAGCACTGACTTCTCTTTGTATTGACCTTCTGGCTGTGGATAACTTTTAGGGTAAGATTTGGATTGGTGAGTATGTGAACTTAAGCCTCTAGTGACGCTATGAGGTTGACCACTACCGAAACCCCTCCCAGACTTACCCGTCGTACTGTAGGCGCTGCCATGACTGTGACCCAGCTGGTAAGTTGACCGTCTAGCAGCAATGAAGGTCTCAGCCTGCTCAGCTGCTTGTTTCGAAGAAGTGGGATTGTGCTCACAAATCAAGGTTCTGATTTCGGGGTTAATCACTGCAAGAAACTGTTCCAGCACAATCATTTCTCCGATTTCCTCCTTGGTCCTCTGTCTGGGTGTTATCCATTTGTCATACAGGTCTATCAATCTTGCCTGCAGCTCTTTAGGCGTCTCCTCTTGTCGTAGGGCTTTTGCCCTAAAACGCCGCCTGTAAGTCTCTGCATTGATCTCAAACTTATCCAAGATTGCTTCTTTCACTCTAGCATACTCAAAAGTGTCATCAAGATCCATGGCAACATGAGCCGCTCTTGCCTTGCCTGTCAGCAATGGCACTAAATGCAACGCCCAGTCCTCAATTGGCCATCTACAGGTTTGAGCAATCCGCTCAAAGGTTGTTAAATAGTGCACAACGTCATCATCCCCTTGAAGAGGTAACATCTTTGGGTCTTGCCAGCCCATCCATTGCGGTGGAGCAACCCCTTGCCTGCTCACAGATGCTGTAGTCTCTCAACCCCCTCCTTCATCGCTCTGCCTTCTGTGGAGTACTTGACTGGGAAGGGCTGTATTGCCTACGGAAGTCAAAGGGGAAAAGGCTTGCGCTGACACACCTCCCAATGTTTGTAGCTCTTGCCACTCTCTCTGCACCTCCATCTGCAACTGCCCGAACTGATGTTGAAGAGTACGCCACCTGTGTTCTTGACGCTGCGCTTCTTTTTCCAGATGCGACTCTTTGGTATGCTGTGACTGCATGAAGCTCTCAACAGTCTTTCTGAGCTGATCCATTTTCTCCCCCGTTGAGTCTGCCATCTGTGAAGTAGTGGCCACTGACACTATATCTCCCTGGTCAGGCATTGACTCAGCACCATCGTCATCTTCCTCCACCGTTCTCTGAATGGTCTGCCTCTTGGGTGGCATCCTGACGTTTCACTGAAGCCTTCTACTGCACTAGACAAAACCGCTGCCACCATTTGTCATAACGTGTCCCATAGAAATCAAGGGGGGGAGGTGGTAGATAGGCTCAGGACTCAGATATCATCCCAAAGAGGATTTTTATTAAAGGCCAGTGGAGTAGTAGGGGTATACAAACTCTCAGTGAAGTGTCACGGAAAAAATTCCAAAATTAAACCAAAAAAAAAAATATTTACAAAAATAAACATACACTGGACTCCGTGCAAACTTTGATATGACAATAATCAAAGAAAATCTAATTGCTACAGGCAGCAAAAATCTTCATGATACGTTCAGCAATATAACCCCCTCCATTCCTCTCAAGGTTCAGTTTAGACTGTCTTATATAGCCCAGAACAGGCTCATTACTCTCAAGACCATACCAACTACAGTGGTATCAATACAAAACCTTTGTAGTTTAAATATATGACCATTATCCAATTAACTTTCAAACATCAAAAATAAACAAAATAAACTCATTCAGCAACTTAAACTAAATGCAAACACCATAAGACATTTCTCCATGCCTACATTACCAAGTGTTAAGTTCCTTATTAGTAGAAATGGTTTAACCCGACCCAAGAAAAAGGAAAGCTGTGGACCCGCCCCCTCCTTTGAGGAGTCACAGGAACAAGAAATGGTGAGTAGACATCATGTGGGGTAACTGTTTGCAATGTGGGAATAAATACAAATTTGAAATAATAAATAACAAAAATGCATAACTAAAAACTTGTCTGTGTGGTTAATGAGAAAATCAAAAAGAAACTATAGTAGACATAACATGTTGTGAAGACCACTGATATGTGCACCTATCTGCAATCAACTCCAACAGCATATCTTAAACTTATTATAAATGAGTATTATAGAATAATGAAGCTAAGGGACTGCACCATAGTCAACAGAAACACAAAACCCTAAATAACAAATGTAAAGAAACATAGGCCCACAAACAATTTGTAATGACTACGACAGTGATGACAACATCTTAGCTCCCGTCATCACAACCCCTTTAAAACCATTTTGCTACTGTTGCATCCACCAGCTTCCATCTTGGTCCCAGTAATCCAGTTAACTTGAGGTAGTGAATGAAAATGAGTGAGCGAATTCGGACAGCCGTTGAATGTACATATGCTGTACACTCATTATTGCGGTGCAATATGGGATTGAATGAATGGACTAAATATCGTCCACTATGGTTCCGGACACCACTACAAATGGCTGTCCCCTCAAATAATGCCCTATTTAAGGGTATGGTGCGATTTCGTATTCAGCCCTGTGTGTTCATTCACTCACTGCAAAGTCTTGTTTAGTGTCACACTGCATATCTGAGCACTCTCCATCCCTCACACTGCATATTTGAGCACTCTCCCTCTAGTTGCCCGTGTTTTGACTTTCTGCCTGGTTTCCCGTATTTTCCTGTTTGACCTTGTTTTATGTTTGGACTGTTTGCCTGTTTGTTTGACCCATTGTCTGTTTTATGGATTATGATTCTGGATTTACATATTAAAGCTGCATTTGGATCTTCAAACAAAGTCTCAGGGCAGTTTGTGACTGCTATATTATCAGCTTTAATTTTAGAAATGCACACTGTTCCTGTTGCCTGAACCTTGGGACCGTGATGCTTTGATTTGGAGCCATGTTACAAGTTCAGTTGCTCTGTGTTCTCATACAACCAGGCCTTGTCCCCGGAGCCGTCCGTGAAGATAATTAGAACACTGCCTCAATGACACTTGCAGCCTTTTTAATATATTTGAGAAAATGTTTCATGAAATATTTAGTCTATTAATGATAGAAGTGTAAAACCATGCAGAATTCTTTATTAATGGTTTGGCCAATTTACATTTTATGATGCTCATAAATAGCAGGATTAGATTATTTAATATTATCAAATGCCCATTTGTTCAGTGTTTTTAGTTCTGTCGAGATTTCTAAGAAGTATGCTATGTTCTCAAGTTAATTTAGCAAAAAATAAATAATTTCTGACAAACAGTAAGTGTATAGAATAGATATGTTTGAGTTCATATTAGGATCTTCAAAGTGAGCACAATTTGAGATATCCAATGTCTTCTGAAACATGTGAGATTGCTGGCGTCTTTTTTTCTTAGGAGAAAAAAAAAATCTGTCTTAGAGTTATAACAACTACAGTATGTGTTGATTGTGTGCATGTTTGGCAGTCTAAAACCATTATGCATTTGAGTATTCGTCTGGCTCTGCAGTTCTGGATTTTGAGAGCAATTTAAATGTTTTTGTGTTCAAGCTTGTTGAACCTAAAGTAACAGGATCTCCCTCAGGACAGGATAAATGAATGGCAGCGTGGGGCCTGTAATGATGCCCATAAGAGAAATGCTCCAGCTGGGAATGGAGGACTGGTGTGATTACTATTGAGCTTCTAGTCATGACCCTGGAGATATGCTACATGTGGGTGTAGACTTCAGCTCTATCAGGCCTAAGGACCATTTTTCCCATCCTACTTCTATAAAGGAGAGATGCTGCAGTTTAGAATGACAAGAGTCTGAGCACTGCTGTGCATTTTAAACACCACAATCTTGCCTAACACTACTGCAACAAAGTTCAAGACTCAGGGATGAAGAAAGCGGTAACCGGCAAACATTAAATGTAACATTTTATCAAAAAATAAAAAAAATAATAAAACGTAAGTAAGCGGCAGCTGGCTCACAGCTGTTTTAATAGAAACATTAAAACAACAATGTAAAGTCCGAGGCCTGGTCCTGCTCCGTTCCACAACGGCCAAAAGGTATCATGAAGAGCAAATTTCTCTGTAAAGTTTTTATGATTTTACAGATAATTTCTTCCCTGAGCAAATTATTTAGTCACTTGACTGTTTAATTCATATATTGGAGTGCAATCATACTTTTTACATAATAAAATATATTTGGTAACACTTCATTTTGCATTCCTGTTTCCCATGTACATACTATGTACTAATTATAGTAATTACAATAACTGGGTAATAACTAGGTACTAACCCTGAACCTACCCCTTGACCTACCCTTAACCCATGTACTTACCTTATATTAACAGTACTTTCTAGGTAAGTACACTGTAAGTACTGTACTTTAAAATGAAGAGTTTCCATAAATGTATCCTCCTCAAGAGAGTACATACATTTATATGTCTATTTTAATGATTTTTTGTGCAATTCTTTTGTGTTTTCATCAAGCATTGTTTAGCCTGATACTCTGAATTTACATTTAAAAATCCTGAAGGCTCAATGACATGCACTGTCCCAACCTTGTTCTATAATTTACTATTATATCTACTATTAGTATTACATCTATGCATGGTTTCAGCAAGCATGCCACCAACACCAGGTCCTTCAGCTCCACAATCACCGAAATATTAACCTGCCACACCCTCATCAAGCACCCTTCATAAGCACACAACACACATTAACAATTTGTCTAATCTTACATGTTCTCATCCTCATCCTCCCGTCAATCTTTCAGACTAGACATCATCTGTGTGCTCCTCTAACCATCCTGCAAAGAAACAAAGACTCTTCAGTTAATGTTGGGGCCACACCACAAGATATTCAGGCCGATTTTGTTCAGGCCACCCCGATCTCGAATAGTAAATATTCAACATTTTGAATATTTACGATCAGAAATCCTGATTTATCGGGGGAACCCTGAGGACAAACGTGCACGTACTTTGTGGATTGTCAGGTGGAACGAAACTATACCCAATCAGAAAGCGAGCTGACAGAAGATGGAAGCATAACAATCCGCAGTCATTTTACATTATGCCACGCTCCCGCCGTCTCCACGACTATATATATATATATATATAATGTAGTGCAGTGCTAAATCAGCATTTAAGTTAACTAAGTGCTAAATAACTTAGATTGCATTAAGTTCATAATTGCACATTAGAACTAAAGAAATTATTTTAATGTTATACAATATTAGAATTTAGAAGTAAGCCCAAGAAACAAATTTATTGTAGTTCATATCCATTTTATTCATTTTAGATAAATAAGAGGGGTTATGGAAATTGTAGCTTGATATACAATTGTGTTTGTTTCAAGTATGGGTTTAATTCATTCTAAGAGTTTTTGTTTAAAGGATTTCATTGGTTAAGTGAAATGTATAATGTAACATGTAATATTTTGATGTTTGGTGTTTGGTGTTAAAAAAATATTTTACTATGTGATTTTGTATGCATGGAGTGACATGTGAGGTAAAAGGTGGCAACCGGGGGAGGGAAAAAAAAGAAAGAAACGGAATAGCCGAGGAGAAGTTGCGTCGAGAACTTGCTCCATGTTTTAGTGGTTAAATTGTAAAATAGAACATGACAAACATATCTGCCAGTTGGGTTTTGTTTAGGTTTTGTGCACAGAAATCGGACTGAATTGTGAACTTGGAAGCCGAAGACTTTGTAGTTGTTGACGGTTTGCTGAAGTTAACATCTCGTCACTGAGAGGATGCCTGTCGCGTGAGTGATTGCCAGCCCCTGGTCATCGTGTGTGAGAGACTGCCTGTGACGGTGTGGTAATTCGGCGGAAGAACCACCAATTGGGATTAAGGAATCTTTAAATTGTGTCTTTTGCTCCAAAGGGAGTGAAGGGGTCATTTTGTTTGGCCACACCGAACACAAGCGACGCTCCAGGCCTGCAACGGTTAGCTGTTAGGTTTTAGCTCATTTGCTGGCTAGGACTGGGGTGGGCGAATCACGTGCAGTGTGTGTATGTGTGTGCGCGTGGGCCCGCGTGTGTGTTTCATGATGTGTTATGTGCTGTATTTTAGCCTACAAGTTTCTAAGCTTACTACATTTTGAGGCTATTGAGGTACGTGTAACTTTTTGATTTCTTTTTCATTTTGTGGCTAATTCAAATTTGAGGTTTGAGGTGATTTAATTTTATTCAATAAACTAAATATTTGTTGAATACTTTTCTTCATTGATACATTTTGTATCTTATTTTTGTTGTTGTTTTGTTTATATTGAGAATTCATTATTTTGGTGAATTTAATATTTTATTTATTTAGTAAACTCTATTTTTATTTAACATTTCAATAACTGAGTCCTGAGTATTTATTTAGTGTAAAATATCATTGGATAATAGATTGAATATGTAAATGATATTTCATGTGAATAGGGTTTAAGTCAGTTACACACAAATAAGTATACCGGTGTAGCAATGTCCTGGGAAGAAGGAGGCGGGAACCGGCGAACAATCAAAATAAACTTTATTTAAATGGCTACCGAAAATAAATATAACAGCCAGCAGCCCCTCGCGGATATATATATATATATATATACACACACACACACACACACACACACACACACACACACACACACACACACACACACACACACACACACACACACACACACACACACACACACACACATTATGGGGGGGGGGGGGGGGTATATACATGTAAATCTAAATATATACTTATAACTGAATATATAGTAATAAATCTATAGCCTTTGGATATATAGAAAAAAGTAACAAAGTAATGAATATATGGTTATAAGTCTGAATATATAAATGTAAATCCTGAATACAAACAATTATTCACTATATACACTAAAGATGTGTGTCAAGTGCGTTCTCATGTATTTGGGTGCTAATCAAGAAAAGGGATTTTATTATCCTCTGTATTATTAACTGGCCAGAATTTTGTGACTGCAATGAACATGAAGGTATAGAAGCTTTTATTCTGCCACAGAATAAAAAAAATAATAATAATAATTAAAAGGTAATTGTGACCTTTTTTTCTCACAATTGCAAACTGTTTTACTTATCGCAATTTGGACTTTATAACTCACAATTGCCAGTTTCTCAAAATTGTTAAGAAACAGAATAAGAATTAGTCACAATTACCAGTTTATAATACCTAGGTTATCAAAATCAACTGTGATTGGTAGATATTATTTTTTAATTAGCATCCAAATATGCAACAATGTGCTTTACATAAAGCTCATTACGTGTGAACACTGAACTCCAAGAGAGAAGGAAGACGTGATTGCGCCGTTTCACTCGTGTTGTTTGTGAAATTACAGTCTGACAGCAAGATTTAAAATTATTGATTTGATATGTTCATCTGGATGAATTAGTTTTCTCATTCAACCTTCATGCTAATTGTCTGCAGGAATTTTAGCACATTATAAGCAGATAGATAGAGAGAACAAAGATTCTTGTTAAAGGTCTGGTTTGACATGATGATGAGTACATGATGACAAAGTTTTTATTTCTCTGACTGATCCAAATCTTTCATACGTTCAAGCAATTAGATATTTCACTGGATCACTAAAATCGCCCTGTACCACGTACCTCTGTCATGTGCACCAGGGACATGCAGAGAGTTCCTCAGCGGCAGGGGCTCAAATGTAAAAAGGGGGCACGTCAAGGTTGCATTTATTTGATAAAAAAATACAGACAAAAACAGTAATCCATCCATCCATCTTCATCCACTTCGGGTCATGGGGGCAGCAGCTCCAGCAGAGGACCCCAAACTTCCTTTTCCCGAGCCACATTAACCAGCTCTGACTGGGGGATCCCGAGGCGTTCCCAGGCCAGTGTGGAGATATAATCTCTCCACCTAGTCCTGGGTCTTCCCCGAGGTCTCCTCCCAGCTGGACGTGCCTGGAACACCTCCCTAGGGAGGCATCAAGGAGGCATCCTTACCAGATGCCCAAACCACCTCAACTGGCTCCTTTCGACGGAAAGGAGCAGCGGCTCTACTCTGAGCTCCTTGCGGATGACCGAGCTTCCCCCCCTAGCTCTAAGGGAGACACCAGCCACCCGCCTGAGGAAGCCCATTTCGGCCACTTGTACCCATGATCTCGTTCTTTCGGTCATGACCCAGCCTTTATGACCATAGGTGAGGGTAGGAACGAAAATTGACCGGTAGATTGAGAGCTTTCCCTTACGGCTTAGCTCTCTTTTCGTCACAACGGTACGGTAAAGCGAGTGCAATACCGCCCTGCTGCTCCGATTCTACGGCCAATCTCCTGCTCCAATCTCGCCTCACTTGTGAAAAAGCCCCCGAAGTACTTGAACTCTTTCACTTGGGGTAAGGACTCATTCCCTACCTGGAGTTGGCACTCCACTGGTTTCCTGCTGAGAACCATGGCCTCAGATTTAGAGGTGCTAATCCTCATCCCAACTGCTTCACACTCTCCTGTGAGCCGATCCAGTGAGAGTTGAAGGTCACGGACCGATGATGCCATCAGGACCACTTCATCCCCAAAAAGCAGTGACGAGATCCTAAGCCCACCGAATCCGCAACCCCTCCCCACCATGACTACGCCTCAATATCCTGTCCATGAATATCACAAACAGGATTTGTGACAAAGCGCAGCCCTGGCGAAGGCCAACCCTTACATGGTAAGAGTCCGACTTACTGCCGAGTACTCGGACACAGGTCTCGCTTTGGATGTACAGGGATTGGATAGCCCAGAGAAGGGACCCCCTCACCCCATAGTCCCGCAGCACCTCCCACAGTATCTCCCGGGGAACCCGGTCATATGCCTTCTCCAGATCTACAAAACACATCTAGACCGGATGGACATACTCCCAAGCCCACTCCAGGATCCTTGTGAGAGTAAAGAGCTGGTCCGTTGTTCCACGGCCAGGACGAAAACCGCATTGTTCCTCTTCAATCCGAAGTTCGACTATTGGCCGAACCCTCCTTTCCAGCACCTTGGAGTAATATTGTAAAATATTCGGAGTCTCTGAATTTAAAAGGTTAAAAAAGAACAGCATTTATTTTAAATAAAAATATTTTGTACCAATATACACTACCATTCAAAAGTTTGGGGTCAGTCAGTTTCTATCTTTCTTTAAAAAAAATAAAGTAATACTTTTCAGAATCAGTACTGTAAATACTATATATATATATATATATATATATATATATATATATATATATATATATAGGCTACTATTGCAGCATAATTATCAAAAATGTTAAAATGATAAAGCCCGGTATGTGACGCCTGGGCTTCATTTAACCAACTATGATAGTTTGATTAAATAGTAAACAGTGTATCAATATACATACAAAATACAAGTGACTTGAATACTACTTACCATCAAAGTTACTTTTGGTGCTGGTTTTGTGCAGTGCTTTGTAGTCAATTAACAATCCATTGTTTCAATGATGCAGATTAAGATCGCTTCATAAATGTAAATTCGTCTGTCCATGTGTTTTTTAAATGAATTATAAAATGGAAAAAAAAGTTTGAAAATTGTTTGGTTTATTTTTTCCTGTCGTCGAGCCATATACTCACTGAAAGAACCATATCTGGCTTGATAGCATCGGTTCCCGTTAGAAATGCGCGGAAATTTTTCAAAGCCGCACCCACCGGCCATCCGCTGATTGTTGCGCTGCTGACGTGAGCCACAAGGCTAGTGTTGTGATGTCTGTCTGTCTCCCCCCTGTCCCCTCTGCATTTGGTTCAGTCCTGTTCCCTGTTTTCCCGCTCCTCTTTTGTGTTCATGTATAACACGCCCCTTGTTATCTCGTTTAGCTTGTTTGTCCTTGTATTTAAGCCCTGTGTTTCAGTTCAGTCCTTGTGAGTTCTTATGTTGTTACTGTTGATGTTGGTTGTACTGCTCCTGAGTCCTGTTCCTGGTCTGAGTCTTTGTATTGTTTTCAGTGTAGTTAATAAAGTGTGCTGCATGTGGATCCTGCTTCCTCCTCGTTTCTACCGCATTGTAACAGCTAGAAAGCTCTTGCTTGCCTGTTCTAGAAAGGATACGGATGTACTTTTCGGATGTAGGTAACAATATTTAACAATGTAGGCTATTTTTTTTTCATTTGATTGATTCAACCGCCAACCGCCTGAATTTAATTAAAATATTATTTTCCGTCCCGTCCGTTGAAACCGTTGAGTTTTGCACCCCGCCACGCCACAAAAATGCTCTTATAGTCACTCCAATACTTCAACAAGCAAATTATGACTTAAATGATACACTCGAATAAAAAGTACGTACAAAAATGCTACACATAATATTTAACAAATTATGACTCAAACAATGGATGAACAAACAAAAATGCTCTTATATTCACTCCGACACTTCAACAAGCAAATTATGACTTTAAGGATCAACTGTAATAAATTGTTCATACACAAATGCTACAAAGAATGTTCAAGGATATTTACAACATTGGATTAACTCCATAAACTGTGCAAAAACACTCTTAAGCACCTGTAAGGACACTTAAGCAAATTATGACCCATACACTGAATTAACTATACCCTCTACAAACAAAAGTGCGATTATGGATACTGTTCGTACCACTACAAAATTAAAAGATTGCAGTTCTGGTAGTTCTATCCCTATTTCAAATAATAAAAGATGAACAATTGTTTCTGGCATTTCTACTCACCTTCAAAATTGACGCAGCATTAAAATTTGACTCATCTGGACTTCCTAATGGCAAATTCGTTGATGGTATCATTAAATTATATTTTACTTGAGAAAAGTATATTAGCATCATGCTTTTACCTATTTTCACAATACACCTTTTAACACACTTAATTGTACAAATAATTGTACTTTAGTATATTTTCTAAAAATATATTTTTAAAAAATATTCTTGAAGTGAAAATGTGGTTTATTTTTTTAAAGTGTATTTATTTGTGTGACCGGCTAAAGGAAATACTTATTATACTGTTATTAGCTAAAAGGTTTTAGTAAGTTCATAGTATGTGAGGATCTTAAAATATCTAAGGTTAAAAAGATCATGCATTCAGTACCAGTTAATAGGGATTGATACAATTCATATAATTGTTAAAACGTTAAAATCTGTAATCTGTACAAAGGGTAAAAATTGTAAGAGGAATACGTAAACGTTATATTGATTGATTACTTCATTTTGTAGTCCTAACCTAAGGGTAAAAGTGTTAATCTGTGTTAATCTCTACAAAGTGATCTTAATCTATGAGCCTGTGTAGATTGCTTTTGTCTCCAACCAAGTTTCCGGGGAAATCGCGGAAAAACTTAAAGTTTCTGAAATAAGGCCACAAAACACATACTAAATATGTGTCCACAACACTTTTGACTAATGAGTGTTGTTGCCTAGAATTTTTGCTTCAAAATGATCTGAACATCATCCTGCCTAATCATTTACATAAAACAATACATTGATTTAAATTTTATAAGACACCTTTTGTTTGGAAAGGCAATATGCGTGGAGGCGTGTTCACACCTGAGAAGACAAAGGCCGGATAATGAGCCACATACATAATGAGCTGCATATTAATTAGCCTTTCACACATGCATGTGTGTCACAGGATCCCAAAGAATGCAAGGACAAAAGAAATTATCTATATATGCTGTACATATTTTACAATTAGAAATATGTATAAATATAGCTCGATGGGCTGATACAAACTGGTTTTCATCGCCGAAGCGAACCAGAGCGTGTTGTAAGCACGGCAATATACGCAGTACTCGTTCCCTCTCTAGAGAGAACCGAGGTTACGTTAGTAACCGAGTACGTTCTCTTATGAGAGTATCACTCGTACTGCGTAATATCTTACGCTATGGGGAACACAGTGTAACACGCCGTGTGTACAGGGATCCAACACCAAAGTCCCAAGGGCAGTAGCCCGGGGCACGTATAGTGCACAATCACCATAGACTCACAGAGAGTCGGAGAAGAGAGGCTGCAAGCATCATTCCCCATGAAATAGCATCCTTCAGGAGCTAGTTATGTTAACAGTGTTTCACGCAGACAGGGTGAACGTATTCAGCCTGAACTGGGTAATAGTATGGGTTATTTAAACAACTACTTATCGCCTGAAAAACTCTTAAAACTTAATTTTGTGACAAAACAAGAGTAGTATTTTGAAAAATATGCAGGTTCTCTCTTCCTCCATTGTCTCTTGGTGGTTGTTGCGAGATGGATTCTGGGATACTTGGCTACTTGGCTATCTCAAGTCCATACATTATTAATAAAAGGGGTGGAGCAAGTTGAAACAAGAACACATCCAAGGATTTTGGACCTGTCCAAATACGCTTGTGGTCTTTGCACTTAACTACTTGTCTACTTACATGACATGTTTCCTGTATTTTGCCCAAGTGGGTGTAAAGACTGTGAGTGTATGTAAAATGTTTTGATTACTTGATGGGACACACATATATTATTGTAAAAATGCAAGTGTTAACGGAGCTTTATTTTTATTTTTAATACTTTGCATTTTAAAATAAACTTTAAAATGTCTATTCAGTAGTCCCTAGGTAACTTATGACAAAATTTAGTAATTGTTGTGCTTCCAATTAAGTGATAAAAAAATACACATTCTCATTTTTGCACCAATAGAATGTGCAACACTGTATGTTTTACTACCCAATTATATTTAATATCTAAATAATTTAACTTACAGTGACATTTTTATTTCAACCCTATTGTAAGCGTGCACAAAGACGAAGATTCAAGTAGACAGTCTTTATTATATTACAAAATACACAGGTACTCACACAGGGATTAGGGCTAACCACAATAAATCATAAACGAGAACTGACAAGGGGTAAACTGCGTTTACACTTGGCATTAACATGCAACCTGTATCTGGATGTTGTTCACATACACATTGAAAAGACAAGTGTATCTCAGTGTAATGTAAACGCTATCCAGCCATTGTGTCTGCATTCACAGGTGGACGTCATATAAATCCCCGCCCAGTCTCCCCGCGTGGCTGTTAGAAAATAATGGCCAGACACAGTTTAGACAAGAAATTAAACTTATTTTAACCTTACAATAAACGCAATCTTTAAAACTGTTTATTTAGACTCACATACTATGCGTGTCATTTTTCATTTTAATTCTGCAACATTATCTGAACGAGGCGATCGCCTGTATACAGGTCCTTCTCAAAAAATTAGCATAGTGTGATTAGGGCTGGACAATAATTCAGTATCAATATATATCTTTTTTTTTTTTTTTTCGATAACGGTGATATGATTTTTAAACACATTTTCGAGATCTCAATATACATTGCAGCATTTTTCACTGACTGACGTTAGGTGCACAGCCGTCAGAAAGAGCAGAACACAATTGGCTACTTTCCTGATGACGTACACCACAGACACACAGAAACTGCTCAGAGCAGGGGATCTCCAACGCGGCAAGTTTCAGCCACAGAATGAGCGCCCCTGACCGCAATGCAAATGTGACTGAACAAGCTTCCACAAGTGAGGAGAAAGCAGACGAAATAGTTGATAAGAGAGGAAAGACTAATTCAGTGGTATAAATTCAGTGGTGTTTCGGTGTTTCAGCGTGCTGCAAAATGTGCCGGAGTGTGACTGCCGAGTCCGACTAGCAGCGGGAACAGTTGCAGTTCTGGCGCCTCCGTCTCAACAGCATTAGTGTAACTTACAACGCGACAAATACTCACATCAAATGTTAACGGAGAGGAACGGGACACATCAGTTCAGTGAGTTCACAAAAGTTAATTATTTGCATGTGCTTTAAAGCCTTGCCGGTTAAACATGTCATTCACTGCTGATGCGCTGTTCTAACATGCGCTTTACTGAGCGCGAACACCCGACGCGCACATGCACTAAAAGCCTGTCTAACAGCGCCTGGTTACTGGACTAAGTTATCTTTTGAGTCTTATTTCGCTAATACTCTCAAATACACACAAGGTTTACATAAGGAAAGTTGGTTATGTCTAAACTGAAAGCAAACCGAGAAAACTGAGAGAAATCTGCTTGTCAAATGCGCGTGTATATTAGACGCGTCGCTTACAGGTCTTAAAGAGACTATATATTTTCGGTATATTTTCGGTGACAATGACCTGAAATATTTCAGTTGGTGTGCAATGAATCTAAAATATATGAAAGTTTAATTTTTATCATTACATTATGGAATATAAAGAACTTTAGCACAATATGCTAATTTTTTGAGAAGGACCTACAATCACAGTTAGTTATGAGATCTTAATGAAGAGCTTCACGCTGCTTTGCCAGAGGAATAATCGAAATCGAAATGTTTTAATGTTTTAAATGTTGAATGTTGTTATTGTTTCAGCATGTTTATCAATCTCCCATTTATGTCAATATAGTCATTGCACGCTAATCTTAAATCCAGATGATCGATGATGTGACTTGTTTAACATGATCAACCCAGTTATTTTTGTATGATCAACTCTGGACATATTCCTTCGTTCAAAAAACTTAATTTGATCTAAGACTGGAGATTGCAGAGGAAAGTAAAGTGAGTGAGTGAAAGTAATTGGTACATTGTTTAATTGGTATGATCTTTACTCTTAATCTGGTATCGAGCCACAGACCTAATTTAAATATTATGCAGGCAACAGAAATCCGATCGGTTATCCAGATACAGAGGTTACTTAATGTGAAAAAATGTAAACGCGCCATGTCCTGATTGGCTAATGATCTGCTTGGTCGGATCATAGTGATCGCATGTTAATGCCAAGTGTAAACACAGCCAGGGACTATATATATAAGCCAAACATTATGAAAAACAGGTGCAAACCATAAGTAACCATAGAAACAAACAAGGAAATAATCAGTAACCAAGAAAACCAAAATTAACAGAGCAGGGAAACAGGAAATAAAGGAAACAAAACAGAATATCATAGAAATAGTCCATAACGTGATATTAGTCTCCACTCCCGGAAAGCACATCCTTGTGCTTTAACTGATTATCCAGCTGTGGAGGGAGGGGGCTTTGGAGAGGGGGCTTTGGAGGTGGGCATGGAGCTGGTGATGGACAGGGACTAGGAGGAGTCAGTAGAGTGAGACACCATGGCTGAGCTGACAGCTGACAATAACTGCTGCCAAGACCGGCAACATGACAAATCTGATGAAGCACTTGATAGTGCACGGAATAACTAAAATCTAAGAGCAAAACGTTGCTCCATCTTCGATGGCAAGAACAGCAGCGCGTCACATAAATTTACCAAAACTCAGCGTATAGGCTACTTGCCTCACAGACATGAATAAATAGGGGCCTATAGAAAGCATGATTGTCTACTTTTAAACAAACCAATTAGAATCGAAAACAAATACTCTGATTATGTTATCCAAACGTAAGGTGCAATTCTGCCAACACTGACACTATTATTAATAAACAATTAAAATGTCTTCTTGCGATTTTTACATTCATAATTATTAGGCTACTTTTGCCAGTACTTTGCGGCAAGCTTTATGCGTGCCCTTGAGCGTGAAGCATTTATTCCACCCCCTAGTACCCTATATGCGTCTTTGAGTCTGTAAAAAAAAGTCAACAAACTGAAAAAAGTTTTTTTTTTGTTAGTGTGTAATGTAATCTTGTAAACTGTATCAATACTGAAAATTTGTGAACAATACCCAGTCCTAGTAACCAAGGAAACCAAAGCTAAACAGAGCGGAGAAACAGGAACTAAAGGAAACAAAACAGAATGTCAAATAAAGAGTCCATAACATGACAGTTTTCCTTGACATCTCATGATTTTGGGGTATGTGAGTTCCTGAACATGATAAATTATGAGATACACTTAGCCTTTAATATTGCTCTGAAGTGGTATTCAAGGTAATGCGGGTTTGATTTGCGTTAAGGGCAATAATGTTTGGCGTTGTACAGACAGTTTTCCTGTTGAGTGCACATGCTCTAAAGTGGCCAAAACTGCAACTTTGGCTAGATGTGAACTTGGGCAGTGACAGATAATGTTTCACAAGAACTTCACAATAAATAATACATATTAATACATGACTTTTGTCAAAATCAGTCAAAATCAGACTTATTCCAATAACAATAAAATAAATACTTTTTTAAAAAAAATATTTTTATTTATTTAAATTATAATGATAGTATATAACCAATGATAGTATAGTATCTACAGTGTGTAAATGTGTGTGTGCAATAGGGAGTTGCCAGTGTGTTGTTGTGCAGTCCAGAGAAAGCGTTAGCACTGTCTTCACTCTTCAGTTGATGACAAGATGAGATTGCTCACTGTGTCCTCTAGATAGTCCATCAGGCTTGGTCCTGATTGAATCCGGGCCCCTCGGGCCCCTCATGCAACCAGAACCCTGATTACACACCTTCTGGACTCACATTCTTCTGATGATGCTGTTAAGATTTTACGTATCCCACCACTGTGAAAAAACTACACTCTTCGATTGGCCCTCCTGCTGATGTCCTCCTGTGGCTGGGTGGTGGGTGAGTTTTTTTTTTAATTGCTACATTTATATAGCGGTGTGTAGCATCCACATGTTACACAATGTGCAGCATCACCTGAATGATGCGACGGCAGCCATAGTGCACCAGAACGCCCTCCACACACACCGGCTTATTGGTGGAGAGGAGACAGAGTGATGAAGCCAATCAGTATATATGGGGATGATTAGGAGGCCATGATGATGGGCAGAGGCCAAAATGGGCAAATTTGGCCATCCCCTACTTTTTATCTGAACGACATCCTGGGTTTTTTTGGAGGTGCCCTCCAAGCGCCTGTTCATATGGGGCATGACAAGCTCCTCGACCATGCAGCTCCTTGATGAATAGCCATCGTGCATTGGTCACACCACCAATGTAATCAGGGTGTTTTGCAGTAAAGTTGGTGTAGGCATTGAGGGAGGCAATATCCAACACATTGTAGTATTGGATAATTTCTGGTTTCTTAACACTGTTATCATCCACTTTTTTCCGTCATGCATGGTGCTCAGGAGGACAACTGCCTTTCCCTTCTTCGACACATAGCTTACCATGGTCATGTTATCATTGAATCCAAATTCTGAGCTACTGTATGCTTCTCCCTCAATTTGGATGGCTTCATCATGACAGGGGGTATGTCTGGCTTGTTCTGGGGAAGAGTCCACTGACAGGCGTAAAGGGTGACCTATAGCATTGATTTATGACAACAAATACAAATGACAAAATATGGAGATGCAAGGTTTCCGCACGACAGCGACATTATATAATTGTATATATAATAACTTTCTATTTCAACTTTTATTTTGTTGACCTAGCTAACATTAGATAGAATAGAATATGTCAACAGCAAGGTATAATAGTATTGGACATGTTTCTCTTTCTGACTAGTAATGGATTTCAAGGTCAAGGTAACGTTAGCCTAAACGTTCAAATATTATATCCAGTTGTCTTTCACAAAATATCAAATACAGTATTTTCTGTGACAAAAAAATATATATATAAAATGAGACTTGCATGCATGAAATATACAAAAGCAGGGCGTGTTGAGTTGTCAAATGTGTGTCAGGTGAATAGTTTTCTATAGTAAATATGTTCCTACTATTTACAAATATCAAAGGTTCCTATATGGGTCATTTTTGACCCATGTGTGTAAAATTGATGTAGAAATACAAAAAACTGTGTCTGTTTATAAAGTAAGAAAGGAAAAATAAACTTGATTTCTGGAAATCAAAAACAAGATATTTAATGTATACCTGGATTAATAAATAATAAAATATATTTCTTTCAAAGATTCAGCAAAGAAATACTCAGCCATGATTGAAATAACATAGGGGATGAATACGGGTCATTTTAGACCCATGTTGTGCATTAGAAGGGTAACAAAAACGATTTTTTATTCGAAAAGTAAGAAAGGAAAAATTTAAATAAGGATTTGTAATGACATAAAACAAGTTAATTGAGGAATACCTGGAATACTGAATGATGACATTAATTTCTTGCAAAGATATAGAAAATGAAAACTCAGTCAGGTCACTTTAGACCCATGTTGTGCATCAAAGGGTTAATGAAATATACACAATATTTTTAACTATCACCTTTTAAATTACAAGACCCATGATTCATTTTTTACAGTGTTGCTTTGTATTAATTAAGTCTGAAATGTTGTTTTTATTTAGCCTATGCAAATGTGGCATAATCTTATTAAATGTGCACTAATTTCCATACATTTCCTGTAGAAAAATTAGAACACTGGATAAAAGCCAAGTTACATTTATTTTATTTTTCTTTACTTTATTGACATATTAGAATAAAAAAAAATTGGAAATCTCTTTTTTATCACTCCATAAATCAGAAAATGTTGTCAATAACAAGAAACAAAAATACATTTCCACCATATTTTTAGGAATATAATGTATTATAAATCAGGCGACTGTTATATGAACAAACACTTCTGTGCAAAGCTTCAGAATATTTATGGAAAGTTAGGTGAATGTAGGTGAAGTAGAGATTTCTGACTAAGTGTATGAAAAACAAAGTCTATTTTTGAGAAAGCATTTTTTTTTAAAGTACATGTAATGTGATTAATTGTGATTATCTACAGGTTAACAGATAAAGTCTGATAAAATTCTATGTAATTTGTGTTCTATTTCTGCTTTTCTGAAAGCAGCAAGTTATGGAAGCAAAACAGCTCAACATTTTATAATTGACCACTGCCTGAAAAAACACAGCATTACTGCACAGTGTGTTTCTTTTTATTTAATTATTTGTGTTGCTAATGCTCTTTTTTTTTGTTCTATTGCATACAATCAATAATATTTTAATGATCGATCACCATTGTCAGTTCCATCTACTCGGGTGTTTACGCCCATCGCTTCCACAGCCCAGTGTTGAACCATACAGTGCTGTTGTACTGTTGTTTGTGAACACACTGCACGTCTTTATGTGCAGTTGGCTGCTGGTGTCAGACTCTGTGTCTCTGTGGTCAGGTGAGGAGAGCTGATTCAGCATTCATCCGCCTGCAGTCTCCTGAACGTCAGCACTCAGCTCATCCCTGCCCTGCTGAGAGCCTCACTCACATCCTCACACATCACACACACTCTCTCTCTCTCTCTCTCTCTCTGTAGTGTAATCAGTCTCGTACCATCTCTCTGCTTGAATCAGAGCGGCTCAGTCTGAGAGGATGTGCTCATGTCTGGGTGGAACAGGAAGAGAGAATACATTTTAGTGTCTCTCAAGTGTTTTTCATTTACTCTGCCTTATTGGTGTGACAAAACGGTACATTTGTTTAGCCAGTGAAGTGCACATGGAGTAAAAGAACAGGAGTGCAGACAGAGTAAACATCGACCCAAGTCGAAAAAGAGAACCCCCCACCCCCCCCCCAAAGTCTCCATGATATTAGGGTGCCTAACTATGGATCAGATCTCATCTTCAAAAATAGTCTATTTATAGTCTATAGCATATATCCTTAAAATCTAGGATGTTATGGCCTGAACGACCAAAATAATATAAAGGGTAAAACTTTATTTCGATAGTCCACTTTAGACATTCTACTACCTATAAGTACCTTTGCAACTACATGTCAACTAACTGTCATTAGAGTATTAGTAGACTGTCTGCTTAATATTTGCTAACACTTTATTTTGATGCTCCCCAACAGACATTCTGACTAAAAGTAACTTGGCCTACTAACCCAAACCCTAAAACCTAACCATAACCTAACAGTCTACTGACAGTCTGCTAATACTCTAATGACAGTTAGTTGACGTGTACTGTAGTTGCAAAGTAACTTATAGTAGAATGTCTAAAGTGGAACCAAATAAATAAATAAATAAAATAATAAAATTAAATGAATTAAAAGCAATTCAAAAGTAGCTGCACATACTAAATACATATTTAATTAGAATATATTAGATGTTTGCATTGATGTTGGAAATTATTATTATTATTATTTAACAGAAAATTCATGAATTTCTCTCTTTTAGTGTGGACTTGCCTGAAGCACCACTTACAAATCAGCCTATTTACTTAACTTAATTAACCACCAACGAATCAAAATTAAAACAGAAGCAAATCAACCAGCGTAAATGATGACAGGCTTTACATATAGATGCATTGGTTGCAGAACGTTGTTGAGAAGAATAAGAAAGGAAAGACTCATTGTCAATTCACTGTAAGGATTCTCTCTCTCTCTCTCTCTCTCTCTCTCTCTCTCTCTCTCTCTCTCTCTCTCTCTCTCTCTCTCTCTCTCTCTCTCTCTCTCTCTCTCTCATTACTGCTGATGGTATAATAGTGTGGATGGCATAACTTTATTGGCATCTCTCGTTCTCCCTCTCCATCTTTAACTTTTAGACTGCCAGCTAAATTAATTAATGCACTGGTCAGGCTGTATGCAGTGCTGAGTCTGAGACACAGGTACCAATCTCAGTAGAATCAATTTCCAGCTGTCAGGCAGCCAGCTGTAGAGAGCAGATGGGCCCTGATGCAAGTCCCTCCAACTTCCTGTTCACCAGGCTTTGTGCACAAATCTAAATTTCCTCATGGATGTCTGCTGCCCCAATCTGTGCCCACAGTAGACAGGTGGGCAGAGACACAGACTGGCTAATATAAAGAAACAACAACAAGAAGACGAGGGAGAAAAAAACAGCTAGGTGACCGGAGGAAGCGTTCTTTCTTTCTTTCTTTCTTTCTTTCTTTCTTTCTTTCTTTCTTTCTTTCTTTCTTTCTTTCTTTCTTTATCTTTCCCCCACTGTACTGCACCTGTGTATGCAATGTGTAATGTGCATAAATCATCTCAAGTAAGGCATTGATGCTGTCCATATGTCCAAAGTAGTTATTTAAAGCTTTTCTTAACGCCTTGGGAAACAAAAGCAACGTCAGTTTCCGTGTCATGCTGGTGCATTATGGAGTGTGCATCTGTTTTGTCAGTTATAGTGGTGTCACATCTTATTTATTTCATCCCCCTGTGGGCCGGATCCATGCTGGGAATGATGTTCAGTTCCAGGTTTAAGTCATGCACTGTAAAAAAAGAATAACTTTTTTATATATATATATATAAAGATGTATCCAATCAATCATAACTGCACTGACAGATGTGCTGCCTTTCCTGCTAACCATAAGCTTCAAGATTAATTTTAATTTTCTTATTGTCTCTGATTGAGATTATATCTTCATATATATTATTATTGTAACTTTATATATTTTGTTATCATTTTCAATAAAGTTTAAGGGGTTAGTTCACCAAAAATGAAAAACTTATCATCAAATACTCACCTTCATGTCATTCCAAACCCTTAAGAGTTTTGTTTATCTTCAAAACACAAATGAAGTTATTTTAAATTGTAAGCCACAACGCGTAGGTGTGTACTTGTCACCAGCAGAGGTGTCAAAAGTATTCACATTCATTACTCAGGTAGAAGTATATATACTAGGGTTTAAAAAGACTTCTGTAAAAGTTGAAGTATCAACTCAAGCTTTTTACTCAAGTAAAAGTGTAAAAGTACTGGTTTCAAAACTACTCAATGTATAAAAGTAAAAGTGATGTAAGGGAAACAATGCCATTAATGACAAAAGCTCATAGTGCTAATGACATAGTGCACTACCACCTCCTCAAAAAAACATTTTTCTAAAGGCCATAATGACTATATGTTATACTAAAATGTTAATGTTGAGAAATTTGGGATGCACTAGTTTACCTGTTTCAGCCGCATATATGCCCAAAGAAAATGAACGCATTTTAGTACAATACAAATACATTAAATAACTATACATGTGTACTGGGCATTAACGTGTTTAATGGAGCGGAAGATATGATGACTAGTTGCCTATAAGTATTGTACTGTACTGGCGATGTCCTTGCTGGAGTGTGACGTGATTTGTGAAATGTGAAGGTGGGATGGATAGGGTATATGTTTATACTTCTCATCCAACCACAATCAAATTCACTCTATCCGGATGGCGCGATTTATCTGGATAGGTTTTTTTTAATGTTTTTTTTTTAACGATGACAAGCCGATATGAAAACAAGCCAAAATTAAATCAGAGTAACGAGGCTATTTTTAAAATGTAATGAGTAGAAAGTACAGATAAGTACGTGAAAATGTAATGAGTAGAAGAAAAAAGTCGGCTGAAAAATAATTACTCCAGTAGTAGATACCAAAGATTTCTACTTAAGTAAGGTAACAAAGTATTTGTACTTTGTTACTTGAAACCTCTGGTCACCAGTTTTTAAATGATAAAGCCATGATGAAATAAAGGCTTTTAACTTTTTCAACATTATTATAGTGCCTTGGAATATCTTTATTTTTTTTAGCTGAACCATCCCTTACATCCAAAAAGCACCGAGATAAGATACCCCGTGCAGCACTTTTTTTGCATTCTTTGCTTTGATCTATTTTAAATTAAATCTATATTTATGTCCCTCCATTGTCAGCTGCACAACTACCACGTTCTTACTTTTCTTAAAGAGATCGTAAAACTAAACCATATTAATTGAGTGGTTTAGCACAAATTTTCTGAACAGACACAGTTGCTTTATATGATAAAGAGATTGGATTTTGGCTTTTATTCGCATAAACATTGACCAGCGCTATGCAACACACGGAAATGAACCTCACTGGTTCTCATACGTCAAACAAGCATGTTTGAGCTTCTGTTTACCAGAACTGATGTGTGCGTTGATGAATGTTTATATGTGATTTAAATCATACAAACTACCATTCACAAGTTTAGGTTTTTTTCTGTTTCTGAAAGAAGTCTATGTCTCTTTTACTCACCGCAGCTGCATTTATTTGATAAAAAATACATTAAAAACAGTAATATTCATATAAAATGGCACAGTGGATGGCTGCCTAGTTGTGGAGCTCCCACTTATTGTGCTGTTTTTGTTTGTTTGTTTGTTTGTTTGTTTGTTGTGTGTTCAGTCATTCGTTTCATTTCCGTTTCAACAAAGATAGACTACTGGACATTAGACAACACAAACCAGACAACATTTTTCCAGTTTTTGATTATTCTGACTTTTTGTTGGACATTCTAGTCGGAAGCGCCGTAGTGCAGTTCAAACGCTCGGTCAGACGCAAATGGGAAGCGCGCTGGTTAAGCTCCAAAAGTGCAGATTTCGAACCCCGCTCCCTGCTATCCATCTAGTGAACCTCCGATCACTTCTTAAAAATAAAAAATAAAACTTCTTCTCCTCACCTGCACAAACAAGGATTTTTCCAAATCTGCTGCACTGTGCTTTTTGAAACTTGGCTGTTCTGGAAAATGTGCAACATCTGCTGGGCTTCCAACTGTTCAGAGCAGATCTTAAACAGTGAAAACGAAAGCCAGTGGATTATGTTTTTACATAAACAAAAGTTGGTGTTCAGGCATAACAATGCTGAAGAGGTGCTGTCCTAATTTAGAGGCACTCTTCCTAAACTGTAAACCTTTCTACTCATCGCGGGAGTTTTCCTCATTCATTCTTTTGAATGTTCACATTCCTCCAAACGTGACAAACAGACATGGAGCAACTTTACCCGGACTCTCTTATAATCACGTACCACCAAAAGCAGTAATATACAGTACCACTTATACACCACAATAAAGGACGCATATAACTCTGTCCCACGTGCAGGTTTGGGGCTCTCTGATCACTGGCTGGTTCATCTAATTCTGATCTACAGGCAGAGGCTGAAATCAGCTAAACCTGAAATAAGCACTGTTAAAAGATGGGCTAAGGAAGCAGAGAGGGATTTACAAGCCTGCTTTGATTGCACTGATTTGACAGTTTTTGAAGCTGCTGCCACCAACCTGGATGAGCTGGGTTCATACAGAGACTGTAACGTATTATATCAGTTTCTGTGAGAATGTGTACATTCCCTCTAGGACATTTTTATTATTAAATAATGATAAACCATGGTTTACAGCAAAACTCAGATTCATCATGCCAAAGAAGATGCTTACAGAAGTTGAGATTTTGTCATGCCAAAGAAGATGCTTACAGAAGTGGGAATACAATCTGGTACAACCAGGCCAGAAACACATTGACAAAGGAGATCAGAGTGGCTAAAAGAAGCTACTCAGAAAAGCTGGTGGAAAAAAAAGGTTTTCATCCAACAATCCGGCATTAGTCTGGACAGGCCTGAGGAACATGTTCAAGTACAAGACACCATACCATACCGTGGATCACCAGCTTTCTTACAGACAAGCAGCAGCTATTGAGACTGGGGAAACTCACATCCAGGACCTTCACCATCAGCACTGGCTCACTTCAGGGTTGCGATCTCTCCCCACTTCTATTCTCCCTTTACACAAATGACTGCACTTTAAAAGACCCCTCTGTTAAACTCCTCAAGATGACACCACTGTCATCAGCCTCATCCACAATGGTGACACATCTGCATACAGACAGGATGTTGTACAACTGGCTGTCTGGTGCAGACAACCTGGAGCTGAACAAGCTCAAAAGAGTGGAGATAATAGTAGACTTCAGGAGGAACACCCCAGTAGATACCAAATCAGACAGAAGATGACTACAACTGACAGTAAGGAATGCTGTGAGGATTATTGGTGCTCCCCTGCCCACACTCCAAGACCTGTAACACCTCCAGAGAGGGGAAGAGGGCAGGTAAAGTCATCATAGACTCCACTCACCCTGGACACACCTTTTTGAACTGTTCCCATCTGGATGGCGATTCAGGTCACTGGGCACTAGAACGTCTTGGCACAGGAACAGCTTCTTCCCACAGGCCTCTTAAACAGTTAAATGTCTCCCTTGGCATATGTCTGTAAATGCAATACCCCGCTGCTTAGTGCAATGTCTTCAGTTGAAATTTAGTCATTATTCATAAAACTGTAAATATGTTTATTATGACTAAACCTAGCTGTGTCTTTATACTTTTATATTTCATTACAATGTCTCTTGTTGTTGTATTTGTATGTGTGCAATGGAACAGCAGCAATCCAAAGAACAGACAGAAAAAACAAGAACGTCCAAGAAACACAGGTGTGTCGAATGAGGGTAACCATAGTTCCCTTTCAAAGCTACAACCGATGCTGCGCTGCTTAGCGCATTGGGAACGTCTTTAAAGGGTGAACATGGTGTGTAAACACATCGATGGAATCGACCCGGAGGTAATATAGCCTCGGTCGGTGACGTCATTGGCGCGCACCCATGACACAAGGCTATAATTAGATGAGCCACAAGTGCATCGTCAGTTCTTTTGTCTTCAGAGACCTCTCTGTGTTTCGTGTGAAGCATCTATTTCCTCTCTGTCTACTACAGATCTTTGCTAGGAGTTTTTTAGTTTTTACAACTGTCAGTGTGCAGACTTTTCTATTTTTCATCTCTGAACGATCTCAAAACAGTTTTAAAAAAGTCAAAAAGAGAAATGAGTCAGCAACAGAGTAAGCGCTGTGTCCCTCCATATTCTCGTCCTATGTCAGAACTGGATACACACACTTACTGCTTTGTTTGTTTGGGGAAAGAGCTGCCCTTGCATTTGAGCATGGCGATTGCGAGCACAGTGGAATGTTCACAGTTAAAGTGCTTCGCATTCGCTTTGCTTATTTCAAACGGGTAGTACCCACAATACGATTGTGGGGCTCGCGTATCGATCTGGCTGAGGTACGAGAGATGGATGTGTCCCTATCACTCCCTTTCTCTCCAGATCGCGATGTCCTTTTGCCTGACTACCAAAGCGTGCCTCGCGCTTCTTTGGCTCGAGCAGAGGACACTGAATCTCGTGAGTTCGCCGCCTCCGAGCGTTCCTCCCGTGATGATAAAAGGAGAACTGCCTGGGGCTATCGTTCGTGCAGTGTCCAGACTACTCTGATCACAGCAAAAAGAGTCCCATAAAACACTCAAAGCTTATAAATAAAGATTGTGTATATGTATATATATATATATATATATATATATATATATATATATATATATATATATATATATATATACACACAGGTGAAACTCGAAAAATTAGAACATTGTGCAAAATTTAATTTATTTCAGTAATTCAACTTAAAAGGTGAAGGTAATATATTATATAGAGTCATTACATGCAAAGTGAGATATTTCAAGCCTGTATTTGTTATAATTTTGATAATTATGGCTTACAGCTTATGAAAACCCCAAATTCAAAATCTCATAAAATTGGAATATTGTGAAAAGGTTCAGTATTGTAGGCTCAAAGTGTCACACTCTAATCAGCAAATTAATCCGAAACACCTGCAAAGGGTTACTGAGCCTTCAAATGGTCTCTCAGTCTGGTTCAGTAGAATTTACAATCATGGGGAAGACTGCTGACCTGACAGTTGTGCAGAAAACCATTATTGACACCCTCCACAAGGAGGGAAAGCCTCAAAAGGTAATTGCAAAAGAAGTTGGAAGTTCTCAAAGTGCTTTATCAAAGCACATTAATAAAAAGTTAAGTGGAAGGGAAAGTGTGGAAAAAAAAAGATGCACAAGCAGCAGGGATGACCGAAGCGTGGAGAGGATTGTCAGGAAAATGCCATTCAAATGTGTGTGGGAGCTTCACAAGGACTGGACTGAAGCTGGAGTTACTGCATCAAGAGCCACCACACACATGCGGATCCTGGACATGGGCTTCAAATGTCGTATTACTCTTGTCAAGCCGCTCCTGAACAACAAACAACGTCAGAAGCGTCTTACCTGGGCTAAAGAAATAAATAACTGGTCTGTTGCTCAGTGGTCCAAGGTCCTCTTTTCTGATGAGAGCAAATTTTGCATCTCATTTGGAAATCAAGGTCCCAGAGTCTGGAGGAAGAATGGAGAGGCACACAAAATTCAAGATGCTTCAGGTCCAGTGTGAAGTTTCCATATTCTGTGTTTGTTTGGAGAGCCATGTCATCTGCTGGTGTTGGTCCACTGTGCTTTATTAAGTCCAGAGTCAGTGCAGCCATCTACCAGGACATTTTAGAGGACTTTATGCTTCCTTCAGCAGACAAGCTTTATGGAGATGCTGACTTCATTTTCCAGCAGGACTTGGCACCTGCGCACACTGCCAAAAGTACCAAAACCTGGTTCAATGACCATGGGATTACTGGGCTTTATTGGCCAGCAAACTCGCCTGACCTGAACCCTATAGAGAATCTATGGGGCATTGCCAAAAGAGAGATGAGCGACATGATATCGAACAATGCAGAAGAGCTGAAGTCCACTATTGAAGTATCCTGATCTTCCATGACACCTCAGCAGTGCCACAGTCTGATAGCATCCATGCCACGCCGCATTGAGGCAGTAAATCATGCATAAGGGGCCCAAAACAAGTACCGAGTACATATGTATGATTATACTTTTCAGAGGCCCGACATTTCTGTATTCAAATTGTTTTTTTTATTGATTTCATGTAATATTCTAATTTTCTGAGATTTTGAATTTGGGGTTTTCATAAGCTGTAAGCCAAAATCATCAAAATCATTACAAATGGGGGGATGCAAAATGGCGCCGTAAAGTGAGCACGTGTTTTTGCGAGCTGCGTTGCGAGTCTCAGTTATCTATCAAAATGTATCTTTCATTTAATCAGAGGATTGCCTCTGTGGCTGGCTTTGTTTTAGTAGGATGAGTCTGAACAATTATTTTACTAAACCCTCGGGTGCTTCACTAAGAAGTGGGGAAAAAAACGAGGAACTCACAGAAGGCAACAGTCATGTCCTCGGATAGTTTATCAGCTACTACAGCTCAGGCAATCCCTGATGAAGAGGTCGCAAAAGTTAGCTCTGACGGTCCCGCTAACAAGCCTGCCACGGACCCTAACCTTATACAAGCTATGAAAAGCATGGCGGACGATATTGTGGCGGTAATTGACGCTAAGATTTCTGCAGTACTCGAGGCGATAGACAGCCAGTCGTCGAAATTTCAAAGCATCATACAGCGAGTTCAAGAAGCAGAGGAAAGAATCGAGGTGACTGAAGCAACTTGCACTGCCAATGAAACCAAGATTCAGGTCCTGGAGAAAAGAATATGTGATTTAACTGAGCAGGTAGATGATTTGGAAAATCGTGGAAAAAGATGTAATGTACGTATTATCGGCTTACCGGAGGATACAGAGGGAACTAATCCACTCAAATTCTTCGAGAAATGGATCCCAGAATACCTCAGCCTGGACACAAAGGCGGGTAAATTGAAACTGAAAAGAGCCCACTGCTCGCTCGCTCCAAAGCCCGTTCTAAACCGCCATCCGCGACCTGTCATCGTTCGATTTAAAATTTTCAAGACAAGCAAAGAGTGATGGCTGCTGCTAGTAAACGCTTCACCCTCAACAACAGCACGCAAACATCTGACGCAGACAACCTCCTGCAAATGTCCTTCTACAACGATTTCTCAGCGGCTGTGGTGCAGAAGAGAAAAGCGTTTAATGAGGTTAAAATTCGTCTTCGAGAACGGCAGATGGATTATGCGTTGCTCTACCCTGCCACACTTAGCGTGAAGGTCGGCCAGGCGCACAAGAAGTTCACTTCTCTTGAGGAGGTGGCAGTTTTTCTCGACTCCCATCAAGTGCCTTCTTAGATGCGATCAAAGAGTACCTATAGAATGTAGGTACTTCTATACTCTTTGATGCGATGATATTTCCCTGCAAACTTTTGCTTAGACTTTGAGTTACAATTCCTCCCTACAGTTTTATTTCCACCAAAAGAGACTGACTGCGCAGTTCAGCATGCGTCCGATTCATGCCGCGCTGATTTTCGGTGAAGATGAAGAATGGTGTGTTGAAACAAGTGTGTGCCTATCTTCACAATTAGGTTGGTTTGGAACCCTGGTGAGATGCCTGAAATGGTGGTTCCCCTATTGTTTTATGTTTTGCTATGTGTGTTTAATTTGTACTATAGTTTTAGTAAAGATTTTCTGTTTTTGTTCATCTCTGCATAGTTCTGTCTTAGGCCACTGCGTATGCCACCCAAATATGTTTAGGTACAGCGGTTTCTCATTTGAAGTTTATGACAATTGATAATACACTTCATATTTGTACTTGGGATGTTAAGGGAATTCATAACCCTATAAAAAGGAAGAAGATTGTGTCATATATAAGAAAAAATAAGATTGGTATAGCTTTTTTGCAAGAAAAACTTTTAGACAAACAGGAACATTTAAAACTAAAACAGGGAGGATATAATCAAGTATACTTCTCATCATTTTCATCAAAAAGTAGAGGGGTGGCTGTGATGATCAGTAAAGATGTTCCACTGAACATTGTCAAATTGATAGAAGATGTCAGAGGCCGTTTTGTTATTATAAAGGGCACGTTATTTGGTAGTTCTATTTTTTTGTTTAATGTATATTTTCCTCCAGGGCACCCTTCTGATTTCCTTATTAAGGCATTTGCAGACTTTAATGATTTGAGATCGGACTATATGATTGTTGCAGGTGATTTCAATTGTTTGTTAAATCCTCTCGTTGATCGATTTCCCCACAAAATAGTTATTCCGTTGAAGCTAGCGAAGCAAATTAATGGTATGTGTGAAGACTTAGAACTTATAGACGTTTGGAGAGCTCTGCACCCATCTGGTAGGGAATACAGTGTTTTCTCCCCTCCACATCAATGTTATACTAGGATTGATTATTTTTTTATGCCCAGAAGTTCGTTACACTTGCTCTCTCAAGTTGTATCAACAATATTGTTATTTCAGATCATGCTATGATTGTTCTTGAGTTAAAACGTCATGTAGAGATCATTTTCGGCAATGGAGAATAAACACTAATATACTCTGAGATAAATTATTTAAACCATATCGCTATTAAATACCGACAGGAAATTAAAATTCTAGCTAAAATTCTAGCTTCTTGTTTGTTATTCGAGACGATCTAGTAGGTTTTATAAGAGGCCGCTCATCTTGTAACAATATGAGACGTCTTCTTTATATTATACAAACTTTTCAACAACATAAGATTGATGGGCTAGTGTTATCTCTTGATGCGGAGAAAGCATTTGACCGTATTGAGTGGTCATATTTATTCTTTGTTTTGGAGAAATTTAATTTTGGTGATTTTTTTATCAGATGGGTTAGAGTGTTATTCGAAGAGCCTAAAGCATCTGTACTTACAAATAGTTCCAGATCAGCTAGCTTCTCTTTACATAGAGGGACTAGGCAGGGGTGCCCACTGTCACCCCTGCTTTTAGCGCTCGCTATTGAACCTCTTGCCGAGATGATCAGAACAGTCCCTTCAATTGAAGGCTTGCAAACTAATGAGAAGCATCATAAAATAGCCCTTTATGCAGACGATGTGCTCATTTTCATTTCAAATCCTGCATCTTCAGTATCATCTCTTCTTGATGTTATTAATAATTGCAGTACTTTCTCAGGATATAAAATTAATCTAAATAAGTCGGAGGCTATGCCTGTTGGTACCATGAAGACGAGGCCAAAGGTTAGTTATTTTCCATTTAAGTGGTCCCCTGGAGGATTTATATACGTGGGTATCTTTGTAAGCCCTGTCTTCAAAAATTTATACAAAGACAACTTTACCCCTTTGTTCAGTAAAATAAGAGAAGATTTAAAACGATGGGATACGTTACCTATCTCCTGGTTGAGTAGATCGGCTCTTATAAAAATGACTCTTCTCCCTAAGCTCTTATATCCTATTCAAATGATCCCTATCCTATTCTCTAAATAGATTTTAAAAGATATGAACGGCTGGCTCAGTTCTTTTATCTGGAGCAAGCGCAAACCAAGGCTGAAATTCTCTGTGTTACAACTACCAGGGTCGATGGGTGGCCTGGACTTGCCCAATATTAGGCTATATCAGTGGTCTGCCCATCTAAGATATACAGTATGTCCGATTGGGTTGCTCTTGAGAACTCTTCTACGTGGTTAGATCTTGAACAATCTTTATCTAACCTTCCCCTTGTGGATTTGTTTTTTCTCAAAAAATGTAAAGTTGTATTTGAGAATTGTAATAACCCTCTAACTGTAAATTCACTTAGGGCATTGAGAGCTGTTTGTCGTTACGAGGGAAGAACTAAGCTAACCTCTGCTCAAACCCCAATTATGAACAATCCGGACTTTCCTCCAGGTAGATCTGATGGGAGGTTTAAATTTTGGGCGAACCAAGGTATTATTCGACTTATAGACCTGTTCGATGAGGAAAGGTTGATGTCTTTTGAGAAGTTAAGCCAGTGGTTTCAATTATTAAAGCAGGACTTTTTTCGTTTTTTACAGATCAGAAATTATATCTTGAAAGATACCTCATTGTGTCATAACAGAAGTCTTTCTCCTATAGAAAAAGTGCTATTTCAGACACCTGGGGAGAAGTCAGTGAGTCAGATATGCAACATTCTTAAACCGTCTTCTGAAGGAAATGTAATTCTAAATTCTAGACTGACTTGGGAGAGGGAACTTTTTGTCTCCATAAGGGGAGAGGGAACTTTTTGTCTCCATAAGTGAAGAGGAATGGAGTAATATTTGGAAATATGCTAAGTCTATTTCAGTATGTAATCGTGCCAAGGCTATACAATTCAAAATTGTACATAGGATGCATATTTCACCAAACCATAGACATGCATTCAACAATTCCCTCTCACCTCTATGTCTTAAGTGTAAGACACAAATTGGTACACTCACTCACTGTCTTTGGTCTTGTAATCAGCTACAAATATATTGGGCCAAGATAGTTTCTGAAAAGAGCAATATATTTTATATGGAGTTGGCATGGGATCGTTTATTTTTGATCCTGGGTCTGCCTGATAAAGCTTTGATTTTTTCAAAAGAAAAAATGTTTAGTGTGTAAAAATGTGTATAGTCTTCTTACTTTTGCTGCTAGGAAAAACATATTACTGAGGTGGATAAGTGACAAGACTTTAACACAAGATTTTAATGGAACTTATTCCGCTGGAGTATTTAACTTGTGTAGTAAATGGCCAGCCAGACCAGTTTTATAATGTCTGGGAACCCTATATACATGGGCGTAGGTTTGGTCTCAGGTTTGGTGGGGACATCCCTCAGATGATCCACTGTTTATGACTGCAAGATTCTAAGTTAAGGTAGGCTAATTAACATTCAGTGACTTGCTAACATAAGTTAGCATTCTATCATGATAGCGCGACTTCTATGAGTCTATCCCTGCTGCACACCCCTAATTAATGCTCCTAACCTTGAAAGATTGCAGAAGCTAGGTTTAATTGTAACAATATCCTGGGTAACCAGGATCACCAGTTAATACTATTTTCCACAATAGAATCTGCATTTGAAAGCCTGGTCAGTCACTACTACTAACTGCTAGTTATTTGTGTGACTAGTTATTTCTGCATACTTACACTCTGCTTTATGAAAAAAGCTTTGTATGTCCCCTTTTTTCTTCTTGGGTGACATAGCTGATCTACAAAGTACAAAAAGAGGCAACAAAACGGAATATTAAAATGTTTTACTCTGGCCTTTGAATATGGCAGGCAGAGAGACAGCACTGGTAACTTACCGTCGGTTTATTTATGTTTTACTCTTAAAGTGGCCTATGTTAAATTTGATTGGTACCATCTATGCTTTTTTTTTCTTTTCTTTTTTCATGGTTGAAATCCGTGTTGTGTTTTAAGTTGAAAATGTTCAATAAATATATATACTGTATATAAAAAATCATTACAAATAAAGGCTTGACATATCGCACTTTGCATGTAATAAGTCTATATAATATATTAGTTATATTAGTTGAACTTTTGCACGATATTCAAATTTTTGGAGTTTCACCTGTGTGTGTGTATATATATATATATATATATATATATATATATATATATATATAAACATGACGTGCCTTTGTGCCCTCGACGTCAACCAATTCGACTATCGCGGGTGCGGAGGCACGTGATTATATGATGCTCCCTCAGACTGGAGAGACGCTCGTGGGCTTTCTCTCCCCTGAGATCACATTATCACATGCATTTCAGCGGGTCATGCTGGCACTGCGCTGTAGACAATGGCTGTGTTGCATGCATACCAGGTTGATGAAAAGATTTATGAAAGATTTAAACACAGCATGTCACCCAGACTGTGTTGGATTGTCTGATTGACATTTGGCTAAGTTTATTGCTGACGAATGAAATTATAATATATGAGAAATCAGATATTCAATGCAATATATCAAATGCTCATATTAATATATTGTCTGGCTGGTCTTAATTCTGTGGAATTAAATATTGAGAGTGCCGCCTGCGAGCACTTCTCTCGTTATGATAAAGCGCGTGAGTGTAACGGAACGACAGAGGCTAGATGCAATTGCAAAAACGCTGTTTATTATCTCCAAACGATCAGATAGGTACACACACACAAACTTAACACAACACAGAAGAGTGGTCGAGCGGACACCAGTGCTGGATGTAGAAGTGATGCAGGGACCTCGTGGACAACAGGTGGTGGTGCTCTGTGATCCAGTGGTAATTCCAAACGGTGCTCTGTGGTCCAGTGAAGGTGAAGGGTATCCAAACGAACCGACACAACGAGAGATACAGGGAATCCACAATCCAGATGACAGACACGGGAACAGGAACAGGGAACAGGAACAGGGAACACAACAGGAAAACCACACAACGATCTGACAACATGAGACAGCAGTTACTGACATATAAAGGGACAAACAAGTGGAACCAGCTGGCGCCGCTAATCAATGATAATCAGCAGCCACACCCACACACACAACAGCATGCAGGACGAGAGAGAGAGACAGTGAATTGATCACCCGTGACAGTGAGAAGTTACTCGAGGTGGTGACTCGTGCAGTGCCCAGATTACAGCTAGACTGCCCTCCTTTAGGATCTCCATGTCGTTAACTCGTGCATGGGGAAAACATTATTCTTCGTGCATCTTTGTGCCCTCAACGTCAATTTATTAGACTATCATGGGTGCAGGGGCGTGCTTATACGATGATGCGCCAATCCGAAGAAACGCTCGTGGGCTATCTTTTCTCTGTGGATCATCGTCATTTAAGGAGTCAGCACTCCCCACCAAGTCATGTATTATAACATCCATGCTGGTGGGGGTCAGACTGGTGCTGCTCTGCACACTATGGCAGTGTTGCAGGCATACCAAGCTGATCTGATAAAAAAAAAGCAGAGTGTGGCAAGTTGCGTTCCCCCTCGTAAAGACTAGGGACCGGTTTGACGCGCTCAGCAGCCTCATAATATACCAGAGACAAAAATCGTGCGTTTTTTTTTTGTCCCAGGTCTGTTGGGGTGTGCCCCTTTTGGACAGAGGATGTAAAAAGCATCAATCAGCTCCAACCTGACACCCTCACGAAACTACTGTAACATCCTTGCCACCTCTGGTGATTCAGGGGCCAGCGGTTTCCAGCGAAATGTTCTTTTGTTTCCTGTTATCGCCCAGTACAAAGAATATTTAAGATTCCCCTAACAGGAAGTATTAAAGAGACTTTGGCAGCGTGAAAGCTACTGCCGGGTATCTCTTTTTGTGTCCTAAAGACAGTAAAAAGGAATATGCTGCCCTCCTCGTTTTAACAATGTGGTTCCCACTACCGTGAAACAGGAATAGACGCATAAGTTGTCACAATAAATAAATAAATAAATGGGGGACTGCGTCCATGTTTAGATCTTTGAGGCTTGAACCGTTCCGTCAGAACGCTCAAGTTCAAGATGCTAACTATCAAGAAGATCGTGTTGCAAATTCAACATTGCGATTGGTTCTTCATTGTCGACCTTAAAGACGCATATATTTCACATAGAAATATTGCCACAACGCAGGAAGTTCCCGAGGTTTGCTTTTGGGGGCAAAGCTTACCTATATCAGGTCCTTCCATTTGACCTAGCCATGTTATAGATGATTGGCTGATACTGGCGCAGTCTCAAGAGCAGGGGCTTCGACATTGAGATCGATCCCCGCTCATCCTCTCTCTCTGGGGCTGAGTTGCAACGCCTAGAAGAGCGTTCACTCTCCTCCCCAAAGAGTAACATGCTTGGGGGGTTAAATGGGACTGTCCCCTGTTTGTGTCAAGACCATTTTAAATGGCAACACAGCGACAGTCTCTTACCTAAATCATCAGGGAGGTCTGCGCTCACGCAATCTGAACAGAATAGTGAGGAAGATTTTTCTCTGGGCCCAGAAGTTCCTGTCACTCAGGGCAGTGTACATTCCAGGGCATCTGAATGTGGGAGCGGATTTACTCTCCAGACAGAAATAACCGACGGGGGAATGGAAACTCCAGCCAGAGGTAGTAAAACAGATCTGGACCAGATTTTACGAAGAGGAGGTGGACTTCTTCACCTCTTATCAGACAGCACAATGTCCCCTCTACTTCTCCCCCCTGGGTCTGGATGCTATGGCGCACACATGGCCCAAAATGCG
Source organism: Siphateles boraxobius (assembly GCF_051911475.1). Lineage (NCBI taxonomy): Eukaryota > Metazoa > Chordata > Actinopteri > Cypriniformes > Leuciscidae > Siphateles > Siphateles boraxobius. Next base: position 13,681,272 of record NW_027508931.1, on the reverse strand, counting down.
CCTGTATGCATTTCCTCCAGTAGCTCAGCTCCCGGGAGTTCTAGCCAGAGTTCGCCAACAAGGGTCTTGCCTCTTACTGATAGCGCCACGTTGGCCGAACGGAGTATGGTTCTCGGAGAAAATATCTCTCCTCGACGGCTCGCCATGGGCGATTCCGAAGAGGAGGGACGTTCTGTCCCAGGTGGAGGGCATGATATTCCATCCCAGGCCCAACCTGTGGAACCTTCATGTTTGGCCCCTGATGGGTACCAACTGAGGTACACTGGGCTTTCGCCTGCCGTTATTGAGACCATTCTAAGTGCTAGGGCCTCCTCCACTAGAAAGAGTTATGCCAACAAATGGGGTGTTTTTGAAAGGTGGTGTGTCATACATAATGCAGATCCGGTCAACTGCCAAAGTGCTTCAGTTCTGGACTTCCTGTAGGAAAAAGTATCAACAGGCACATGCTCCTCCACTCTCAAAGTTTATGTGGCCGCACTTTCGGCCTTGGTTGACGGGGTGCCACTCGGGAGACATCCTCTACTCGCTCGCTTCATTCGTGGGGCCAGACAACTGAGGCCTCCCATAAGAACCAAGATCCCTTCATGGGACTTAGCAATAGTTCTCGGGGGTCTGGTTGAGACCCCTTTTGAACCTCTAGAGTCAGCGTCTGACAAACTTCTGACCCTAAAGATGTTTTTTCTTATGGCTATAACCTCTCTAAAAAGAATCAGGGATATGCAGGCTCTGCCAATATCACCACCCTGCTTCAACTTTGCCCCAGGAATGGTGAAAGTGATTTTGCATCCTCATCCTGGTTACCTGCCTAAGGTACCTTTCTCTGCTGTACATCCGATCACTCTAGAGGCCTTCTGCCCTCCACCTTTCACAACGTCGGAGCAGGAGAGATCTCACAGACTATGTCCAGTTTGTGCTCTTCAGACCTACGTCCACCGCACTAGCCAGAGCAACTATTTGTTTGTTATGGGGCAGCAACAGAGGCGCTGCCGCCACCAAACAGACCATCTCACATTGGGTCAGGGATGCTATTGCTCTTGTCTATGAGGCGTGCGGCCAAGCTTCACCATCGGGTCTAAGGGCTCACTCCACCAGAGGGGTCGCCTCCTCTGCTGCCTTGGCAAGAGGTGCCCCCTTGCAGTTTGTTTGTGATGCGGCAGGCTGGTCCTCTCCGCACACATTCATACGATTTTATAGTTTGGATGTTCATGCCACTCCGAGCTCTCACGACCTTGATTCGACATCACAAGCTAATGTCTAGGGCTTTATTGCGTTCTAGTGAGCACACCTATACAACCGTAAGGAGTCCAGACACCTTCAAGCATGGCGGCATGGGCATTCTCGTTCCCAATGCACTAAGCAGCGCAGCATCGATTGTAGCTTTTTAAAGAGAACGTTCCGGGTTACTTGACTGTACCCTTGTTCCCTAAAAAAGCGGAACGAGATGCTGCGCTGCATTGACGTGCTGATGATGTCCCAGGACTGCTCTTCAGACAAAATATCCTTACGATACACCTGTGGCTGATCTAATTATAGCCTCGAGTCGCGGGTGCGCACTGATGACGTCACCGACCGAGGCTATATTACCTCCGGGTCGATTCCATCGACGTGTTTACACACTATATTCACAGCAGGTCACGTTTAAAGACGATCCCAATGCGCTAAGCAGCGCAGCATCTCGTTCTGCTTTTTCAGGGAACAGGGTTACAGTCAAGTAACCCGGAACGTAACTAATAGACATCAAAGAGAAACAGAAACCAAACACAGGAAGGGAGCATGGAAACAATGAAAACAGCAAATACATTTAAACATAACATTTCTTAAAAAACAAAAGACACCGATCCAGGATCGAGACAATATTTTGTTTTGTCAATGTTTATTTCAAATGGACTGCAATTGAATGCAACAAGGCCATGTTTCTTACATGAGAGGTTTTGTTCCCTTATTTATTGAAACATCTTTACATATTGAAACATTAAAAAAAAAATCATGATTTATCACAACTTTCTTCTTTTGTCAAATCAACTTAGAATCACTAATGTTGTTCAGATAACATAATATTTTGAGTTTCTGTGGATTTATCCAATCCCTTTCTTTTAATTAAATTAGCCTAAATAATATTTTTAGTTTTTAGTATTCAAAGTCATAACCAATCTGTTCTTCAGGCTCTCCCTGTTAAAGGGTACATGCCTTTACATACCTACATCTTAGCCGTGCTCTCCGGGTATGACTTGTATTCTGTAAATTATTCAAATCAGGTGTTGAGTGCTAAATTCTTGAGAGGCCAGTCGGGCAATTAAGATTAATAATAGAGCAGGTAAATTAAATCAGAACAAGAGGAGCACATTTGGAGAGTGTAGATGTATTTCATAGCAGAATTAAAAAAAGCAGTTTAATGAATTTATAATGTCAGCCATATGATATTTACTTCAAATGAAATCACCACTTGGCTAGACTGACCTTTGGACACATTAGCAGTGTTTCTGAGTGGGTGGAATCACCTCTGATGGGCCTCTGAGGAATTAAACTGTGAGTCTTTGATAGCAGGTCTGACCACTGTTTCTTACAAGTTAGTCTCACACGATCAAGTGGCCAAATTGGGCTAAGACAGCACAGTTTATAGAGCTCAATGGTGAGAGCTCACTTTTTTTTTGGCATGGGTGCTGGGATTACATTACAGAAACTGTAACGGAAGAAAGCTAGAGTTGTGCAACAACTGTGTAAACCTCAGTCCCCTGGCCTCAAGAGGCACACTAATGACTGACACTTTCGCTGCAGTCTTAGCATCCATGTTAGTGGACCCACCTCCCATGCCGGTTCGAATCCCGCTCAAAGCGTGTCAAGTAGGACCGTTAAAACTAAAGCAGAAAGCAATAATGCTAAATGTGACGACTGAATTCACTATTTACAAAGAGTCAATTGCATTGAGGTAATATTTGAAAACATTACATTTAACTTCCCTTAACATCCAAAAACAGTGATTTCCATTTTAGCAACTACTCTGATCTTGCTTAAAGTTAGTGGGTAGTATACAAGGATCCACTATACAGTATTACATTTTTGTGATTTATATGTTGCTTGCAAAACAATATTTAGTAATTATACAAAACTCATTTTGAATGTCTGTCAATGCAGACAAATTGTGTAGTTGCAAATAACTGAGCCATGCTAACCAGGCCAAACCATGTGCCCTGGGTAGACCAGTCTTTAATGAGAATTTGACATGTCGCACATTCAAACAAATATTATAAAACAACTTAAAGAAATGACTAGCAGCATCTGCAGAAGCTTGTATTATCATTTAACAACCTGAGTTCTGGTACATCTGTCTTGAAAGTTTGTTTTAAATCAATATGCTAAAAATCAATTTTACTTTGGAGATTTTGAAAGCCATTTTTACTTCCAGAATGAAGTATTGAGCTCTATTGCTGATCTATATGAGGAACACAATCAGTGTAGTCAAGGCCACAGCTTTTGTTCATAAACTTTTCATGGAATTAGAGCTGTGTACAGATTCTCAGACAGCTAGTTCTATTATTACAGATCCAGGAACAGATTTTGATCCGCAAAGACTCATTTTTGTGTTTTTATATTTACACTCTTGGCATTTACGCTGGGCATGAAAAGAGTGATTATTTGTTTTCTCTACACAATATATTTAAAGAGTCATGAAAGTTATGAAAAATATACAAAGTCATGCAAAGTGTGAATATCTTTTTAAAGTCCCCCTGTGGTCAAAATGCCAGTATTAAGAAAAATAAAGAGTCAAGTCTCTCCCTTTTCATACCCTGTTCTTCAAGTATATCATGTATTGAGTTATCTCCTTCCATTTCCTGCCAAATTCTTCTACTATCATTATATTTCTCACATACAAAAAGTAAATGGTTTACATCTTCTTTGTCTCAGCATTCTATGCATAAACCAGTACCATTACCTACTATTTGTAAAGTAGCATTCAATCCTGTGTCAGCTAATCTAAGTCTGGTATAGACCACTTCTTCCCTTCTGTGTAAACACTTTTCCCGGTCACATTCTTTTGAATTTTATGGTAGTGCCAGACAATCTGTGTGTATAGAAAGTCCTTATTACTGGTGCTAGGGTGATGAGATGATCGGTGACAGCTGGTGATGATTAGTAATCAGGCGATGGTGATCGGTGTGACTGGGCGATTCCTGAAAGTGTCCAGGTGAACAGAATGAGGGATAATGGAAAATGTAGTGCTTGATGGTGACTGAGCTGGTGATCGAGCACTCGTGTCTCTCATATTTCATTAAAAATATCTTCATTTGTGTTCTGAAGATGGATGCAAGTCTTGTGGGTTTGGAATGACATGAGGGTGTGTAATTAATGATAGAGTTTTTGTTTTTGGGTGAACTAACTCTTTAATGTTAAAAAAATTGCATTATAATTCTAATCCTCTCCTAAACAAAACCAGCACCTTTCGTCAAAGCACTAATTTTAACAGTACCTTGATATATATATATATATATATATATATATATATATATATATATATATATATATATATATATTTGTGTGTGTGTGTAATATTTATACCACATAAAATGACAAAACATGAATTCAAGACAGACATTTCTGAATTCTCCATTCTGAATTCATATTCTCTATGAATATATGTGGTAGCTTTAGTGAACGATTTGGGATGCTAACACAAAGATTGTCTGTTTAATTCCAGTAGTGTGAGTACCCTTCCAAAAAAAAGTTTATTCAAGTACGCTATTAGTATAATTTTTTTAAACTAAAAATAAGAAATTATACTTTCAATCTACTTTTTATGTACTTCTCAGAAATATGCTTTGTGTCAACGAGGTGCGAAAGCAGGAGGAGAGGATGAGATGTATAAAGGCCATTTCCCAGGCCAAGCAGGGAGAGTGGATGAGATGGGAGAGTGTGGAACAACGCAAAATGGGCTGGCAAGACCTTTGGTCAATGGAAGAGAGTAGGATCAGTTTCCTTATTAGGTCAACATATGATGTTCTCCCATCAACGCAGAACCTAAACCTCTGGGTAGGAGAGGATCCCTCTTGTCCTTTGTGTTCATCACCTGCCACATTAAGGCACATTTTGACAGGTTGTAAGGTGGCTCTTAGCCAAGGTCGGTTTACTTGGTGCCATGACCAAGTATTGCGATGTTTGGCTTTAGCATTGGAAGGCAAGCGTAGTATGACCAATAAGTTGCCGCCTGTTCTAGCAAAACATTACACGCAGAAAACAATATTCCTCCGCCCAGGCGAGCAACCACCAAGAAAAGGTGCTAACACCAATTCTCGCCCAGGACAATTGGAAGCTGCTAGGGACTGGAAGATAATGCCTGATCTTGATCAACGGCTTATTTTTCCACCTGAGATTCCCACCACTAACCTACGACCAGATATTGTTTTGTGGTCTGGATCAGCACGCATTTTTCAACTGATAGAGTTAACAGTGCCATGGGAGGATGCGGTAGATGAGGCATATGAGAGGAAGAAACTGCAGTATGCTCATCTGGCCACTGAAGCAGAACAGAGAGGATGGAGAGTCCAGGTTTATCCAGTGGAAGTGGGTTGTCGAGGTTTTGTGGCACACTCTAAAACCCGGTTCCTCAGAGACGTCGGATTCAGTGGCCAAGAGTTGCGTCGCACAGTAAAGAATGTATCTGAAGCAGCAGAAAAGAGCAGCAACTGGCTGTGGTTGAGACGGAAAGATTCTAGCTGGCTGTGTACAGGCCGCCATGCTACGGTTTCGTAGAATTCTTGAAAACTTGAAGAGTCTGTTGGTTTATTTTTTATAGGTTGTATAGTATTTACAGTCATTACGTTCCTGTGTATATTGCGTGAATGACCGGTGGTTGGGCAGATATTGTGTTTTGCGGTAGGTGGTATGCCATACGGAACCGTTGCCACTGAAACTGCATATTAACACTCCAGTGGGGCTCGACAGCCTTAGTCAAATGGGTTAGCGCGTATGGTTGGGTTGCGGAGAGATTGTGAGATTGTGGTTAGGTCTCAGCAGCAGGAGGGATGTAGAGGTTAGTAAGCTGGGCTGAGTTAAGTGGGGGACGGAGGGGGGTGACTCTGGGACGCCAGAGTCACTGTCGAGCCCTCTTGAGGTGTCGTGGGCTAGTCGACGAAACACTGAGGATGGAAGGTGCCCACTTGAAGACCCTAGAGATGTCCCCTACTCAGCTCAATCCAGACGGTTGTCATGGGGGGATCGCACTGTGGTTGCAGTCGTTGTGTGTGCTGACGCGTGTTAACACTAGACAGAAGGAGATTTACATCACCATATGGAAAGAAGCATAAATGGATGGAGAAGCATAGGTTACTGTAAAGCTATGTCTTAGTTGGTGCTTATCTTGGCGAAAGCCGAGTACAAATCAGCATGAAGTTTTAACATCTACTCTCTTGTAATGGAAATCATGTGTACTTATCAGAAATATACTTAAAATTGCACTTAAGGTTACTTGACTTATACTGAGAGAAATGTCTAATTGGCCTACAACTAAATCTTGTACTCAATCTTTTGTTTAAGATATATTTAAAGGTATAAGTACGTATACTTGGCTTTTAGTTGTTTACTCTTTTGACTTATTGGCCTATTAAATACCTTTTTCACCTAGTTGTACATACTGTCTTATAAACTTATTTTTTGAAAATATTGATTTATAAAGAAAACAGATATGTTCCTAATTCAGAGTATCTGAATTTTTGTGTAGGCTAGTCCACTGGTAGTTTACATAGGAATTTACTTCAAATCGTCTTTACTCTTTCCCCGCCAATGACTGAGTTTTCCGACTGTCAATATTTCCACTGTTATACGGTAGGGGGCACTATTACACATCTTCTGAAAGAGTACAGAATCTCCGGATAAAAACATATTTGAAGAAGCAGCAGAAACAAGTGATATAAGATTGCGTATGCAAATGTAAAATAGCGCAATCATCAAAAATTAAACAGCATATACAGGTGCTGGTCATATAATAAGAATATCATAAAAAAGTTGATTTATTTCAGTAATTCCATTCAAAAAGTGAAATTTGGATATTATATTCATTCATTACACAGACTGATATATTTCAAGTGTTCATTCCTTCAACACTAATGAAAACTCCCAAATCAGTATCTCAGAAAATTTGAATATTGTGAAAAGGTTCAATATTGAAGACACCTAGTGCCACACTCTAATCTATAAAAAATACTCAGCTAATTAACTCAAAACACCTGCAAAGGCCTTTAAATGGTCTCTCAGTCTAGTTCTGTAGGCTACACAATCATGGGGAAGACTGCTGACTTAACAGCTGTCCAAAAGACGACCATTGACATCTTGCACAAGGAGGGCAAGACACAAGAGGTCATTTCTAAAGAGGGTGGTTGTTCACAGAGCTCTGTGTCCAAGCACATTAATAGAGAGGTGAAGGTAAGGAAAAGATGTGGTAGAAAAAAAGAGTACAAGCTATAGGGATAACCGAACCCTGGGGAGGATTGTGAAACAAAACCCATTCAAAAATGTGGGGGAGATTTACAAAGAGTGGACTGCAGCTGGAGTCAGTGCTTCAAGAACCACCACGCACAGACATATGCAAGACATGGGTTTCAGCTGTCGCATTCCTTGTGTCAAGCCACTCTTGAACAAGACAAGGCGTCAGAAGTGTCTCGCCTGGGCTAAAGACAAAAAGGACTGGACTGCTGCTGAGTGGTCCAAAGTTATGTTCTCTGATGAAAGTAAATTTCACATTTCCTTTGGAAATCAAGGTCCCAGAGTCTAGAGGAAGAGAGGAGAGGCACATAATCCACGTTGTAGGGCTGCCAACTCTCACGCATTGAGCGTGAGACTCACGCAATTGACCCAATTCTCACGCTCTCACGCCACACCCCCGATTTCTCACGCTGAAGTGTCAACCCGGTCAGTCAAATGCCTTAAAGATGAGTTTATCTATATATCTACCTGTTGAGCCACTCGTGGTAGACTAGTTATACCGCAAATTAGTAAAAATATCCCGTAATCTATCTAGAGCGAGCGCGCATGCGAGACAGATATTGTGCTTCAAACCGCGCGCGCACAGCAGAGAGGTAAGCGAGAGAGAGACCGTGTGCAAGGTGTCGTCATCGTCGTCGGTCAACCCCCCCCCCCCCCCCCCCCCCGTTGGAGAAGTCTCACGCCAAGCTAAACTCAAAAGTTGGCAGCTCTGACGTTGCTTGAAGTCCAGTGTAAAGTTTCCACAGTCAGTGATGGTTTGGGGTGCCATGTCATCTGCTGGTGTTGGTCCACTGTGTTTTCTGAGGTCCAAGGTCAATGCAGCCATCTACCAGGGAGTTTTAGAGCACTGTATGCTTCCTGCTGCTGACCAACTTTATGGAGATGCAGATTACATTTTCCAACAGGACTTGACACCTGCTCACAGTGCCAAAGCTACCAGTACCTGTTTTAAGGACCATGGTATCCCTGTTCTTAATTGGCCAGCAAACTCGCCTGACCTTAACCCTATAGAAAATCTATGGGGTATTGTGAAGAGGTAGATGCGATACGCCAGACCCAACAATGCAGAAGAGCTGAAGGCCACTATCAGAGCAACCTGGGCTCTCATAACACCTGAGCAGTGCCACAGACTGATCGACTCCATGCCACGCCGCATTGCTGCAATAATTCAGGCAAAAGGAGCCCCAACTAAGTATTGAGTGCTGTACATGCTCATACTTTTCATGTTCATACTTTTCAGTTGGCCAACATTTCTAAAAATCCTTTTTTGTATTGGTCTTAAGTAATATTCTAATTTTCTGAGATACTGAATTTGGGATTTTCATTAGTTGTCAGTTTTATTCATCACAATTAAATGAAATAAACATTTTAAATATATCAGTGTGTAATGAATGAATATAATTTCCAAATTTCATTTTTTGAATGGAATTACTGAAATAAATCAACTTTTTTATGATATTCTAATTATATGACCAACACCTGTAAGTTCAAAACTGCCTAACGTTACCGAAAGAAATGTCAATCCCATGAAGAGAAAACGACTGTGAAGCTTTGGGGGTGTTGATGGACTCGATCTACTCCACCTTTTTGGTGGATCACTGACTGTTTTGATTATCATTCTGAATCTCTGACCCAGACCTATATGCTGTGTCCCAATTTACAAATACTATGCCTTAAAAGTATGTACTGTTTTTGAGAAGAAAAAGTACATTCTTTTGAGTGTGTAGCAGAAGAGTAGTCAAGTTTTGGGACATACTACTTCATCGTAATTATGTTTTTAACATTCCACTCTGTCGCTTAATTACATGTATCCTGTCACAGTTTAAATATTATAGTGACTTTAATTTGTTAATATGTGTCAGGAGTTATGAATATGAAAATGAAGTCGATACCATTTGTTTGAAATATGAAGGCCAGCCGCTCCCATTCAAACAATCTCATGTACCGACATCATGAAAATGCTTGACAAAACAACGTCCCTCAGGGCTTTTAGTTCAAAAGCATGCACATGTCACAAGGTGACGAACTAGAGACAGAACTACAGAGCCCGCGGAGGGATGTTTCCGCCCGGAGCGGTTTCAACCGAACACCAAGCCACCCTCGGATGCGTCGCTACCATAGTAACAGCAGCCGCTGATGACGGAGTGACAACAGGTGCGGCGCATTAAACGACCGTCGGATGATTGGGACACGCAGCCTTTTAGAAACAGATAAAAGCAAAGCTTCAAGAGACCGAGGGGGTTGTGTTGGGTTTCCGTTGCGTCTTGACTCTTGTTCCTGTCGAGGTGGGCTGAGAGGTTTCTGTGGGACAAATCGGCTGGGAGTACTTACCTGCTGTCCAGTCGACGCCCCTTCACAGCCGTAAGCCTTCTGTACCCGACGTATGGGGAAGGACCAAATGTACTGGGAGTACCTACTTGCTGCCCAGTAGACGTCCCCGCCACAGCTGAAAGCTTTCTGCACCTGCTGTACTTGGAAGAACCAACCGTACTTGGAGTACCTACTTGCTGTCCAGTCGACACCCCTTCACAGCCGTATGCCTTCTGCACCTGAGGGACTGAGGAGAGTCAACCGTGCTGAGAGTACTTACCTGCTGTCCAGTCGACGCGCCTTCACAGCCGTAAGCATTCTGCACCTGAGGGACTGAGGAGAGTAAACCGAGCTGAGAGTACTTACCTGCTGTCCAGTCGACGCCCCTTCACAGCCATAAGCCTTCTGCACCCGACGTATTGGGAAGACCAAACGTACGTGGAGTACCTACTTGCTGTCCAGTCGACGCCCCTTCACAGCCGTAAGCTTTCTGCACCTGCTGTACTGGGAAGAGCCAACCGTACTTGGAGTACCTACTTGCTGTCCAGTCGACGCCCCTTCACAGCCGTAAGCCTTCTGCACCTGAGGGACTGAGGAGAGGCAACCGTGCTGAGAGTACTTACCTGCTGTCCAGTCGACGCCCCTTCACAGCCGTAAGCCTTCTGTACCCGACGTATGGGGAAGGACCAAACGTACTGGGAGTACCTACTTGCTGCCCAGTCGACGTCCCCGCCACAGCTGTAAGCTTTCTGCACCTGCTGTACTGGGAAGAACCCACCCGTACTGTGAGTACTTACCTGCTGTCCAGTTAACGTCCCCTTCACAGCCGTAAGCTGGCACCTGAGAGTTTGGCACCTGAGAGTCTGGGAAGAGTCGACTGTACTGATCACTTACCTGCAACCCGCCGACGTCCCCTGCAGCCATTGGATGCTGAGTAAGAAGAAGAAGTTTTAAATTAGGATTTACAAATTCTTTTAAGTCAATAAAGTCTGTTCAATTTTTACCTCGTTGTTCTGCTTGGTTTCTGGTCTGCTCCTCAGTGGCACTGGCTAAAGGGAGGGTGTAGACTGAGTCGACCCTCCCGACCTGTGACACACATTTTGAGAAATATTGATAAATTATCATATGTTTATGTCAAAGTTCTGTACAGAGGAGTAATTTTGATTTCATTTTACCCAAAATGTGCTTATGTAATCATTATTAGCTCATGATACTCTGATGTCCTGTGTTTTCAATTCATACTGGCAACACGAGGGCACCTTATGCACATTTAGTCCACAAATGCCACACATGATGAAGAGGCATATCATGTGACATTCCAGGAACTCCCTGACATAAATAAAGCTTCCAGAGATCGCTATAAAATGCAGATAGACTTGTCTGCTGTGGTTCATGTTGATTTAGGTCAATCAAACTTTATTTCAGAACCCTCAAAGTATACGTAGAATTTCAATTTAATATACTGTGTAAACCCAGTCGCAATGAAAGTTCCATTATCTGAATTTAATATATGATTTAGCACTGAATCCACCAAAAAATTCCAACATAATTTATGACAGACGGTGATTGGCTACAGCGTGGCATTTTTCGTCTCTCGTTTGCATAGAATCAAGCCTTTCCCAACATTTTGACACTCTTATTTCTTGCTTAACTGTCAATCCCATAATACCCCACACAATTCTGCTGCTCACATCCCATAGACAGTAAGCTGGAAAGCTTTGCTAGAAGTCTGAGTGAGGACATAGTTCACATCAGTCTATTTTCTTAGCAGTGACTTCACAAAAGCCAGAGATAAAAAGAATGAGAGATGTACTGTAATGATCCAACAAAGATACATTTTTTTAAAGAAGTATTAAAAAAAAAACATACCAACATGTATATCAAATACATTTATTTCATAACATTTATTTCATGTTAATGGATTTGTATGCTTAATGACATGTTGCTTGAGACTTACTGATATACATATCATAATTAAACTTTATTTGAAGTACTTCTTTATTGCACAATGCACATTTCCTAATATTAAACCTAAAATGTATTTTATTAGTGAGGATGGTATGATCTCTGTATAATATCAGTCTTTAAATGCAAAATATTTAAAGTGTACCTATAACGTATACTTCCAATAGTTCCATCTTAGCACAATCAGATATACTTAATGATATATTTAGTTGGACCTCATCACTATTTCCGGATAACTATAAGTGCTTTAAGTATAGCTATTTAGTATACCAAAATTACAATTGCAGGGTATTTATATTAAGTACATAAATATGTCAATGTATTCATAGTATACTTAGCATGAAACAAATGTGTTTCAAATACATTTCAGTGTTTCCCACAGAATGACAGTGTAAATATGCAGGATATAAATATGCAGGACAAGCGGTCAGTCCGTGGACACGACAAGAGCGCGCAAGTAGTTTTTCTTAATATCCAGTTCTCCTGTTATTTCAGTTTAGTATCTGCCACAAGGTAAGGCTGTTTTCGATTCTCTGGTTATTTTCATTTTTTACCCTCTCACAAATCTGTATTTTAATTAGATGCGTTCCTACTTTATGTAACAGCCGCGTCTGAATAGTATTGCATTTTAAATTTTATACCACTTAAATGGAGCGCTGGCCAACAGCTAGTTTCAATTTCTCCCATTTTTGTTTTATTTGTATTTGCTGTGTTAATTCCTGGGCCGAGACAGCTGTCCTCACTCAGGCCTTTGAGCGCATTATATCTATGTAGTGTGTGCGCTTTCGCGGAAGCATCAGCGGAAGTGTTCAGCCTCCTCGTGTGAAGACCGACTCGGGAAAAGACCATCGACTCTACCTGTGCGACTCCACCGAGCAAGGACACCGGCAAGGCACTTAAGTATCGTCTTCTCCCCTTTCCTTTCCCACTTGTATCGTATTTCCCTTACTCAACATGTGCTTTCAATAGATTACTGTTGTCTCTCGACAACGTGCTCTCATCATGCACAGAAGGCAGCGCAATACTGCTAATCTGCGTCCCATTCTCCACACACACACACACACACACACACACACACACACACACACACACACACACACACACACCTCTCTCTCTTTCTATGGGTCTATGGAATTGTCAGTCAGCAGTCAATAAAGCTGACTTCATTCCTGCCTTTGCATCTCATTCTACTCTTAATATCTTGGGCTTGACTGAGACCTGGATCCGCCCAGAAGACTCAGCAACCCCTGCTGCTCTTGCTAACAACTTCTCTTTCTCACACACCCCTCGCCAGGCTGGGAGGGGTGGGGGTACGGGTCTTCTCATTTCTAACAATTGGAAATACTCAAATCTCTCTTCTCTATGCAATAACAACTTGTTTGAATATCCTGCAATTACACTTTCAACTACCAATGGATCCAAATTGTAGTTATTTATTGCCCCCCAGGTCAACTGGGAAGCTTTGTTGAGGAGCTGGATGTGCTGCTGTCCTCTTTCCCTGAGGATGGCACCCCACTCGTAGTCTTTGGTGATTTCAACATTCATCTAGAGAAGCCGTATGCAACAGACTTCATCTCTCTTATAGCCTCATACTATCTCAAACGGCTCATCACTACAGGTACTCACAAATCAGGCAACCAACTGGACCATGTTTACACACGCAACTGCATCACAGACAACATTTTGGTGAAACCTCTCCACGTTTCAGATCATTTCCTCATTACTTGAAATCTACAACTTTCTACCCATGCACCACCAACCCCCCTACCAGTTACCTTCAGATGAAACCTGCGTTCACTTTCTCCTTCCCATCTTTCCTCTGCTGTGTCATCTTCTGTTCCCTCACCTTCACAATTCTCATCTCTGGATGTGAATACCGCAACGGATACTTTATGCTCAACTTTAACTTCTTCTGTAGACAATATCTGCCCTCTCTCCTCCAGGCCAGCACGCACTCCTCCCTCTAACCCCTGGTTATCCGAGGTTCTTCGTGAACACCGGACCAAACTCAGGGCAACGGAGAGGAAATGGCGCAAATCAAAAGACACGTCTGGCCTTAGTATATATCAATCTCTGCTCTCTTCCTTTTCTGTTGATGTTCATGCTGCGAAATCTTCATATTTCCACAACAAGATCAACAGCACCTCTAACACACGAACACTTTTCAAGACATTCAACTCTCTCCTCTGTCCACCTCCACCATCGCCCACCTCGTCTTTAACTGCTGATGATTTTGCTAACTTATTCACCAACAAAACAACTACTAGCAGCAGTCAGTTCTCAGCTCCACACACACAGGAACCCAGACCATCCTCTCCCACTACCAAAAACCTTATCTTTACCTTCTCTTCACTAACCGAGGAAGAAATATCTAAACTTCTTCTCTCTAGTCATCCTACCACCTGCCCTCTAGACCCTATCCCCTCACACCTCTTACAAGCCATATATCCCACACTGGTACCAGCTATCACACACATCATCAACTCATTCCTCCATACTGGCATTTTCCCTACAGCATTCAAGCAGGCTCGGGTAACTCCACTGCTTAAAAAACAACATTAAACACATCACTTTCAGATCATTACAGACCTGTCTCTCTCCTACCATTCAGTGCAAAAACACTTGAATGAGTTGCTTTCAACCAAGCGTCATCTCACCTGTTTCTGACCAACCAGCTAGACGTAAACCAATTTGGCTTCAAGAAAGGACATTCAACCGAGACTGCACTACTGTCGGTCACAGAAACCATACGCAAAAGCTGCTTCCAAATCATCAGTTCTCATTCTCCTTCATCTTTCTGCTGCCTTCGACACTGAAAATCATCAGATCCTTCTGTCCACCCTCTCACCACTGGGCATCAAAGGATCTTCCCTCCACTGGTTTGAGTCCTATCTCACAGGTAGGTCCTTCAGGGTTGCATGGAGAGGTGAGGTATCCAAAGCACATCAACTGACCACAGGGGTTCCTCAGGGTTCAGTTCTTGGACCGCTCCTCTTCTCCATTTACCCCACATCACTGGGACCCATCATACAGGCACATGGTTTCTCTTACCATTGCTATGCTGATGACAACCCGCTCTATCTCTCATTTCAACCAGATGATCCCACAGTAGCTGCATGTATCTCATGTATCTGTCTGGCGGACATCTCAGCATGGATGAAAGAACATCACCTGCAGCTCAACCTTGCAAAGACTGAGCTTCTCGTCCTCCCTGCCAATCTGTCTCTACAGCAAGACTTTACTATCCAGCCAGAGTCATCCTCAATCTCCCCATCAAGGTCGGTCAGAAATCTTGGAGTAATATTTGATGACCGGTTGTCCTTCACAGACCACATTACGAAGACAGCTCGATCATGCAGGTTTGCAATGTATAACATCAGGAAGATCAGACCTTTCCTAAAGGAGCATGCAACACAACTTCTCATCCAGGCCCTGGTTATTTCTAGGCTTGATTACTGCAATGCTCTTCTGGCTGGACTTCCATCATGTGTAATTAAACCTCTACAAATGATCCAGAATGCTGCAGCCCGCCTTGTCTTCAATGAGCCCAAAAGGGCCCACGTCACTCCTCTGTTCATCTCATAGCACTGGCTACCACTCGCTGCTACACCCCTACCAGAAGCCTACGATCGGTCAATGAGCGACGGCTCGTGGTACCATCACAGCGAGCGCACTAAATCACTCTACAGAACATTCTCATTCACGGTTCCATGCTAGTGGAATGATCTCCCCACCCTCGTCCGAAATGCAGAATCCCTGACAGCATTATAAAGACAACTGAAAACTAATCTCTTCCGTGAGTACTTAACATAATTTTTTTTTTTAAACAAATGTCCTTCTCCTTTAAATCCTCCCTTGTCTGGATTTTTGCTACTCTGAGCAATGCCTGAACTTTGTATTTTGAGCACTTCTTGCGTTGTTCTTGCCTCTTCACAATGATTTGCTTGCTTTAGTCCTCAGTTGTAAGTCACTTTGGATAAAAGCGTCTGCTAAATGACTAAATGTAAATGTAAATGTAACTGTAGCGGGGGGCGGGGGGGCGTGCATCGTTATTGACTACCAGCTATATACAGCGTGCTAACCTCGAAAATCCAGCTGTATTCTAACAATAACTTAGCTCTCCTTATTAGCTAGGCTCCTTGCATGCTGGCTAATAACTTTTTTTAACATATTGTTAAACATTGTTTTTTTAACATTGACAGCGCTGTGTTGGACAGATTTGTGCACCGGTGTTCCATGAGGGAGAGAGGGTGCGAGAGGTACGAGTGGGTGAGAGAGAGAGAGGGGTATGGGTGAGAGAGAGAGAGAGAGAGAGAGAGAGAGAGAGAGAGAGAGAGAGAGAGAGAAAGAGGTAATGCTGCGGAAATGCGCTACGGCGCTCTGCAATCAAATACGATTTTAAATAGGCTTAGTAAAAAAATTACAAATAAAATAAAAAAAACAATCGAAAATCAATGTATGGCGGTCAGCGTTGATATTGTGGCGGGCCGCCACAAATAAATGAACGGATGGGAAACCATACATTTTGGTAAATTTCTTTTTCACTAGGGGAGGTTCACCTGAAAATAAAAGTAAATCAAGATTTACTCACCCTCATGTCATTGCAAACCCATGTTATGTTAATTATTCCATGTAGCATTAAAAGAGAATAGTAGTGAATTTCCATTCAGAATATATATATATATATATATTTTTTTTCATCACTGTTCAAACGTTTTGGGTCAGTAGTAGTCTCTTTTTTTTAAAAGAAATTAATACTTTTATTCATCAAATATGAATCATTTTTGTGAAAGTTAAAGTAAAGACATTTTCCATCTCAAATAAATGCTGTTTGAACATACCATATCAAATTTGTCACAGTTTTCACAAAAATATTCAAAAAATTGCTGCACAACTGTCACGATCTCCTGTCACCAGTCTGGTCACAGCAGCATTACAGTTCCCAGCATCCTTCCTGACTCCCACCTGCACACATTCGATCACCAGGGTACTCATCATCTCTCGAGTCTGTATTCCATATCCCTCATCATGGCCACAGAGGCCGATCTAAGCTTCCTCATCTTGGCCACAATGGCCGCTCTTATGTCCGTCATTTAGGTTTTCCGTTTTTCCTGGTCGACTCTGGTCTCCACTACAAAGGCCCGTTCCTCAGCAGGCACTCCAGTCATCTGTCTCTCAGCCGGATCTCCAGAAGTTCTCAAGCCAGCCGGCCCGCCTGGGATCAATTTCGTCTGTTTGGATTAGGTGGTCTTCTGCTCTGCCCTGCAAGTCTTCACCTCTGCCCTGCATCCGTGACGTCTACTGAGGATTCTACCTTGGCTCGCTGTTCTGCCGGTGTCACCCGGGAGGCTGCCCATCCTGTCGGCACCACCCTGGTCACCTACCCTTTACCGGTCACTCTCACTTCACACCTCCCCGGTTGGACTCTTTTTGGCACATTTTTGTTGAAAATGGTGTTGTGTAAACAGCCCCTGAGTTCCAAAGTGAAGACTACCTCTCTCCAGTGTTTCTCCATCGTCTTTCTGTTTCCTAGTGTCTCCAGCGTCTTCTGTTCCTGCAAAACAGTTACTTACCTGTTCCTACGACGAGGTGTGTGCTCCATTATATCATCCATCTACTATCTCCAATTCACCTGCAAAACAGACTGTCAGTATCATTCATTATTTGCAGACATATATCACAGATTGTGGATGAATCTCACCTGCATTGCCATATATTAATCTCTGTTCATTAAACCAACATCTCTTGATTTTATCCCAGTCTTGAGTCTATATTCCATAACATTTTCAACATTGATAATAAGAAATGTTTCTTAAAGGAGCAAATCAGCATGATAATGATATTATAATGATTTCTGAAGGATCATGTGACACTGAAGACTGGAGTAATGATGCTGAAAATTCAGCTTCGACATCCCAGGAGTAATTAGTGAGAATATTTCACAATATTGCTTTTTTATCTTAATTTTTGGTCATTTTGACCAATAAATGCATCCTTGATGAGCATAAGAGACTTCTTTCTAAAACCATTAATACATCTCCAATTTTTGAACAGTAGTGTGGTGCTCAATTTTCATAGTGAGCCGTCATCACCGGAATTGTCCTTAAAGTATTCTTCAAATGTACTCTCTTAAAATTATGACATTTTGTGGTGAACTATTTCTGTAATGGCATTGGCTCAAATCTCTGGAAAGCAATTGTCCAAGACAAAAAAGGTTGGATTAGGGCACAGCAAAGTTATGTTGACAGCACGCTGCAAATTAGACAGAGAAGCCATGTCTAAAACGAATGACCCTGAGTTTATCAGCCAATTGCTGGAACTCTGTCTGGGGTGTAAATGAAAATTAATGAAAGATAGAGAGTGTGTATACAAAATCCAGTCGCAACAAATGTTTACTTTTTTTAATGGGGATTGGCTGGAAAGGTTATTTAAAATCATAAAAAGGTTTTGTTTAAATATGAGGTTTTGTTTAAATATGACCGCCTTAGTCCAGTGTACTGGTGAAGAAATGAGTCATCATTAAAATGCAACCAAAAAAAGAGATGAACTCATTATTTCACTGCTGTCTTAAAATATCAGGGAGTGACAAACCACGGTGCATTAATGTGACAGATGGGAGGACAAAGGAGAGAGAAACAGCAGACAAGGTGGCGAGAAAGCAGAACCTGCCCTATAGAGTTTCAGGGTTCCATTCATTCTCTGATGCAAACGAGGATGCAGGATCGCCCGCCATGACCCCGTGAACAGCAGCGACGACTGGACTGACATCAGAACTACCTGTAACAGTTGGCTAATGAGAAGCTAGAAAGCGTGCAGGCAAACAATGCAGAAGATAAACAATAATAACACACATGAACAATGCAGATGAACGCTCAGAAAAATAATGAAATGGCTCGCACTCGCACCTGCTTGATCCTCCGGCAGCTCTGAGAGCTAAAATGGGCCCTCAGATTTTTCCAGCAGAAACGCAGTCAGGCATAACTGCTCAAGATGGGCCTCTGTAATGCTGCCAAAAACAGCTCCCTATAAACACAGTGAAATCTAGGAGAGAGAAAAAAAGAGTAAAAAGGGGTATAAAACGGTCTACCTCTAAAATGACTCCATAGCAAAGCAAAAACAAATGTTCTGCAACGAAACTATCTCTGGAGTTAAACAGACATTAGTGCACAATGTAAGACACCAATTTAAGAAAGGTATGAAAATAGGCATTATTCATCCGTCTGGTGGAAAAGTTTGTAGAACAACAAGTCTACAAAAAGTAGTTGTATAGTCGATAGAAAAAAAAAAAAAAAAACTGGAAGCGGTTTGTAAAATGTGTAATGCTTAAATTTTAAAAGTTTACATGATCACTAAAATGAAAATGTACTAATGTAGTGCATGTTCACTTATGTTAGGAAGCCCCAGAGTCTGGAGGTGAATCTCTGTGCTGCAGTATGACATTTGTTTGTGTGAGAGTGATGAGCAGAGGGAAACAGGTGAGTATTAAACTGACCAAAAGGACACTTGGGGGTCAGAATGTTTGTCATTTAAAATGGCTGTAGTCTCATATGATTTATTTTTCTGCTGTTCCATATTCTCTTCAATCGCTTCCTGTCATCGCAGGGGCTGGAGCATCAGTAATTCCAGACAGCACCAGTTTGTCCCCGTCCAACAGGAAAAAAATGGAAAAGAAAATCAGCCAATAAATCAAGATTTAACCAAGAAAAAGTATAGATGAAAACTTTCTGGAAAACGTCTGAGGGTAGGTAAGGTTACGAATATACTGAGGTACCATGTGCAATGTGTACCACAAATATGCCATGTGCCATTGTTTTTTTTAAAGGGTAACTAAACATTAAACAACTTTTTTTAGTTAATGATCTGTAAGAATGGAGCTTCATAAATGCTGTTCATTGATTCCAGTACTTTTTTTGACATTTGGGTTTAAAGTGTTTTAATTCTACAATATATGGTTTAAAAACATCTGAGTGCTGCCATCTTCAGGTTGAACGGCGGCTACTGCACTTGAATTTACCTATTGGTGGTTGCGGTGGTTCGTGACGCAGCGGTTGTTGGTGACGTAGGCAGGTTCCATACAAAGAGATGTGTCTCAGGTACACGCCCCCCTCCGCTGGGCTCTGCCCACTTTTCCAGCATTTTTCAAATATTGCCAGTGGGTGGAGTCAGGCTCTGACCAGGGGTTTAGTTACCCTTTAAAGTACTTTGGAGTACTGTTGCATGTAAATACCAAAGCACATGAGTATCAAAAAAGTATTAAATGGGTCCTATAATGCCCTTTTTCAAAAGATGTAAAATAAGTCTCTGATGTCTCCAGAATGTGTATGGGAAGTTTTAGCTCAAAATACCCCCCAGATATTTTTTATAACATGTTAAAGGGATATACAAAAAAAAAAAAGGGTGTGTTTTTGCTCACCCTCAAATAGTAACAATTTTAATCCTCTGGTTAAAAATAAACATGGTAAAAATAACATGTTTACTAATGTAGGTGCGAGAGTGAATGAACGGCACAGACACGTGCTGTATAACTGTAGTAAACAACGCGCGCGCGCCTGTGCCGTTCATTCATCATTTAGCCTACACACAGACACGCAATTCATATTTAAACAGTCTTTTTGCGGTTTACAGACACTATTCAATATCGCAATTAGAACAAAGCACTTAAGAATAAATTACTTACTACATCAGCTGGATCCGTTGCTCCTCGAAATGAAACTACCAGCACTTCTGGTACATTTTCCATGGTTATTAGATAGTATTATTCCTCACAGCGTAGCAATACGAGGTAAAGTGCAAGTTTTTATTAAACATGTTTTATAAACCAGCTCGTGGGTGTTGGCATGTTTGAATGGTTTGCCTTAAATAATTTGCGTTTGAATAGCGTGTGCTCTCCGTGGACGTGGCACATTAACGCGTTATCAGGTATAATGAGCTGGAAAGAAAAAGACTGACATCTCTCTCTTTTCATACAGATTACATAAACTTGGAATGTTTTTTTTATATAAATTAATTCATTTAAAAGAAGAGAGTTCAACTTCATTATGGAAAAACACTTATGCCTGTATGACAAGTATTCGCGGAATTACAGTTAATTTTCGGACGCGTTTCAGAATGGACTTCACTGACAGAGAGAAGGCAAAACTACCATCATGTTTATTTTTCTTTATTTGACTAAAAGCACAATACTTTGTTTATATTGTGAGTATACACAAAAAGAAATAGACACTTAACAGGATCGAATGATGTATAACACAAATATGTAATATCAAAATCAACAGAGTATTTTGAGTCTCTTTTGCACTGATAAGAAAAAAAGCGAGACTATCGCGCCGGCGTGATAGCAGACCTCAGAGGGTTAAGGAACTTTCAAGTCTTTTCAAACATCCCCAAACATATATATGTATATTTTTTTCATAAAAAAAAAAAATATATATATATATATATATATATATTTTTTTTTTTAACATGCAACTCTGACCGATGTCTAACTATCCAACAGGGGACTCCCATAGCCTGCAATGGAACTGTGTGTGTGTACAGTGAAGTGAACTGGCGTAAAGTCTGTCTTCATTAAAAGTATATATATATATATATATATATATATGTGTGTGTGTGTGTGACCCGATCTGGCGAAATGAGTCGGAAGTCGCAACATTTTAAGATATGGGCCGATTATGTGGAAAAACAATGAAATAATATATATATTTTTTTTTTTGTTTTTTTTTTTGTTGCTAATTTCAAATAACAGACATTCAAAAATAATCCATTCAAGGTATTGACTAGGATATCATTTGAAAGCTTATGGTCTCCTCTTTCCATTACAGTAATACCAAAATCTCAATTTTGAAATTTGGGTCACTGTGACTCATTTTGCTGGATCAGGTCATATATATATATATGACTATATCGCCATATCTTGTGAGATATTCTTTCATGGATTTTATTAATTGGATCTCCAGTGTCTGAATGCTGAAAATGCTTCACTCATATATACTGTATAGAGGTAAGAAGGCAGCAAGTCATGTCTGAATGCAGTGGATGCATCACATTTTGTCTACTTACTAATGCCCTTTCTCAAATGTATTGTTGTATTGTTTACCCTTGTGTATTTACTGCCTGTGTGTTTGCGTTTGTGTTTTTCATGTACTTTCCAGGTCAGTGTTTATGTTTATAGTCACAGTCAAGTTGCTATCTTGAGTTCTTAAAGTCAGGCCTCGTCTATCTGCTCAAGTCCAGCTTTGTTTTGTATGTGATTGGAAGAGAAGCCAGAGGGAGACTGGGGAAATGACAGAGATAAATTCAATGTATATATGGGAAGGAATACTAAAAGAGATACTGACAGAGAGCGATAGAGATTTGGGGAGCCACAGTTTCTTATCAGTAAAGGTCACTTGAGCAATTACTCGACATATTGATGAACGCACGCTATCAGAAGGCATGTGTTCTATGGACTGAAGGTCTGTTGTTATTTCTCATGAATTACATGCCTGAAAGTCTAAAATTCTCAGGTCGTTTTGTGTCTTCTATTGAAGCATATGGTGAATTCAAGGTCTTTCAAATATTTACTATAATAATTGGAGCTCGTTTTCATGGCCTGCATGTAAAGTGAATTCACTTGGGTTAGACAGAGGATGAACTCAAGCTGCAAATATTGATCGCAGTGACGTTAAATGTTGATCATGGAAACAGCAATCACGTATCTAGTGGAGGCCGATTAGGGCAAAACAATTGCACATAATACATGTTGGTATGTTTTTTTGTTGTTGTTGTTTTTTTTTACAATATGCTCACCAAGGCTGCATCTAACTGATCAAAACTCCAGTAACAACATAGGCTACAGTACCTGGTCAAAAGTTTGGAAACATTAAGTTTTTTTAATGTTTTTGAAAGTAGTCTCTTAATCTCACCAAGGCTGCATTTAATTGATCAAAACTACAGTAAAACAGTAATACTGTGAAATATTATTACAATTTAAATTAACTGGTTTCGGTTGTAATGTTTTTTTTTTTTTTATTCCCGCCATGGCAAAGCTGAATTTTCAGCATCATTACTCCAGTCTTCAGTGTAACATCATAAATAATTTTAATATGCTGATTTGCTGCTAATGAAGCTTTTCTTATTATTATTAATGATAAACACAGTTGTGCTGCTTTAGTTTGGAAACTGTGATTTTATTTCAGGATTATTTGATGACTATTAAGAACGTTCAGTGGAACAGCATTTTATATATATATCAATAGATATATAGATATGTATATTTCAAAAACCTTAAAAAAACATTAGTTCACACTACCGACATATACTAATATATATATATATATATATATATATATATATATATATAATATTATATTATATTATATATGTCTGACAGTGTTCTCTCTCTCTCTCTCTCTCTCTCTCTCTCTCTCTCTCTCTCTTTCTCTTTCAAGCTGTAAAACTTGTTAGAAGAAGACTACAGTAGTTCACCCTGAAAGTCTTTTAGAGTTCACTTCTGAACTTTCTCATTTAGCAGATCGATCAGTCGCTGAGGACTGAGTCCGGCAGTAATGAATAACCACTGCTTATTTCTCTTTCTCTCACTGCTGATTTTAGCTTCCTGGTGAGAAACACTTACTTTGCTAAAAAGAGAAACATGCATACATGTAGACATTTACAAATATGAAATTCAGTAGCTTAAATCCTTAAATGTTTAGCATATGCAATGGTTTTACCATCGTTTGCTGCATACCATGTATGTTTTGATGTAAGATTTTTAAGATCATGATAATCATATATCAAATTAACTTTTGTTTATTGGTGGTATTGTCATGGATGTTTTAAATACACTCGCAGATGGAATCTAAACCAGCAGACATTTTGATGTCATGGTAATTGAAACTTTCCCTGGCAACACAGTTTCTAACCAAGAGTTTTTTTTTTTTTTTTCATTCCCTCACATCTTTTTTCTAAATGGTAATCTGTCAGGTGAAAGATGCAGATTTTCTGACAGGCAGATGCCCCTGGAGGAGGCCAGAGGGATGAATGAGGGGAAATTGATTTGTTCGGATGGCCCGTGAGGCAGAGCATAAAGCGGGATCTGTACCCGCTTACACTGATTGATTTCTGGGGAGATGACCAGGTCCTGTTCCCCTCCTCACCCGATGGCCCGAGTGAGAGGATAACAAAATGGATCTCAATCTATTCCAATCCACCACACCCTCTACCCAATAAATTGAATTGTTTCGCATGAATAATCTTTCCGGTACATGGGGCCGAGTTACACTGCAGTGCATTAAAGACCGGAAGCCTTGGCACATCGAGTAAAAATCCACATCTTTATTAGCATGAGGCTATACAAACATAAATACATAATACAATCTTCAATAAATCTGGAGGTTTGGAAAAATACAAATGAACATGTTAGAAAAATTGACGGTGCCCTAAAGTTTGCACATT
This sequence comes from Siphateles boraxobius, assembly GCF_051911475.1. Taxonomy (NCBI): domain Eukaryota; kingdom Metazoa; phylum Chordata; class Actinopteri; order Cypriniformes; family Leuciscidae; genus Siphateles; species Siphateles boraxobius. The sequence goes on along the minus strand of NW_027508931.1, from coordinate 13,657,089 downwards.
TCCTAGAACACAACGTGAGAGAGATTTCATGCATGAAAATACTTTCTTGTGTATATAAATGTCCTAGGCTGTATTGCATGCTTCATCAGCGTGCATTATTCTAAAGACAAATATGTTTGTTTTGATCATATTTCTTCAAAATGTAATATGTTTTCAGCTCTGAGATTACTTTTCTTTTCTGCTGACAGTACAATACAATGCAGCTGTGAAATAATCTAACGAATTCTCATCCTTTGGCGTCATATGTGACGCCATATGACAAAACGGCGAAATACTACGCACATGGCACCCTTTATCGTCAATATAACACGCACTGTGATGGGTAGGTTTAGGTGTGGGGTAGGGTCTGCGTCTCATATTCACGCTAAAGGATGCCAGTCAACTTTATGACGCCTTGGGTTCGCGTGTTATATTCACGCTAAAGGGTGCCATGTGCGTAGTATTTCGCCGTTTTGTCATATGGCGTCACATATGCCGCCAAAGGATGAGAACGGGCTCAATAATCTAACTTTTCAGGATCCAAATCAAGTCACGCCCTACATTATTTCACCTCTGATTTTTCGGATGAATTCAGAAATATAGCCTATAAAAAGATAATTTCTCACTCACCTTGTTGGGACTCATTGGAGTCAATGTTAATGTGAAGTATTTTTACTTTCTTTTTGAATGCAATTACACTCTTTCTTAAAGTTGCTGAGTACTCTTATATATATATATATATATATATATATATATATATATACGTACATATACATACATCTACACACATATACACATACACACATGTACACATATACACACACACGCACATACAAACAAATACATACAGTACATACATGCATACATATGAAGGACATCTATACTGAATAATTCTAGTACTGTACAGTAATACTCAGAGATTATTCATTATTAGTTTGTAAACATGTGGTTGGGAGAGTGCGTTGGTCCGGTTCCAGGTCACTGATTTATATGAAGATGAGTTAGGAATGGTTTCCAGATATCAAGAAATGTAGATATAATATTTTTGTTAGTGTATGTTATTTTTTCTAATGTGATGTATTCTATAAGACGATTAGTCCAGTGATTGATATGTATACAGTTTTTGGATGTCCAGTTTTGCAAAATTACTTTATTGGCGATAGTTAGAGAAATGAGGAGTGGGTTTTTGTATTTTTTTGGGAGATTATCAACTTCCATGCAGTTATTAAGTAAACAGAGTGATGGAGATGGAGGGATTCCACAACCCATGATAACAGAGAGTTTTGTGGTCACTGATATCCAAAATGAGTGAACTGATTGACAGGTCCATAGGGCATGAAACTAGTTGTCTGTGCTCCCCAGTGTGCACTGTGAACAAATGTCTGTGTCCCTCAAGCCCATTATAAACATCTTTTTTTCGGTGATGTGAATCCTGTCAATAATCTTGAACTGTATGAGCTGGAGGTTAGTATTATTAGTCACTGAAAATTTGTTGTTACAGATTTCCTTCCAGAGGTCGGTGTTGGGGGAGGAGGCTAAATCTTTTCCCCATTTGTTCATGGGTATTATAATTGTTGTATCATTATTTAATATAAGTTTATGTAGTTTATGGATATTAGTTTGTTGGTGTTAGTGATTTTCATTATATCTTCCATTAACTGAGAGGGATGGAGTGGGTTATGAATTATGTTGATCTTGGATTTAACTATGGATTTAATTTGTTGATATTGTAGAAACTAATAGTAGGACTAATATTTTAAAGGCACAATACCTAAGATTTTTGCATTAAAATATCCCAAAATCACAAGGCCAGTGTTATATATTTAGTTAAGGTGATAACTTACAATATTCCAAATGTTTCAAAAAATGTTTAAATCGCGAGAAATTGCGATTTTAACCAAGGAAACGGGGCGTGTGAGCAGGGGTGAGCTGGGAGTCACCAGTCAATCGCGTCATATCCGCGTTACCCTCGGTTTCCGCTCGTACTGCATGGAGTCCTGGACAAATGCGGAAGTTGTAGTTGTGCGTTAGCGTCTATCAAGCAACAAACGTCAGCTTGTTTCGCGCATTTGTTATGGAATGGAACACAATTATTCTTTAGCGATTGCAGCTGGTTCTGTCGACAAAGACAAGTCTCATAAACGCAAACGTCAACGAACGGGTCAACCAAACGACCCAAGAAGAATTTGGAACAAGAAGAGAAATAAAACCAGGATCAGTGTGGCATTTCCTAAATGGAGAGAACTTCGTGAAAATCTCGAACTAGAAAGAGGCGCCGATCTTGCATGTGTTTTAATTGACAGGTGAGTAACACCGTGTTCTGTATTCAATTTTCATGTCAGTAAAGGATTCAAAACAATTAGTTTTATTGTTAGAATGTCTTGTTGTCTATGCATATGATGTGAAAAATCGTAAGGTCATATTCACCGCGAATACTTCTATGTAAATAAATATACGATGTTCTACATAAAGATTAATCAGTCCTTTGGCAAATGATGTGGGTATGTTCGAATGTACGTTAAAATGCGCAGCGTTATCACAATTCAACAAATACAGTAACATCTGTGATAACTAATTTACTATTAAACCTTACTTTTCTTGCAGTTATTTCAGTTTAATGAAAAACAAGCATGTCATTAAACGCAACATTTATAGAAATCGAAATTTACCTCATCCATGAAAATTAATTTTCGATTCCCGTCTGACTGATTTATCCACGGTGGAGTTGAAAACAACAGTTCCCATCATTCCGCGCTCCTTCACGTCGTCATCATGTAAAGCTGTTGTTGTTGTTTTGAATGTAGCGCCCTCTAGTGGCATAAAATCTTAAGTATTGTACCTTTAAATGATACGAATTGGTTGTTTTCAAATAAGTAATGGAGATGAGTGATTCCTTTTTGTTGCCAAGGTGGAAAATTGATTGGTTTATTGCATAATTGAAAATCAGGGTTGAACCAGATGGGGGGGGGGGGTCTACATGATGTTAGTGGTGAATTATTAATTTTGTTTAATTTCCACCAGGCTGTCAGTTGATGCAATTGTAATATTATTAAAATAGAGCATTTTATTAATTGATTTTGGTAGAAAGGCAAGGTCTGAAACTGAAGTATCTTTGCAATGGTTTTGTTCTATTCCATCCATGAATTATTATGATTATTTTAATGAACCCATTTATATAAATATTGTAGCTGGTTTGCTAAAAAGTAATATTGAAAATTTGGAGCTTCTGGGCCGCCTTGTGATTTTGTCTTTTGTAATTTTTCCAGTGATATGTTAGGTGTTTTATTTTTCCAATAGATGTGAGAGGTTAATGAATCAAGTAATTTAAACCATTTATCGGTGGGTGTCGTTGGACGGGTGCTCCGATTGATCGGTCGCCGATCATAATCGGACGATAATTGCTTTGGGATGTGTGATCGGCGGTCTCCATAAAGGCCGATCCAGAAAAGCCAATCAGATGAGGCAAAACTCGGAAGACAATTTTTTATGCCCTGGTAAAAATGGCTTCACTGGTCTGGCAATTCTACAAGGTGTGTGAAAAAGAAAATTCATTAGCAATCAATCTGCAATGTGTGTACCATCCCGCTGCCCGCTTGTCAAACTATGCAACCTCTCTGCTCAACCCGTAAATAAATTCATCCATCCGCTAGCTCTGTTTGACTTCTCAATTGGTCTAGCGGTAGATCTTTTGCCAGGCGTGTCAGAGGTTACGAGTTCTAATCCGCACTCGTCTCGTATAGTTTTTTTTTTTCTCTCATCAAAACTGAATATGTTCATCAGTGGTTACAGTATATCAAGCAGGGACACGTTTGTGTGCATTTTATTTTGTGATTTCACTGGAATGAATAGAGAGTCTCCACAACGGCGATAGATTGAAGCGCGTGTCCGAGTGAAGACTGCGCGAGGCACAGAGAACAACTGTATCCATGCAACTGATCGTCGCGGCAACGAGTGCTCAGCTTGAGTAAAAAACAACAACACATTTTAGCGCTAGAATTCTTATTTAATAGCGAACTAAAGTAATCTACTGCTAGTTAACTGGAGATGTTTTATTTATTTGTATTAGGTAGGCCTACATACGTGCGTGCCTCAATGTTACAAAAATTGGTGGGGGACAATATCAATCCACAGTGGTGGGACACGACTTCACTGGATCTAAACAAATCAATCTAACAATAGGTGTGACCAGTAGTGGTGGCCTTCTTAATCTGTTTAAAATAATTGTGCAAGGGTTCTTGCAAAAAAAAAAAAATATATATATATATATATATATATTGATGCTTAAGAAGTTTTTTTTTTTTTTTGCTGTGCACTTTACTACCTTTGGTCCTTTAGGTGTATTAGAAAAACTGATGGCTGACTGACTCAAAACATTATTTTGGCTATAGCCTTTTTTGTTGCAAATTTTAGTTTAAAGTAGTCTAAAGCTAAATTTAAAGACTCAGATGTTCTGTCTTTTATCTTTTTTTTATTTTATATTCTACAGGAAATTTGTCAAGCCCTAAGCTGTTCCCAATAACCAAGCACAGGCTGCTAATATGCTGGACATGTTGCTTGCAAATTAATACACAGGTGTCAATTCATGATACGTTGTCTTCTCTCACTTGTAATACTTAATGTACGTTGATGTAAAATGTAGTTTAATAAATAATGCTACATGATAAATAGAAGGCTTCAAATATACCCTGTAATCGGTGATCGGTATCGGGTGATACAGCTTCCAGTAATCGGGGATCGGTGATCGGCCCCAAAAATCCTGATCGGAGCACCCCTAGTTGGAAGCATTGAGAACAGATAGTTGACTTGTGGTAAAGTATTCATTTTAACTGTAGCAATTCGACCGACTAGTGATAGTGGTAGGTTAGACCAGTGTTTTAAATCGTGTACAATTTTTTTTTAAAGTGGAGTATAGTTAAGATTAATCAACTCTGACAGTCTGGAGGAAATATTCATACCCAAGTATGTAATGTTGCCAGTGTGGAGTGGAAGAGAAGAATCATGAGCTGTGGAATCCCAGGCACCCTCAGAAAGTGGTAATATTGTTGATTTATTCAGGTTTATTGTATAATCAGAAAGTTTTGAAAAAAATATTAATGATTTTAATGGTTTCTTTCAATGACTTATAAGGGTTTTGTAAACATGACAATAAATCATCTGAATAAAGAGAGATCTTATATTGTGTTTTGACGTTTTGTATTCCTTTGCTATTATCATTTTGTCGTATTATAATAAAGAAGGCAAATAAAGAAGGAGAAAGTGGGCATCCTCGTCTGGTCCCTCTGTGAAGTGTGAAATTATGTGATGTGATCCCATGTTGTTATTGTTGCCCTAGGTGAAGTATATAATATTTTTATCCAGTGGATGAATGACTCTCCAAAGCCAAATCTATGTAGAGTGTTAAAAAGAAATGTCCAGTTAACTTTGTCAAATACACTGTATCTCTACACTCTATATTCTCAATTCCTCTCACAATTTCAGAAATGTGTCTCCTTTGGTCTCCTTAAAGGATGAATTGGATAGAAAGTGTCTGTTAAATTAGTAAATGATGAATGGATGGATATATTATGAAAGTGTTGTACGTTTAAGTAATTTACTAGGACAATATTCTCTGGTGTATAAATAAGTGCTAAATCAGTCTGAAAGTGCTCTAGAAAGAGACCGTGTTCACAAGGTGATTAAACAGTTTCCACATGATCAAAAGCAGCTCTCAGGTGTGGGACTTTGAGAACTGAAACACGATTCTTGGTTTCAATATCATTCATAGTGAGCTCTGAGGCTTATAGTCATTCAGGTTAAACACTCGTTTCTTTATGAGCTCTGATTCTGAGGTTTTGCTTTTCAACATCACATTTGCTATCATTCAAGGTGGAATGAGCATAAACCCAGATACTCTTACTGTGAAATGCTTTCTTAACAAGGTTAAGTGCACTCTGTGAATTCATATATTACAGCGAAGCTCAGGTACAAGGTATTTCTCTTGCCGCTCTCTGCAGTGGGTAAAGGCAATTTCGTAACGACACCACTGCCTAGTTTACCTTTTGGATGGCATGGCCCATCAAAGATTTTGCGAACGTTAATGCGCTGAGACTACAAAAGCGAACAAGTCACTTAAATAATTAATTCTGCTTTGTGAGATATACATGGATCAGCTATTATTGCAAAATAAACCCAATCAGGAATAAACCCGATCATGAACCAGACATGAAGCAGATTACACGGCTACTTAATAAATAAACAAATAGATTGACATTAAATATTGATTTTAGTTAAAAATATTCTAGTATATTAGAAGAGAGTCCCAGATATTCATGAATCCTTTATCCTATATATATATATATATATATATATATATATCTTGCCATGTCACATTAAGAAAGTCAAAGTGTGTAATTTCTCTGAAAAATACATGTGTGGAAATACTGTGTGTGTTTGTGTGAAAATTTTAATTTGGTGTCATTATTTTTTATTTTTTTTACATCCATCAATCGTGTGTGTGTGTGTGTGTGTGTGTGTGTGTGTGTGTGTGTGTGTGTGTGTGTGTGTGTATGTGAAAATGTTAATTTGGTGTGAGAAAATGTTAATTTGGTCTGAAAATCATCCATCCATCCACAACTTTTGTCCACAACTGATGTATACAAAAAGATGTTTCAGAGTGTTTTCTGTTCAGTGTAATTACCTGAAGCAGTGTTAACTAATTACAGACACGTTAAGACAGAAAAACACAAATAAGAGATGTTTGCAAAGGCAGGTAAATATAAATTGGTCAGATTGAGAATGCACAATGGCCTATAATTAGTTGGGGTTGATGAAAACAATCTGCAACGTCAGACCCTCGACAGACGCATATGGATGGCAGTAAATTCAGACATTTTCAGCATAATGGGTGAAGCACGAGAGAACAAGTAGAACTAATGCCTTGAGTTATAAGTGAATTCACGTCTGAGAGGCGAGTGAATAGGTTTTTAATTTAAGATCACAGCAGAGCTACTTGAGAACTGAAGAACATTTCTCAAAGACGACTCTTCAGGCAGTGTTGTACTAATTGAATAGTATGAGATGGGAAAGTTTACGGCAGTTCATGACAGGGTCACAACTCGGCAGTTAAGTGTCATATTTTGAAGGCCTGTTCTTTCAAATTAAGCTAAACATCCACATACCAACAAACTCACCGTGTGCTCAATGATTCTGGGTTGGTTTAATCTTGCATATGCGTCATGGTCATGCTGCTTTTTTTTTTCTTTAAACCACAGGCCATTATTTCTACATGTCCCTCAATCATATCACACTTACAATGGACGTCTAGTGGGGAAGTGGGTCAGAGGGTGTTTTTGGTTAAAGCACCTACATAAATTGTTTAGCAAACAAAAAGTTTTTACTTGAACCGTAAAGCCTTTGTACAACTTCTGGTTATGTGTTACCAAAGTGATTTCTAGTTCATCGTTTTTTTGTGCTGACACTAAGCTAAAATAACTGGGTTTACTTTTTTTCAGCGGTCATGACATTGGTTGAGAGATTGGATGTAACTGTGCTCAGACAGGGTTGGTAAGTGATTCTTTTTTTCTTTCACCATCCAAGCAAGTGCCATTGAGATAAATGGGAATGCTAGCCGATAGCTTTGTCTTTGGTCGTACATGTAACGCTCAAGTGTTATGGTTATAATTGCAACTGATAATTGCAAATTGTGCACATGTATTTATTGTGCAGCAAGCTTGCATGTAAGACTTTCATTGTACTGTAAACGTGTTCCTTATGAATGAGTCTAAATTGTTGTCTGTGGTAAATGTGAACTAGTGCAAAAGCTGAGGGAGTCCAGGTGACCTATTTTAATTTACTGCTAGGTCGTAACCCAAACACAAGGCAAGTTTGACAAAGACTTGTTCATGCATATTTTATACAACTCAAAGTGCTTTACATATGCAAAGAGTCCTAGAAAAAAAAAAAAAATTCATATAAAAGTTATTTCACATAATGGAAAAGTTGTTGCCTTTAAATGAGAAATCCAATAAGTGTCTCAGTGAGTGTTTCCAATCCAATGATTTTTAATGTGGAAGTAGTTAAATTTGTGTACCGATGCATACGATAATCCTTGTTTCCTGTGCAAATTGCCTTTTTTGTGATCCCACAGTCTATCTTGTAAATATCTGTCTCTTAGAAAAATACTGATTCGGATATCGAAGCCTGTAGGTGATCTGATGGAATATGCACAACTGTTTTTACCGGATAGTGGAGTGGGTTTGGCTTATCGGTGAGAAGTCTGGGGTTTAATATGTTTCTGACTCAAGTGTCATTTTACTCAGGGCAACTTGACTGCCTATCTGTGAAAGAGGCGCTCTGGACTTGAAGGCATAAAAGCTCCTCGTAAAGGTCATCATAGAGGCAGCGTCATGGGCCCATGAGACAGCTGACAGTGTATTGGCATGTTTTTTATATCAGGAAAACTGATGCGTCACTGTTTCGTCGCTTAACACTTGGTGGATTCTTGATTATATCATTATATGTATGCAGGGCTGGACTGGGACAGAAAATCAGCCCTGGCATTTTGGCCCAGACTGGCCCACTACATATGATCATAAACACCACCCATCTTTGCACGCCCTTGAATATGTTCAACTCCTATTCATTAAAACCACTAATGGCATGTAATGAGTGAGTAGGAACCAGTGAGAGTTAACAGATGAAATAAGTACAAAATTGTAATATATTAATACAATTGAACTATACTCCGCAGTGATTATTTTTTAATTATTATTTTTTTACATACTCTGCAGTGATGCATCGATAAACAAGCTATAAACTGCATTGGCATAGCAATACCAGTGTTTCCCACAGGATCTTTGGTAAAACTGTGGTGGGTGGACCTCTGTCCCTCTAGGGGGGGTTTGGGGGCATGCCCCCCCCCCCCCCTAAGAAAATTGTGTGCATTTTAATGTTAAATTCATCAATCTGGTGCACTTTGAGAGTTAAAAATTAAAAGCTCCAACCCATTTTTAGTGTGCAAATTAAACAAAGAAAAAAAACAAAACTTTTTTTAGTAACAGTGTCTGTCTATATTACACTACTACATAATAATAGTTATAATATTAATCTCAAGACAGTAGCCTAATAGCCATATATTGTAAAACAAATGCACTGAAAAATAAAGAAAACTTTCATAATTAGTTTTGTACTAATTTAAACTTGAAAGAGATAAGCACATGATCTTTTATTTTGACGGAAACTGCATCATGCTTTTATTTTGGCGGAAAACATGGATACAAACGCGTCTCATTAAACTTCTAGTAAATTGCTGTAATCGTCAACAATGCAGATGTGGAAATAATGCGTAACTAGGTAATGGGTTCCTACACTCATAGCCAAAGTGTTTTAAAAAGTAGTTCTGCTTACCACAGACTCTACACTTTCTCATCTCTCTCCTGATCCTCCTCACTATCCTCCTCATCGGCCACTGGAGCTGATGAAGGTCCTGCTGCTGCAGAAAACACATATACTTTGACACACTTTACAGCGTCTGCTTGAAGGGCCTATATCTATTTTTCACGCTATTTTTCTGCACATTCCTTGCGTTTCTTCTCCATCTCTCAGACTATAGACAGATACACACTTGATACTGCACGCTCACTCGATACTGCACGCTCACTCAAAGCACAAAGGGGGAGGTGTTTCAAGATGTGATTGGGCCAGCCCAGTGTCAATCAAGAAAACCACCAATGGGCCGCTGATCTACGTGTTTCATGGGCCGGTCTTTCATTGGAAAAAAATATGATTTTTTTTTTTTGGACCAATGCATTACATCGGCACTAACCCAGCGCCGTCAATTAAACAAAACAAAACGAATGGGCTGCCGATGCACGAGTTTTATGGGGCGTAAAAAAAAAAAAAAAAAAAATGAGATGTATCGGCCCAAAAAGCACGTCGGCCCACCGGGCATTTGCCCGGTATGCCAGATTACCAGTCCAGCCCTGTATGTATGTGTATATGTGCTAATACTCCTCATGTTTTTTTTATATACTGTTTATCAAATGTGAGCAAGGAGATGTGGACTAAAATACACAAAAACAAGTCACTTTATTAAAATACAAATATATATATATATATATATATATATATATATATATATATATATATATATATATATATATGAAAGAAAATATACAAACAATACCTAATGCCACAGAGTCTCACTAAACAATACCAGATAACAATCACAAAAGACACAAAGAGGAAGAGGGCCAGCAGAGACACTTTGGATTTCCACACCACACTCAATATCCAACACACACATGCAAAGTGACACAAAGTATTTGAAGACACTACGTGCAAATACTCAAATCAAATTGTAACCACGACCAACCTCTCCCATTTAACGATACAACAAAACAAAGGGAAGAAAATACACTAACAACTACTGACATACAAATGTAATAGGATTAAACACTTGTGATAAACAAAAGTACACATTCATAAACCAAAATAACGAATACATTTACTCAGGAACAAAATTAACTAAATTTAGACAAAACTCAAAGCAATAAAAATAAAACGGCAAGTTATGCCAACAAAAGCAATTCAATTGAGACCCAGGCAAAGCAGCAGTGCAGTCACATCAGTAGGTTTATCCCTCTACCGCACGCATCATGATAGACCTATAGAAACAAATATTTGACTCTTTTTCTTTTCTTAGAATGGCTTAGCTTGAAGTGCTGTAGAAAAAAAATGGAAGAAATATTATTCTAAGGTAGTTTATGATATGTTGCCATACGGCAACAACATACAATAGTGAAAATGACATAGAATAAGTTTGATTATACTTATAGTTAATATTTGTGTTGTTTGTGTTGATTCAATTTGTGCTATAATAAGCTTTAACACAGTACTTATAAACAACACCTTATACATACTTTCCAACAAATGATTCTTCCAACTGATTCTATTTATTCCATTCTTTTTAGCTGAATAATGCTTTATATTCTTTGAATTTCATTAAATGTTTTATTTAATATTATTAAATTGCAAATTTATACAGTTGATAGCAAATATAATACTGTTCATCATGTATCATACAACATTGACATAAAACCATTTACATAAAAAAAAAACATTGCAGTTCATGGAAATTCAACATTACACAATCTTATGAGAGAAAGACTGAACATGACCCCCATCCCATAATCCTTGAAACTTCACCTTTTTTCTGTATGAAGCTTCACAAAGCAGTTTTTTTCAGAGGTGAGGCACAGGTACACCTCACATTAGGTGCACTTCACCCTAACAATACCCTTACAGACAGGATACTTGCACCTGCCTTTTTGAGACACCATGGTAGGCCATTGGTATTGCAGCTGACCTTTCTAGCTAACTATTGCAATAATGTCATTCCACTATAGACTTTGATCGATTTACCAAAAACTAATTTCATAAAAACTTTTTTGAGTGGTGAATATGTCATCAGAACTTACCTGAGGTGAAGTTTCCGTTTTTTATGTGTACGTGATATGCACTGCTCCTTGTTTCTTAATGACGTTTAAATTTGCTTTCAGAAACTACCGACAAGAGACGCAGTATGTCAGAAATTGCGCCAGAAAAAAAAAAACCTGCATTTCATGTTTCTTAACCAAAGCGCATCATTGGCTAAACTAAGCCAAGTCTTCTCATTCCAACAAAAAACACGAGAATGTTTTCTTAAAGAGACAGTGGCAAGGAAATGAAGATCAGAAGATCAGAAAGAGCTTTATTGCCAAGTGTGCTTGCACACACAAGGAATTTGTTTTGGTGCTAAGGCTTCCAGTGGACTATACAACAACAACAAGAAACATGAAACATAATACTACAAATGATAAGAATAAAGAATAAAAATATAAATATATGAGAATAAAAGTATCACAGTTGGGTTTAGTCAGAATAGACATTTCCAGATATACATATTATGAACATATTTACGGTGTTTTGAATATTATAATAAATAAATCTAAATATAAGTATTTAAGTATCACCTGAGTTGTAGGATATTGTACTAAACAGTGGGAGTATTGCACTTAAAGGCATATGCCTTTGGAGGTGTGTTAACTGTTCAGAAGGGAAATGGCCTGTGGGAAGAAACTGTTTCTGTGCCGAGATGTTCTTGTGGCCAGTGATCTAAATCTCCGTCTTGACGGTAGCAGTTCAAACAGGTCAAACAGACTCCAGGGTGAGTGGAGTCTGTGATGATTTTACCTGCTCTCTTCCTCACTCTGGAAGAGTACAGGTCCTGGAGGGATGGCAGGGGGGCACCAATGATCCTCTCCGCAGTCCGGGCTGTCCGTTGTAGTCTCCTGATGTCTGATTTGGTAGCTGAACCAAACCAGACAGTGATGGATGTGCATAAGACAGACTCAATGACGGTTGAGTAGAACTGAATCAGCAGCTCCTGTGGCAAGTTGAACTTCCTCAGCTGGCGAAGGAAGTACAGTCTCTGCTGGGCTTTTTTTACAATGGAGTCAATGTGATTGTCCCACTTCAGATCCTGAGAGATGGTAGTGCCCAGGAACCTGAATGACTCCACTGCTTCCACAGTGCTGTTCATGATGGTGAGTGGGGGGAGTTCTGGGCTGTTCCTCCTGAAGTCCACGATCATCTCCACTGTTTTGAGCGTGTTCAGCTCAAGGTTGTTGTAACTGCACCAGACAGCCAGCCTCCAGTCTGTAAGCAGGCTCGTCACCGTTCCGGATGAGACCGATGACAGTGGTGTCGTCGGCAAATTTCAGGAGCTTGACAGTGGGGTCTTTAGAAGTGCAGTCATTAGTGTACAGGGAGAAGAGCAGTGGGGAGAGAACACACCCTTGAGGGGCGCCAGTGCTGGTGGTGAGAGTCCTGCATGTGAGTTTCCCCAGTCTCACTCGCTGCTGCCGGTCCGTCAGGAAGCTGGAGATCCGCTGACAGATCGAGGATGGTATGGAGAGCTGGGTCAGTTTGGCTGTGAGAAGATCAGGCATGATGGTATTGAAGGCCGAACTGAAGTCCACAAAGAGGATCCTTGCATAAGTCCCAGGTCTGTGGAGATGTTGCAGGATATAATGCAGTCCCATGTTGACTGCATCATCCACAGACCTGTTTGCTCTGTAAGCAAACTGAAAGGGATCCAGCAGGGGTCCAGTGATGTCCTTCAGGTGGGCCAGCACCAGTCTTTCAAACGACTACATGACCACAGACGTGAGAGCGACAGGTCTGTAGTCATTAAGTCCAGTGATTTTGTTTTTTTTGGGGACAGGAATGATAGTGGAGCGTTTGAAGCAGCAGGGAACTTCACACTGCTCCAATGATCTATTGAAGATCTGTGTGAAGACCGGGGCCAGTTAGTCAGCACAGGCTTTTAAACAAGCAGGTGAGATGCCGTCTGGGCCTGAGGCTTTCCTAGTCTTCTATTTTTTGAAGACTCGGCTCACGTCCTCCACACAGACCTTAAAGGCACAATATGTAATTTTTTTGCTTTAAAAATATAATAAATCACTATATCTATGTTATATATTTTTAAAGTTGTGTATTTACATTATCCTGACAGTTCCAATCAACTTTTCAAAAATTCAGAGAAATTAATATTTTAATTCGAAGACACGGACCGTGTCTTTATTTCCGTTATGTCCCCTGTCTATCACGTCATATCCGCGTTTGCGTCTTCCTTCCTGCGGAACTCGGCGGAACCGCCAAACTCAAAGAGGAACACTGACAGTATAAGGGGAACACCCGTATAAAAAAGTCTGTATGATAATGGATCACGACTACTCTTTGGCTTTACGTTCTGCCAGCTCAACAAAGCGCAAACGTACGGGTGAAAAAAATGACCCGAGTAGATTTTGGGACCATAGAAGAAGCAAGAGACGTGTAAACCTTGGAGAAGCCTTTGAAAGATGGCGAAAGCTTCGTGACAAGCTCGCACTGCAGAGAGATGCTGATCTCGCTTGCGTTTTAATAAACAGGTAAGTTAAGTAACCATTCAGCTAATAATCATAAAATCATAGCATGCTGTATGTTTGCATATTGCATAGCGATCTTGACCACATTGAGACGCGTTTAGCTGAATACGTATACATTTTGTATTGTATGGGCGTTTCAAACAGGCGGATCCATTTGTTTTGGGAGACTGAAACTATTTTTTAAAAACTGATTTAAAAGTATATTTCTATCCGTATATTTGGTGACACGATGATGTGTAAAACGCAGATTGATTGGTTTTATATCTAGCTGGAGAAAGTAACGTTAGCTTCATGGTAACATGTCTCTTGTTCAATTAATGTAAGGTGACCGTCACTTTTATCACCTGTTAATACAAGGTAAATATAATATAATATTGATTTAATAATGGTCTGGTAATTCATATATCTCTGTGTTCCAAAATACATGTTTATTAGAATACTAGATTAGAATGAATGATGAACGTGGGGAGCGACAGAGCGCGTGTTCCAATGAACAGCGTATGGCTGGTTCTCTCACTCACTATGTATTATGTGTTGGTAGTGATAAACTAAATTATTGAACAGTTATGAAAAAGGAGGTTCACACCGAACGTGAATTTAATTATTTGCGCGAGTAGATTACATACAAAGTCAGTGTAAAGACGTGAATAGACGCATCATTCGCGCCGGGCGTCGCGTGTGCCGCGAATGTCTTCCGCGCAAGTTGAAAAATTTGAACTCGAGCGAATGTTCAAGCGTCTAACTAGACGCGATAGACGCGTATTTGACACTCTATTCGTGTTCGGTGTGAACACACCATTATGGTCACATAAGATGCATATAAGTCACTCAACTTATAGGTATGTTGACATAGCGACCACACGCACAACATTCTGTCTCACACATTAGCTAACGTTACTGATAAGTTTGTTAACTAACTGTAGCTCGCGGCTATTTCATTAGATTGACATTATATAAAGTGAAAAGCCGTAACTAAACGTAACAACAATAGAGATGTAATATAACACATTACCTCGTCAGTGAACATGTTTTCTGCCAGAGATGCCAGATTCGCTGCTTGACAGTGACAATGACAACAACTGCCATGAGCCCACGCACTTTCCCGACGTCATCAAAGTACGTCTTTTGTTATTATTTTGATTGAGTGACCCCTGGTGGCCAAAAGTTACATACTGTGCGTAAGCTCAGGTTGGATGGCTGGAGGGGGGAGTAATGGGAGAGCAGGAGGTGATGGTGAATGTGTGAAGTGCAGGTTAGAGCCGGTGTGTGGTGTGAATGAGGGCTTTTCAAACCTGCAATAAAATGAATTTAAATCGTCAGCCAGGTGTTGATTGTACACAGATCGGGGGGATGGTGACTTGTAGTTGGTGATGTTCCTCAGGCCATTCCAGACTGATAATGGGTCGTTGGATGAAAACTGGTTTTTCAGTTTTTCAGAGTAGCTTATTTTAGCAGCTCTGATCTCATTTGTCAGTCTGTTTCTGGCCTGGTTATACAAGATTTTATCCCCACTTCTGTAAGCATCCTGAAGTGAACAGAAAGTTCAAATGAACAGAAAGAGTATGTTGCCATATGGCAACACCATGCGGTAGAGAGTTAAATCCTGCCCTAAAATAAATTACAGGAACCCTTGGACATAGTCACACCACAGGAGGTTCACAGCACTGTACTACACATCGGCACTCGCCTTATGAGTTTGTAGTCGCTTACAAGACAACACACTGGCAGCTATTGGAAGAGCCAGTGCACACCAGAGAGAAAACCAGAGGATGCATCAAACTCTCCGTTACTCACAACGTGAAGTTTACAATGGGTAGGACCCATAGTGACGCATAACCGGCCAACAAACCACTCACTTTTTATACTCCCCAAACTGGGCACTGATAGGCTCACAGAGTTGGCATGACACCAACCAATAACAGCAAGGGTTATACATCATCCTGCTACATTCGGCACTGATAGGCTCACAGGGTCCCCCACAGTCATCATGTTATTAGGCAACTTTGAGTTTTATTTTGATGTGACATAAAGCGGTAAGATGTTTTACTAGTTTTTTACTTACTTTTTAATTAGTCTTTCCATTAACGCCTTTGTTGTCTTCATTCAGGCCGACGAGAACACGCACGAAAACAAGGGGTGGGATTTATCACACGGACTTATCATATCCAATCACATCCAATCATTGCCTCCTCTCACAGAAACACCAGCGATTTCAAACATGTTTTGAGACTATCTTTGGTTCACCACAGTTTTAAGGAGAAAATACTCAGCAATGGTGTTGACTTATGAATTTGGACATGTTTTTTCTTAAAGCATATTAAAAACATCACATAGATAAACAACATTAAAAGCTTGATTTTCACCACGGGGCGACTTTAACAATGCGATCAAGCTACATGCTAAGAAAGAGTTCTTTTTCTGCGGCCATGAAAAATATTCTTTCTGAGAGTTGATAGCCGATCAATACTGAGTGTTCGCTGGACAAACAGATTAATTGATTGTAAAATTAATTCAGCTACATCAAATTGAACTGATTAACTTATTCAAATATGTATAGTTTTGAACACACACACACATATATATATATATATATAATATATATATATATATATATATATATATATATATATATATATATATTAATTTGTATGTGCACAAACCATCTAAAAAATAACACACTGGCAGAAGATGTTAATAAAACCTATCACAATATATAAATACAATGATTCATGAAAAACATGTATGTATACTATAAGAAGGAAACATGGAGGGGAAAAGATTTATTTGACATTTTTTCATACGGGGTACTTTAGGACATAATAGAGATGGAAATGACAGATTTGGTGCAAGTTGGTGTGATATGGTCTCATTTTTGTAGCAATGTTTCACAGTTACAGTTTTTTACAATCACTATGACAATTTTTTCAATACGTTTAACACATTTCCTAAACTCTTAATGCACCAACACACCTACAACACACAATTGGCAAAACGGTTAATTTCATGCTCAAAATCAAGCACTGAAAACTAAACTCAAACACTAATTTTCAAAAAACAATAATACACTAACATAATACACTATGTCTACCAAAACACTAACACATGATATCTTCCAACAGGGACATTTAGTCAATCATAGCACAATGTCATAAAAAAACTAACATGAGATGGAATTACAGAAACTGCATTATTTTATATACAGTATGTCAGGTCTGCCCTTATACAATAGACTGTACAGTATATTGTATTGTTTATAGATTGTTTTGCACTGCAGTTTCTTTTGAAGCCTCTCTACAGTTTAGTTTTGTTTGGGTTTAGCAAATGTGTGCATTTTGTTTCTTTTGCTGTAGAAATTCAATACAAAAAAATGAATGACCCTTCTCAGAGTAACAGTATAGAATGTACGGTTTATGAAAAAAAGAAGACAGACAGAATTGGTGCAGTAAAGGCTTTATTTGCAACAGGCCATTTCTGCAAGATAACAAAAATATGCATAACTGTCATTTACAGTATTACTGTATGTGAAAATACAAAATATACAAACAGAAAAAGCCATCTTCTAATCATCCCAGTCTTCTCCATTTGGTCACATGTTCTCATCCACATCACACACTTCTCTGGCAAGGCTTCTTGGGAAGAATCATTTGGCGTTCCTTATCAAATTTCCTTGGCAGTGTTCAGCTGGGATGTCTTGGCATGCAGCATCCATTGCATCCATGAGGGACATTTGGTCCTGTGGACAATGGTCAAAAAACTTCCAGGCTAAGAAAGGGAAAGGGGGAGTAATGGGCAAGGAAAAGGGACATCATCCTCTGATGGGATCAAACCAGGGTGTGACTGTACTGGAATTGTGAAATGCCACATTGTCCCATATTTGCATAATTCAATCAGCTGTTTCTCAGTAACGATAGAATAAAATACAGGGGATATATTTGTGTTTCAATTCACAATATAAACAGCTGTTTACCTTGATGTAAGGTTAGGTTTAGAACATGGTGTTATCTGTTCTGACATACAGTGTTAAAGCATTGGTAAATTTGGCAGTAAAAATCCATTGTTTTGGTCTTGTTTGAGCTTGTGTGTAAAAGAAGTTCCAGCATTTAAAATTTGTGTTAATTGTATGCATTTTGTGTTAAAGCAACAAGAAATGTGTTAATAGTATAGCTTACAAAGACGGATATAGTGCGGATATAGTTAAGAGTTTTGGAAAACTGTTAAAAGTATTTAAAAATCTGTCATAGCAATTGTAAAAAACTGTAAACTCAAAAAAAGTGGGTCAGCTTGCCATCGGAAATGAGAAACGTTTGTCATTTACCTGACAGGAAAAAAAAAAAAAACATCATAAACCTTACAAACAAAAAGTGTTGATGCAAAGCTGAATTTGTGCTAAGTTAATTTCTGACTGAATCAAGACAGCACGTCAGAAAACGCAGTTGGCTTAATTGAGTTTCAAGATAGATGCTAAAATCAGCTTTCACTTGTACTGGAGTGAAGGCTGAATGAATTAGCATTCACACTAAGGCTGCTCGATTACAGCAAAAATTATAATCACGATTACTTTGCCCAATTTTGAAATCACGATTATAAGTGGGTGATATGATCAAAGTCTTATTTCATGATATGAGTAATTTTAAATGCCAGCAAAATTTCACAATTAACAATTATAAAGAACGTCCTGGTTGCGTATGCAACCCACTGTTCCCTGAAGGCGGGAACGGAGGATGTAGTCGACGGTCGACTGAATGGGGATCTCGCTAGAGAGCCTATCCTCTTCGAGTACTATTGAACGAGCCAATGTAATTGGTGTGCGTGATTCACATCACACACTCCGCCCCCGCGGCGCGGGTATAAATACGGAAGTGGATGCACGCACTAGTTGCTTTTCGCTGAGGAGCCGAGAGTAACCCGGGGTCAGCGGTGGTCCAGGGGTAGTGGCAAGGGGACTACGTCCTCCGTTCCCTCCTTCAGGGAACGGTGGGTTGCATACGCAACCAGGACGTTCCCTTTCAGTCGATAACGTCAGACGTAGTCGACGGTCGACTGAATGGGGATAACCTTTGAAAACGCCACTAACGCTGCCACCTTCCAGTGCCTAAACCAAAGCCTCCTGATGCCCCCGCAAATTTTAGGCGGGGAAGGACAGGGCTTAGGCCAGGGAAGTCACTGCTGTTCCTACAGGACCACTGGGAAAGCGTTCCCCGTACATTGGAAGGAAGGGACGCTGCGGAAGCCATATCCAACTCAGAGGGAGGTAACGTGGAAAATACACATATGAACTGGGCGGAAACCGGGCAGTCTAACATATGGAATGTCACTGGGGTGGCTCCAGCCCAAGACGGGGGGAGACATACCGGACAGTGACGGCAGAGAGACTCTGCCGAGGGAAGACACGGGCTCACCGCAGGGAGCCATATCGTGGAAGAATACACATATGGGGTCGCCGTAGGGACCGCAACATATGGACCCAGCCTAACACAGGTTCCACACTGCTTACGAGTGGTAGGCCTAACACCAGACGTTCCGCACGTCCGACGTCGGAGGGGTGTGGAGGAACTCAACAGGGTTCAATTTTAAGGGAACTCAACTGGAGTAGAAAGGCGCACGTATCCAGTCCATAGGAGGGGGATGGCGCAGCAAGCCGACACTTGAACCGGGCTCTCGGTGAAACTGGCTTCATGAGAAGGGAGCCCACCGGAAGCAGCGGTTCAACTAGGTGTCGTCCAGCCCCCAACTCTAAAATCTGTTTTAGCAAAGCATATCGTCAACGCCCAGGCGGAGCACTTTACACTCATCATAGAGGAGCTCAACACCTAAGTGGACATGTTGCATCTCGGATTTTTACCGAAATGAAGGCAAGCACTAGTGCGACTTTGCATGGAAACAGCCTTCCCTCTCTGCTGAATTCCAACAGATATTTGTAGAGCTGGTCTGAGGTCTATGGCTTGCGTTCTGTACACGTCCAAGCGAACGGACAGAGAAGCCAGGGCCAGATCTGCCTCCTCCAGGGCAGCGCTTGCAGGCTCACCACCTGCTCCTATTACGGGAGAGGTAGGAACCTTGGGCACAATCCGAGCCGGGGTCTCAGCTTGTGAGAGTTAGCCGGCCCAGACTCCAGGCACAATACGTTGACCGAAGGCGAGCAAGTCCCTACCCTCTAGTAGAGACCACGCGAGCAGGAGAACTGATATAACAGAATTTGTAAATCAGAATTTGTAAAAGCACCAGGGACAAGGCCCAAGAGGATAAAGAGGGACGCAAGGATTTACAAGACCTTGCTCCTCAGGAACCTGACGATCAGAACGTGCTTCTGCACACTTCTGCAACACGATGAGTGCGTTTAAACACAGAGGCAACATCATTTTGAGGGTGAAGGAAAACAGCCTACTCCAACCCATTTTGCAGGAAAGAGAGCACTGAAGTGATCGAAAAGCTTTCAGGATCTCCTCTGGAGAGAAGACGCACTCAACGACTAGGTTCCACTTCTAAAGGCGTAAGCACGCTACCCATTTCTAGGGGGTGCTCGCAGAAGTGATGGTAACTATCACATGCCTGTGATAGCCACCTGAACCTCCGCGTTCAGATGTAAGACCGCCCGGAATCTCCAGGGGAAGAACGCGTGTGCCATTGTGCCCCGTCCCTGAAAGAGTTTTCAGGGGAAGTCAGGAAGGCTGTCGATGGGAACCAGGTCTAGTTGGGCCAATAAGGGGCAACTATGAAGACCTGTTCCTCTCCTGACTTGGCACGTAGGTGCAAGCGACGGGCACAAAAAGACAGGAGCATTGCTCAACACAACATGTAAAGATCACTGGGCTTCAGGAGCATTTTCTGCTCAGCACTTGAGTGTGATAAGTTCACTGAGCTTCAGGAGCATTCCTGCTCAACACCTGAGTGTGATAAACTCACTGAGCTTCAGGAGCATTCCTGCTCAACACCTGAGTGTGATAAAAACTCACTGAGCTTCAGGAGCATTTCTGCTCAACACTTGAGTGCGAAGAACTTCACTGAGCAACAGGAGCATTTTTGCTCAGCACTGCGTGTGATGAATTCACTGAGCTACAGGAGCATTTCTGCTCAACACCTGAGTGTGATGAACTCACTGAGCTACAGGAGCATTGCTGCTCAACACCTGAGTGCGATGAACTTCACTGAGTTTCAGGAGCATTTCTGCTCAACATGAAGTGTGATTAATTCACTGACTTGAGCAGGCGCAAGGCGACCATGAGTCGCAGTCGCATTTTAGAAGGCTCACTGGGTTTAAACACATTTCGGCGGGCCCCTGGGACAGCTGAGAGCCAGTGTTTGTCCAAGGGTAGTCCGCTCGGTTTATACAAACACTGGCAGGAAGACGAAACCGGAGGGGCAACTGAGCGGCCCCGGAATGGTCATGACCCAGCTGGACCCAGGGGATGGAGTCTCCACTTGCCCTGGCTATAACTGTCGTGAGGCTCGATGGCGGCACGATTGAGTAGAGCGGGAAGAGTGGAACAAAGCGTCCTCAGAAGCTTCTGACTCCAAAGAGGAGGTGACGGGTGAATTGTGACATGCAAGGGAAGCTTGCGCAACGGTCGCAATGTCTAACAACTCGAGGCACGAATGCCCATGTAGTCGAGGGTTGCCCCGGCCCCCGTTAAAACACGCCCTTTGTACATGGCCCCTTTGTTGAAGAGGGTTTGGCAGCAGACTGGGATGAACTATAGTCACACAGGGTGAGCTGCTCTGCCACAATCACCTCGGGACTCGATCATGAAGCTAGCGCTGAAGCGGTCACATATGGAGGAAGCCAAAGGCTGCAACTACCATATACCCCAGGAGCCTCTGAAAGTCCTATCAGTGGGACCCTTTCTCACTTCAAACACCAGCTGAACACAATCTCATTGGAGAGACGTGTTAGACCGAGTCCATCTCCAAAACTGAAAAAGAGATACTCAGCCCGTGGGCGAGATTACTCTCTTCCAGTTGACCTGAAGACCCAACGGGCTCTGGAGCACTCGAGGGGAAGGACACTGTACTGATACTCCACCCTTACACGCAACACACAGGATGGCCTGCGGTGCGGAAGGTAGAGATCTGAAGCACATGTCTTTCAGGTTGGAGCTGCAGACCGATCTTGGGCCAAGATGGTCACGACCCACCACCTAGTAGCACGAAGAACGAGTTTACAACTGGCCTTCGTACCGGCTGGAGGAGCGTCTATATCAAATCCTTCGCCAGCAGGATAAGATAAGCACACACAAGTCAGGAGCACTGCTCAACACTCGGTGTGATGAATATCACTGAATTTTCAGGAGCACGTCTGCTCAACACCTAATGTGATGATTATCACTGACTTGAGCGGGGTAGCCGAGCCTGAGGTAGGGCAGCAAAGTAGAGAGAGTGGTGTTAGTGTGCTGTGCAACACTTACCTGTCTCCACTAGCGGCAGGGGGCGCGTGAGAAGGCGCATGACCGGGTCCTCGAACGCACCAAGCTGCCTGCTGGCGACCAAGGGGGAGGTGCGGGGTGTAAGGCTATTCAGGGCCACACCCGCCAGACTGGACCTCTTGGGACCCAGGAACAGATGAAATTGCTCTCTCTTTGAAGTGTGGGTACCGCTTGCTCCGCTTTTTTTTTTTTTTTTAGGGATCCAGCGGCGGAACAGACAGACACACAAACAAAAGGCTCCACCCGGCCCTCACCCGGGGGGAGGGAGTGATCGTGCCACTCCAAGAGCATCTCATCCATTCCTGGGCGGCCCGCTCTGGAATGCTTTCGCTGTCGCCTGCCACCTGGCTTGGCAGCGCCTGGAGCGGGCTGGGCGTCTCTACTGCGGCCGGCTCCATGCTGAGGCCTGGGTGGAGGCTGCTGCGGAGGCCCAGCAGGAGCGGCGGCCGGGGAACGCCCACGGCGACGAGCAGGCGGAGGAGCCGCCACCGGCGGCGGGTGGAGGCAGCAGCTGGCCACCGGGGCACGATGTGCCGGATGACTTCCGTCTGTGCTTGAGCGGCAGAAGACTGTTGGATGCAGTTCTCCACTGCGTCGCCGACCAGCCCAACCTGGGAAATTGGGGAGACCAGGAACCGAACCTTGTCCGCATCCGCCATACCAACCAGGCTGAGCCAACGAAGGCGCTACTGGACCGCCACGTTGGACATCGCCAAACCGATCACGCACGCTACGACACTCGTGCCCCGGAGGGTGAGGTCGGATGCAGTGCTGTGCTCACCTATGAGCGCACGGTCTGGATTACCCTCGTGCATGCCATGGGTGCCCTAGCCTGCAGCAACGCCATGGTATGCAAGAGGAAGCGGCTTGCCCACAGGCTTTGTAAGCTCTGCCCGTTGGAACGGACGAAACTCACAGGCCTTAGGGGGAGACGAGGATCCCCCCAAAAGGCAGCGGCCACCGGACACAGGTGCTCCTGTGTCGACAGACCGCTCCAATCGAAGGACCCTTCGCAACCCTTCACCGTTCCTCCATCAAGGGTAATGAGGGGGAAAAGCTATTCAGGCAGTTTCTGGCAGAGAAAGATGCTGTTCACCACCTGATAAGCTCTCCATGCATTTCGGGAAAGAATGGCACTGGGGCGGCGAGCTTAGAACCAGCGCGGCCCGCCCAAAGACACCAAACTCCAGATTCCAACCGAGACTGAACGGGACACGGTGGAGGTTCCACTCGAGCCCGGCAGCCTCGGCGGCCCGTTTCAGCATAGCTGATAATTCTGGATCCTGCTCGGGCAACATTGAACTCCCGGAGGGAACAATGCAGCCGAGTCATCATCTCTAGAAGTCAGCTCACCCTCCGATGCTGCAATCGACGTCCTGTCCTCCAGGAGGGGGGCCCCGAGTGAAACCGCTGGCCCACCCATTACAGATGGACCAGCAGACAACACAGGAGGCTCCGGTGGTTGCAGTGGAAGGGAGGAGTGAGGAGCCCACAGGGAATGGTTACCGGGCGGGACATCCAATGGGTGGGTGGGATCCAATCAAACCACACAGCACCCGTGCAGGGTGGGGCATGGTAATGGGGACTCGCTCTCCGCATTTAACGAAGGCGAGTCTCGCCCTCAACACTGCGACAGTCATGTTCCCACAGTGAAAACATGAGCTGTCCACAAAAGCTGTCTCAGCGTGCTGTAAGCCCAAACACGTGACACAACAGTTGTGACCATCAGAGAGAGACAGGGAACGACCGCACCCAGCAACGCACGAGCGGAATGACATCTTGAAAAAGACGCAAACGCACCCGTGTTGCTCTTTCAGAAAATAGGACCGTCACCAGTGCCGGAGCACACAGGGGAATGACCGCGGCAACACTGAACAGAGAACTGAAACAGTGAAGCACTCACTTTTCCTCCCTCTAACCAGCCATCAAAACACATAAACATTTAGAAATTTGTTGCTGTTAAAACAGCAGTTTAGAGCTCAAAGCTGGCGATCACAGCTGCACTCGCACTGTAGAACACCAGCACTGGGAGAGTCTTCCTGAAGAACACCGACACACTCGCTCGTTGTAGACAACAGCACTCTCAGAGACATAGAACGATCGGCTCCGAAGCGAAAGGCAACTAGTGCGTGCATCCACTTCCGTATTTATACCCGCGCCGCGGGGGGAGTGTGTGATGCGAATCACGCATGCCAATTACATTGGCTCGTTCAATAGTACTCGAAGAGGATAGGCTCTCTAGCGAGATCCCCATTCAGTCGACCGTCGACTACGTCTGACGTTATCGACTGAAAGGGAACTAAAATATTATATAAAAACAACCACAGAATTTATCAACTCAATGTATAGCAACAGCCTATACCCTGCCGCGTATTAATGCACAGGCTTACATAGGCTGCAGCCTAGGGGCCCCACGTGTTCAGGGGGCCTCGGATTGGCCAGACATTTTTTTTTTTTTTACTTAAGCGCGAACCTATCTGCGATCGCTCTCCGTGGACGTGAATTGGTTATCCAATCAGCTGCTGCTGGTCAAATCATGTCAATAATTTTCATTTACGTTACTGCTATTGCTGGAAGGCATAGTGGCAGAATGGCTAAAAGAGTGGAGCACAAAAACATAAATTACTAAAGTTAAGAGAACAATGGGACCAAGATATATTGAAAAAAAATCCTAAATTGACTACATATTTCAAAGCTGCTGAATCTTCATCCAGTAAAAGACAAGATGCACCGCAGACTGCCGGAACAGAGCTATTCGAAACACCTGCAGCTAGCTCATCATCAATGGCAAAATTTCTTCCGCCTCGCTTTTTATTTTTGTCAAAATGTTCGCTTTCTTGCGAGTCGACTATTCGGGTGCTAGGCGTCTTCAGGGCTATCATCCACTCGCGAGGCAGAGGCGCTGAGAGGCAGAGGCGCTGGCGCCCTCCAAGCAACGGCGATTCGGGTTCGCGCTTTAAAAACGTTACTGCGTCCGCGGGAGATGGCTTTAAAAAACGCAGACACCAAAATCAAGAAATAAATAACTATGGCTAACATTACAAGAAACATCAGGGCTTGAAATTAACATCAATGCTCGAGATCAAAGCCATTTTGGTCGCATATGCTCCTGAAATATAATCCGTGCGACCTAAAAATATATTTGGGTACTGACTACTATGCGAAATTTAAAAGGCTGATTTGACGTTTACTTGACTGACAGGACAGCTGTTTCGGTGGTTGCCTAGCAACATAAAAAACGCAGCGCACTGCTTGTTCTGTGTTATCGAACCTGAACAACGCGTGTGATCGTCTCCATAAGAAGATGAAACGAACGCTCACAGATTTCTTTTGTAAGCCGTCACCTAAAGAGGTGGAACACGCCAATGCTAATGGTGAGAATTTTTTTTAAATTATTTTTTTTATTATTAATATTAATACATAGCTTATTTAATTTTATATAGCAATGATTAATATCATCAACTGCTGGCTTAAATATCCATCATCTGCTGGAACATTTATGGATGTACAAGACCAAAACAAACCAATTATGAGGCTATTCTTTCCACTTACACCTCTGATTTCACACAAAGAGCAGCCTAGGGGCCCCTGACAACCTTAATCCCCCCCCTGCCTATACCCTACAATTACACTTCCAACTAGAATAACAACACACAGTGCCACACTAATTGACCCTTCGCAAAGACCCCCCCCCCCCCCCCCCTTAGTTACTGTCGCTATGTCCGACAACCTACGCAGCTCTCAGGCACACACCATGTTCTCACGCAGTGAAAAATACATCGCAGATCAGAGATGAGACTGACAATACGCTAACAGACATGAAAGACCAGGTTACTTTTCGGTTACTTTTGATATTAAACATATTAAACAAAGTCTCACCTTTCAAATTTGGTCATTTTTAAAAAGAAATTTAAACAATAAATACCGTTTTGTGGCTCTTTAATGTGTCGTGACAGATCGCTGTAGAGCCTCAGTTAAAGCTGCTCATGAACCGATCATCTCTTCTTTCTAGTTCATTTATAGCATCAAATAAACATGAATGAACATAAGAAGGAATGTTGTTTTAACCGCGGAAAGGCGTCAGTATATTCAGTTTTTCAAGTTCAAATCCTCCCATGTTAATCTACTAACTCTCCTGACTGCTTTGTCTGACAAAATGGCGGATGGCGAAGTATTTTTGGTCAGATCACCTGTCAATCAAGCTCCCTGCGAAGGGTCAATTGACAACATATTTACAAACGTTATTGACAGATCGGTTACAAGTGGCCTAATATTAACTGACATAAGTGATCACTTTCCAGTCTTTGCAATTATACAAAACCAGAAGAATAAAGACATAGGCTACTACAATTATGATGAAAAAAAACAAAAAAAAAACAAGATGCTGTAAACTCTTTTAAACCAGACCTTTTAAGACAAAACTGGAAAAAAAAAGTTGATTTGAGTGACATTAATAGGGCCTATGAAACATTTCCGACAATCATATCAGGATTACATGACAAACATTGTCCTCTAGTAAAGAAAATAGTAAAACAAAAATACGTTGAGAAACGTCTACGGTTACGTATGTAACCCTCGTTCCCTGAGTAGGGGGCTTGGGGACTTAGAGAATACACATATGTGACCCGTCACAGAAACCAGGGACACAAGTCGGCAGCACAACTTTCGAGCAAAATGAGAAAGAAGAGTTTTTTTTCAAAATTGGTGATTTTCAATTTTTTGGAGAATCTGTTAATTGAAATCACGAAGAAGCCTCTCCATGTTTGAGATAGCAGTATTGGTATATTTAAAAGCTTACATTTTGAGGTTGAAATCGGCTTGTTTTCGGAGATTCTAGCATGCAGTAGGGGCGTGGCGTGTCATTGTCTGTGTGTATTTCCATACTGAATAACCCGGCGCTTTTGCCCCCCCCCCTCCAAGTCAACCACATGGCTACTTATTATGCTGTGCTCTGGCCGGCTCTCTCTGATATCAAAATTCAATGAAGATGGATGCCGCAAAGATTGTCGCAGACGAGATGAACCGTCTGGCAGTTACACCGAAAATGTTTTCGCCGCACTTCGTGGGCTCGGGAAACTGAACCGGAGGTATGGGCGCAGCGCGCGCGCCCTCAGTGCTTCGATACGGCGGCTCGGCTCGCTGACAGTGGTGGCTGGCTGTTTCATATGTGACGGAGAATCGAAATAGAGGATGCAGTTAAGACCTTTGCTGCGATGAAGGCCTGCCGTGCGTGTTTCTGAAATGTAAGTTAAGCTTCATTTGCTCTTTAGTCGTTATTTAAGATGCTGAACCTGCTGATGATATAATGTGCTTGCGGACATTTCATTTGTGTGTGTATACGCACATAAGAAAGTGGTGTAAAGAGATTTGCAACAGTAATTTGAGGAGGTGAAATGTGATTA
This sequence comes from Siphateles boraxobius, assembly GCF_051911475.1. NCBI lineage: Eukaryota > Metazoa > Chordata > Actinopteri > Cypriniformes > Leuciscidae > Siphateles > Siphateles boraxobius. The sequence continues at coordinate 13,629,342 of NW_027508931.1, read as the reverse complement.
TTTGGAAAATTGCAGAAATGACTGCTTAAAGAAAAATGCCAGCAGGCATTTGCCTCCTACATAAACTTTAATATTGTTGACATTTTGGGCACACGAGCGTTGCGCACTATTTGCGCTATATGTAGGCCTATGGCTTATTGGTCTTTGTTTGTTGTTGCTGGTTTTGCGTTATATGTATATGGCATATTGGTCTTTGTGTGTTGTTGCTGGTTTTGCGTTATACTGTATGTATATGGCATATTGGCCTTTGTGTGTTGTTGCTGGTTTTGCGTTATATGCAGGCTATATGGCATATTGGTCTTTGTGTGTTGTTGCTGGTTTTTCGTTATATGTATATGGCATATTGGTCTTTATGTGTTGTTGCTGGTTTCGCGTTATATGCAGGCTATATGGCATTATTGGTCTTTGTGTGTTGTTGCTGGTACGTTGCAAATAGAGGGGCAGCACAATTGTTTTTCGCCTAGTGCGGCAGAAGTGCACTCATTCGAAGTGCAAAAAAAGCTGTAAAGCACATGGAGGAGCTTTACAGGGGGTATGGCTTATCTAAATGAGATGTAAATGAGCCCTATTGTCACCCCCAGCAGCAGAGACAGGTGAGAACTGCACAATCTTTAGAGCTCGTTTTCTCCTCTTTGAGCTTTTTTAAGTGCCTACTTTAAAATGGCCACAACTTCTCCAAATATTTTCAGATTTCCACATGTTACACATCGTTGGAAAGCTTGGATATTACACTCTCAGAATCTATGAATAACTCAAAATGCCCCAGAACCGACTTGTGTCCCTAGTTTCCGTGACTGGTCACATATGACCCGAAGGAACATATGGAGAACACTGGGTATCCAGCCGCAGGTGGAATATTTCAACCCCATGGGTGGCAAGGTGGCTTGCCAAGGGAAAGACACATGCTCAGAGAGGCTTACAGTGAAAAATACACATGTGGGGGTCGCTCAGGGGAGGGACCATGCACACGGGAGGCACCTAGCTGACGCGCAGGCAATAGAAACTGGCGCCAACGTCAGGAGTGCTGGAGGAACTCAGGGCTTTTGGGGAAGCTCACCTGAGGAGAATATCGCACGTATCCAGTCCGTGGAGTGGAATGGCGAGCAAGCGAAGACACCTGAGCGGGTCCAGTACTAGCTGGTTGAAGCGAGTACATGAGAGGACACTGGCTCCACTCGGAGATTGTAGAATCTGGCGAATGTGTTAGGTGTCGCCCAGCCTGCAGCTCTGCAGATGTCTGTTAGCAAGGCGCCATGCGCTAGAACCCAAGAGGACGCCACACTCCGGGTGGAGTGGGCAGTCACACCAAGGGGGCACGGTCGACCTTGCTGCTGGTATGCCAAAGCAATGGCGTCCACTATCCAGTGAGACAACCTTTGCTTGGAGAGAGCCTTTCCCTTCAGCTTCCCACCATAACAGACAAAGAGCTGGTCTGAGGTCCTGAAACACTGCGTCCTGTCGACATAGGCGCGGAGAGCGCGTACTGGACAGAGCCGTGGGTCAAGGCTGGGTCTGCCTCCTCCGGGGGCAGCGCTTGCAGGTTCACCACCTGGTCCCGGAAGGGAGTGGTAGGAACCTTGGGCACATATCCAGGCCGGGGTCTCAGGATCACGTAAGAGTAAGCCGGCCCGAATTCCAGGCACGCTTCGTCAACGGAGAATGCGTGCAGGTCCCCTACCCTCTTGATGGAGGCCAGTGCAACCAGGAGCGCTGTCTTCAAAGACAGGAATTTAAGCTCGACTGATTGGAGGGGCTCAAATGGATCACTCTTCAGGGCTGTTAGAACCACTGAGAGGTCCCAAGAGGGAACGAGAGGAGGGCGATGCGGATTTAGTCTCCTCGCTCCTCTCAGGAACCTGATGACCAGGTCGTGCTTCCCCACCGACTTACCTTCGATGAGGTCATGGTGTGCGGCAATAGCGGCAACATAGACCTTCAGGGTGGAGGGAGACAGCCTTTGCTCCAGCCCCTGTTGAAGGAAGGAAAGCCCAACGCTGATCGAGCATCTCCGGGGGTCTTCTCGGTGAGAAGAGCACCAGCTGACGGAGAGGTTCCACTTCAACGCATAGACGTGTCTCGTGGACGACGCCCTAGTGGAAGTGATGGTAGCCACCACCGCTGGTGGTAGGGTACTCAAACCTGCCTCGTCCCGTCGAGGAGCCACACGTGGAGGTTCCAGAGATCGGGACGAGGGTGCCATAGGGTGCCCCGTCCCTGAGAAAGAAGGTTCTTCCTCAGAGGGATCGGCCAGGGAGGTGCTGTCGCGAGGAGTACTAGTTCGGGGAACCAGGTCCGGTTGGGCCAGTAAGGGGCAACCAGGATGACCTGCTACTCGTCCTCTCTGACCTTGCGTAAGGTCTGCGCAAGAAGGCTAACTGGGGGAAACGCATAGTTGCGGCCCTGCGACAAGCGACACCCTCGGTCAGGGAATAAAACTGGGCGCAATGGGTCGAGTCGTGGGAGGCAAACAGATCTATCTGTGCGTCCCCGAACTGGTCCCAAATCAGCTGGACCGACTGGGGATGGAGTCGCCATTCTCTAGGGAGTGGCTGAAGCCATGAGAGCTCGTCGGCTGCACAGTTCAGCGCTCTGGGAATGAAAATGGCTCGAAGCGACCTCAGATGCTTCTGACTCCATAGGAGGAGGTGGCGGGCGAGTTGTGACATACGGCGGGAGCGTAGACCACCTTGATGGTCTACAGTGGCGGTATTGTCGAACGGACTAGTACGTGTTGACCCCTGAGCAACGCCCGGAAGCGGTGCAGGGCAAGGCGTACTGCCAACAACTCGAGGCAATTGACATGCCAAAGCCGCTGGGGTCCTGTCCAGGAGCCCGCAGCTGCATGTCCATTGCACATGGCGCTCGAGCCCGTGGTGGAGGCATCTGTTGAGATAACAACATGCCGGGAAGCTCGTACCAGGGGGACACCCACCCTGAGAAAACTGAGGTTCGACCACGGGGTGAAGAACTGATGGCAGGTCGGAGTAACTGGTACTCGGAGCGTGCCGTGTTGCCATGCCCACCTCGGGACTCGGTCGTGAAGCCAAAGCTGAAGCGGTCTCATATGAACCAATCCGAGCGGCGTGACCGCGGCTGCAGATGCCATATGCCCCAGGAGCCTCTGAAAGAGTTTCAGTGGAACCGCACTCCTGCCCTCGAATTGTCTCAGGCAAGTCAGCAGTGACTGCAGGCGCATGGCGACCGAGTCGATGTCCATACCGAGAAAAGAGATCCTCTGCATGGGGCAAAGTTTGCTCTTCTCCCAGTTGACCCGAAGGCCCAGACGAGCTAGGTGCCGAAGCACTAGGTCCCTCTGTTCGCAAACCTGATCTCGAGAGTAAGCTAGGATCAGCAAGTCGTAGATATAACTCAGGATGCGAACCCCGTGTTCCCGAAGGGGAACAAGGGCAGCCTCGACGACCTTCGTGAAGATGCGAGGAGACAGGGCTAGCCCGAAAGGGAGAACCGCGTACTGGTATGCCTTTCTCCTCAGCATCATAAACCGGGAGGGCGCACAGGGAAATAACCTGGGCCCTGAACGATGTGTTGAGGGATTTGGACACGTACCCGTGCCTTGGTTTGAGTATGACTTTTGAGTCATTAGGCCCAAACTCCATTCATGACGCGTTTACTGAAAGCACTAGTAAGTCCCCTATGCGCTTCACTGAAACGAGAGCCATAAGAAACACCGTTTTGAAAGACAGATGCTTCATGTCTGACTAATGGATTGGCTCGAATGGGGCACCTTTCATGGCTTCCAAAACCGTAGAAAGGTCCCACACCGGCACTGAAGGGGGTCTGGGAGGGTTCAGCCTCCGAGCTCCCTTGAGGAATCGCACAACTAGGTTGTTTTTCCCCAGTGACTGGCCAGACATAGGTTTTGCAAACGTTGCTATGGCCGACACGTACACTTTGAGCGTGGATGGGGTTCTGCCCTTATCCAGCAGCTCTTGAAGGAAGGAGAATACTTCCGTGACCCCGCAGTCTACAGGTGAAAAGCCCTGAGCTTGACACCAGGCAGAGAACACAGACCATTTCGAGGAATATAGCCGTCTAGTAGACGGGGCCCTCGCCTGCGTGATCGTTTAACACTCCCTCCGGGAGGTTAGCGGGTACCCGTTGATGGCCCATGCATGTAGGGACCATAGTTCTGGGCGAGGATGACAAATCGAGCCCTTGTCCTGAGAGAGGAGGTCTTTCCTCAACGGTATTGGCCAAGGGGCAGTGTTACATCTAAGAGCGTAACATTTAGCACAAGTACTTCAAATGAATTAAACCTGTGACCTGTTTTCTGAGTAACATTAAGAATATCTCTATAGATTGTTGCAACACCGCCGCCACGACCGATCAGACGGGGCTCATGCTTATAACAGTATCCTGGTGGAGTACACTCATTTAGACCGAAATACTCATTTGGTTTAAGCCAGGTTTCAGTAAGGCAAAGTACATCGAAACTATTATCTGTGACCATTTCATTTACAATGACCGCCTTAAATGTGAGCGATCTAATGTTTAGAAGACCTAGCTTTAGAAATTGTTTTTGTTCACTGATATTTAGATTTTCTGGTTTAATTACAATAAGATTTTTGCTAGATCCTACACTAGATTTATTGTTTGGCCTCACTAAGCGAGGAATATACACAGTTTCTATATAATGTTCTACACTACTTATATCAATTAAGTTGGGACAGCAAAGACTGTGATTTGGACTTTGACTTACTAGTCATATGGTGTGTAACGTCTTGGAGATGTTGTCCGACAGAACAGCCGCTCCGATTCTGCTGGGGTGCAGGCCATCAGCACGGTAGAGCCTAGGTCGCTCCCAGAACAGATTCCAATTATTTACAAAGAGCAGTTTCTGTTCATTACACCATGACATTAACCATTCATTTAGAGCAAATAATCTACTGAACCTTTCTTGTCCTAGTCGGTACGTGGGAAGTGGTCCAGACACGATGATCGTTGCTTCAGGCGATGTGCTGCGAACCGTCTCGATCAGGCTTCTGTAGACCTTCTGCAGAACCTCCGTCTGCCGCAGCCTGATGTCGTTCGTTCCCGCGTGTAGCACCACAGCTCTGACGCGCTCGTCACCTTTCAGGATCTCGGGAATCTGTGCAGCGACATCAAGAACACGAGCACCAGGAAAGCAGTGAGTGCGCACCTTACGCTTACCTGAGGTAGCACGGACATGACGGACCATGGAAGTGCCGATGATCACGGCGGCGTCACATTCCGACTCGCGAAGAGGGGAGAAGCGGTTCCGGGTGGAGATCTCGAAGACCGGGAGGGGCGGGGAGGTCCTTGGTCTGGTCCTGGCTCGTGTCTTCCGCTGTGGGATCAACCAGGGTCCATGGTGTTGCCTCGGTGCCGGAGTGAGTGAAGGCAGAGATGATCGCGTCCTCCTGGGCAGAGAAACGCACGGAGTAGACGAAGTCGGAGTCAAAAAGTTACTAACCACTGACTTGTGAGCATCGCCGCGTGATGTTTCAAGCGCTGATCGCCGATCTCGCAGCTCGGCTTGCTTCACCAGCAGAACACGGATCTGCTTCTCCACCGACTCCAGCTCCAATCGTACCGAAAACAGCTCGAATGTGTCCTCACCTGCACTCAGAGGTAACGTTAGACACACATCCGATATGTTCGCCATTATAACAGATGAACAGTAAATTAGTAGTGATACTACCAATATCACTACTAATTTAGGACTGAAATGATGGATATAACCCGTATCCTTTCAGTGAAACGGGTGTAAAATGAGAGGGTCGATAGGCGCGAGGCCACGCGTGAAATGCTAGCGGGCTAAAGGCTAGTAGCCGAGATTCGGAAAGTTGGATCAAAGTAGCGATATCATAGCAATCCGATTGTTTTTTATAAGGAATAGTGTCGAGGATAAGTTCACATGATATAAAAATAGAAAGTGCTTGTTTATAAATGAGTGGTAAAGAAGAAAATCAGGGATTAATGAATCAATTCGACGGAGCTCCAAACACAAACACAGACCTATTCCAAAGCCGTGGTCCTACCACTGAAAAGGCTCTGTCCCCTCGGGAGATGAGTCGAGTTTTAGGGACAGTCAAAAGGAGCTGATCTGCTGACCTTAATGCTCTGGCAGGAGCATAGGAGTGCAGCATATCCGAAAGATAAGGTGGCGCAGTATTAATTAAACATTTAAAAACTATTAATACAATTTTAAACTGCACTCTAAAAGATACAGGGAGCCAGTGTAATGAGGCCAGCACAGGGGTAATTTGGTCCCTTTTTCTTTTCCCTCTCAGAAACCGAGCAGCCGCATTCTGTACCCCTTGGAGGCGGCGGAGAGAGCGCCGTTCGAGTCCGCAGTACAACGAATTGCAGTAGTCCAGCCGCGATGTCACAAAGGCATGGACTGCTCTCTCTAAGTCTTTCTTGGGGAGAAAGGGCTTGATTTTACTAAGTAGTCTTAAATGATAAAAACTGCTTTTTACCACTGCACTGACCTGTTTGTCGAATTTAAAACTACAGTCCAGAATCACTCCTAAATTTTTTGTGCTTGAGCGAGAAAATGAAGCCAGTGGGCCGATGGCACTGTCCCAGCCCTGCAGACAGTCTGTTTTTCCAAAGACTACAATTTCAGTTTTGTTTTTATTAAGACTTAAAAAATTTGAGTCCAACAATAATACCACCTCCTCAAGGCAGTCCTGTAAAGTTTTAATTGCTGTAAAGTCAATTGTGCTCAGTGGGAGGTATACTTGAATATCATCTGCAAAGCAGTGAAAATCCACATTGTGTTTCTTAAAAATGGCCCCAAGCGGAGCATATACAGTGAAAATAAGACAGGGCTTAAAATTGCACCCTGAGGCAGGCCGAAATTTAGTGACATTATTGAAGAAGAGTGGTCACCAAGCTGAACTGAGAAACTTCTGTTAGATAAAAACGATTTAAACCACTGAAGAACAGTACCCTTTATGCCCACGTAATGCTCTAGGCGAGATAAGAGTGTGGCATCGTCTACAGTGTTAAATGCGGCTGTTAAGTCTAAAAGCACCAGAACAGTAGATTTGCCTACATTGCCTAAAGCAGCGTTTCAACTCCCAGCGTTTCAACACAGTTCAACCTCCACTGTGATCGAAATCTCACCAGTACTCCACCTCGCTTTCCGCGTCTTCGAGGCCGCTTCCTCCTCAATTTCACTGGCGTGCGCCACAGGTAGGGAGGCACTAGTGCCAGGTGAGGAGGGGAGTTGTGGTTTTTGTCTTCAAATTCGTGATTTAACAGTGATGAGCAAACTGATCTGATATTAAACAGTGCTTCGCGATCATACACGAATAAAGTAGGGGTTACTTGGCAGAAACCACAAAGCAAGACTATTATTTGCATTAAAAAAAGGAGACGAGGCAGACGGCTAGCCACGCACCCTGGCGCCATCTTGCCTTTGCCACTGTGTTTGCAGTGTGCAAGGCGGGGGGCGCGCTGATCACAGCGGGCAGCCCGACCGCGCTCAGCTTCACTATGACAGGTTGTGGAGAGAAGGAGCCCGTGGGGTTCGGCATGTCTGTGAGGGAATGTGGGCGCGGGACAGCGGGCACACTCACTGCACTGAGAAAACTGTCGGCTAGCACCGACTGAATGTGTGTTGGTTTCGTTTTTACAGAAACCGTGGGACATGCATCATGTAGTGTTTGTGGGCACTGTGTCGTGGGCACATTCACTACATTTATTGCACAATCGACATGAGTCTATTTTATTTGTGTTAGCCCTGTACTGTGGCGGGCTGTTTCTGTGTGTGGGAATGGGCCCTGAGACGTGGGCATTCTTACAACACTCATAACACCATCGGCCGTGGCCGGAACACCAGAAAATACAATCTTTATAGGATTTATCTGGGTAGCCGTAAAAACGGCTTTTGTTGTGCAGGCAAGCGGGCTGTGGAACCGGCTTGTTTACTGCGAAGTACGCTGGGACAGTCGCATTGTTTTGAACTGAACGAGCGAGAAGTTTCGGTGAAAATCCGGCCGCAGCGGGATTTGAACAACGTCGCTTTCCTAGCGAGGCTAGGAAGGCTTTGAGACCTCGTGCTTGATTTCAATCATCGTCCGGGGCCCGCGCTGAGGGGGGTGGCATCCAGCAGAGCGAAAGCGCGGTCTTTGGTCTCGGGCCTGGCGGCGCTGAGAAGCGGCGGCGGTGGGTGGTGCAGGCTGCGGCTGGGAGCCCTGGGCAGACTGCTGTTTCGAGCGGCCTGCTGCGGAACTAGAGCGCTTCGGCAGGACGTGCTTCATAGACTGTGATGTCTTCTGCACCTCGAAGAATCTGTCCGTGAAATCCTTGACGGCAGATCCGAAAAGGCCATCTGTGGAGATGGGCGCGTCGAGGAACACAGAGCGCTCCGCTTCCGTCATCTCAGACAGCGTTAGCCACAAATGTCTCTCAGCCTCGGTGAGAGAGGCCATGTTGCTCCCTACGGCTTGTGCAGCGGCTTTTGCAGTGCGTAGAGCTAGGTCCGTAGCGCTTCTTAAATCCGCTACGCAGATAGCTTCCGGTCCTTCCTTGTCCATTTTACGGAGAAGGTCGGCTTGGAAAATCTGCAAGATAGCCATTGTGTGCAGCGCTGACACAGCTTGCCCGCCGGCGGTGTAAACGCGACCGTGCATGGCTGACATCACTCGGCAGGCTTTCGAGGGTAGCGGCGTCAGAGCACGCCTTCCAGCAGAGGGCGGGCAGAGATGGGATGCTACCGCTGCTTCCACTGGAGGAAGAGAAAGGTACCCCCTATCTTTCGCACCGTCCACAGTGGAGAATGCTGCAGAAACAGAGGTACGCATCCAGGCCGAGAAGGGGGCGTTCCAAGACTTCGCGACTTCCTCGTGAAGCTCAGGAAGGAAAGGCGCGGGTCTCGACTGTGATGGGGCGGTGTACTTCTTGAGGAAGCATCCATCCAGCTGGTTGGGCGGGCGCCTTCCAGTCGAGGCCGAGGTTGTCGACGGCTTGAGAGAGCAGACGCATCACCTCAGATTCAATGCTGGCTCGTCTCCCAGAAGGCTCGCGGGCAGCGGGGGGAGGTCCACAGAGCTCGCCCAGTCCTCTCTGTCCGATGCCAGGATAGAACAGGCCTCGGCTGGTTCGTCGAGCTCAATGGCGGAAGCGGTGGCGGACGGCGGCCGCTGTCCATCGGTGAGTGACTCGAGCGATGCCGGCGAAGCTGGCGGGCGAACTGGCGAGCTTTAGCGGGCAGGAGAGAGCTCAGGGGCGCGCTGAGCACGGCACTTCTTGGGGCGCGGTACCACAGCAGGCAGAAGTGCGGGCTCTGAGAAGGATGCCAGGCGAGTCCTCAGAGTCACCATAGGCATCAGCTCGCAGTGAGGGCATCTGCCGTCAGAGAGCGCAAGAGCCGCATGATCTTCACCCAGGCAGGAAACGCAGATCACATGGCGGTCCCCGTGCTGAGTTAAGATCGGCACGAGCCACAGGAAGATGGCATCTTGAAAAAGACGCTAGCTATTTTATGAGTTATAGAGAAGTGTGAGTTGCAACGGCGAACAAACACTCTCAGCAGAGGTAAAGGATATATACGCCGGAAAGTGTAGCAGGTACGGCGACTGAAGGCGGCGAGGTGAAGGCCAGCGGCTTCAGGTTCAAGGGCTGCCCACAGAAGGCTTGTGTCAATGGCGCGGCTTCTCACTCTGGATCCAGCTTCGCTGAAGAGATGAAAATCAGTTTGTATCAGCCCATCGAGCTATATTTATAGGATGAGGCCACGCCCTTTCTGGTGGGACGTGACGAAATGGGCGAGAAATGCCCCCATTGGATATGGTGTCTCAAAGGGCCTCTCTCGATAGGCTGCTGCTGTTGTCAAAGGGCAGCCAATAGGCGCGCGAGCCGTCTTGCCTATCTCTGCATGCTGCCGCACAGGGTTTTACATTAATTCGAAATTAAGGATAATTTTTGGCTTCAGTATCTCGTGGAAAAGAGGTTTTCCCCATAGCGTAAGATATTACGCAGTACGAGAGATACTCTCGTAAGAGAACTGGAGACAAACATATACTACACAACTACAGACCCATCTCATTGCTTCCACAGTCCTCCAAAATATGGAAAAAAAAATATTTATAAGGCTAGATGATTTCATCACAATGTGAACAAAAATATGGTTTTAGAGCTGACAGATCAACTTATTTCGCAATGATAGAATTTATAGAAAAAGTTACAAACGCAATAGACAGGAAACAATATGCAGTAGGGATATTTCTAGATCTCAAAAAAGCTTTTGACTCTGTAGATCACAAATTATTGATTAAAAAACTACAAAGATATGGTATTAGAGGAATTGCACTGACTTGGTTATCCAGTTACCTAGAGAACTGAAAACAGTATGTTGAAATGCAAAACAATAAATCACAACTGCTGCAGGGTTCAGTGTTGGGGGCATTATTATTTAACCTCTATATAAATAATATATGTGAAGTGTCACAAATTGTGGAAACCATTCTTTTTGCTGATGACACAAACCTATTATGCTGTGGTGAAAATTTGGAGAAGCTACTGGATACCATGGAAAAGGAAGTGAGTAGGATGAAGATTTGGTTTGATGAAAATAAACTAACACTGAATTTGAGTAAAACAAAATTTATAATATTTGGGAACCGATCAACCGATACAGATAAGAAACTATTGATAAATGGTATAGAACGAGTATCCGAAATAAAATTATTTGGGGTCGTTATTGATAGCAAATTAAGCTGGAAACTTCATATAAAGTATATTAAAACCAAAATATCCAAGTCATTAGCAATATAAAATAAAGCCAAATAACTATTGAATCAAGCTTCTCTAAGTATTCTGTACTGCTCCTTCATACTCCCATACATGACTTATTGTGTGGAAGTATGGGGGAACACTCACAAAACAAATACATCGCCGATCTTCATCCTACAAAAGAGAGCTATTCGAATCATACATAAAACTACATACAGAGAACCAACAAACCCATTGTTCATTAAACTCAAAATCTTAAAGTTCAAAGATTTGATTGACTACAAAACTATTCAAATTGTTTTTAGAGCACATAATAACCAATTGCCTAGAAATATCCAAGAGCTTTTTCAACTGAGAGAAAACACGTACAATTTCAGAGGAATATCAATGTTTAGTAAACCGTTAATTCGAACAAATAGTAAGTTCCACTGTATAACAACTCAGGGTGTTATCCTGTGGAACAACAGTAATAATGATTAAAGTTATGTAAAAACTTATTGCAACTGAATTTTTTATTCTAAAAAAGAATCCTAGATGGATATGAGCTGGAACAGTGATTTTATTATTTTTTTTTTATTTTTTTATTATTTAGTTTGAATATCTAAGTGATGCAAACAATTTAAGTAGCTAAAATATATAATTGAAGTGGGGGTAGGACAAGAAAAGTTATACTTATTAAGTACTTATATAATAAATAATAAGATTATTTCTAATTGGATAGCTAATCCAAGATGGCCGCGTGAGCGTGTTTGGTGTATTGATGCTCTTAAACTTTAGAACAATTCTTTGTTAAACCTGTGATTTATTGGTTAAAACTGATCTTTTCGGGATTCTAAAGTTAATACCTTCCCTCTGTGGCGTGAAGTGAAAGGATGGGGGATCAAGATAAACAAGGGCGAACCTCAAAAAATAGCAATAAAAATGACATTGAGTGTTGCAGCAGCGCGGCGGTGATGAAAGAACTGAAAGCAATTAACACAAGACTGGACCGCATACAAATTGATATGGGAAAGCAAGTCAATGCGAGAATTGATAAGTTGTGTGAGTCGATGGAGAAAATGATGGCTGAAAGTCAACACGCTGTGCTGAAAGAGATAGAGAAGGCCTCTAAAGACATGAAAACAAATTTGGACATTGAGGTGGGAATTCTGTGTGCACGAATGGAAAAAATTGAGCAGAAAATGGCTGAGAAAGAGGCGAAGAAGAATAGTTTTGATCCAGATGTCTCGCTGATCGTCGTGGGGCTTCCTCATTTAGAGGGAGAGGATTTAATGGCTAAAGTGAAAGACCTGTTGCACGTCGGCATTGGATGCGATACTGCGCTCTGCCCCGTCGCGGTGGAGCGGGTGCAGGCGCGCGGAAATCGACCGGGACCTGTTAAAGTGGAGCTGAGCTCGGTTCGAGAAAAAGTGGCCGTGTTACGCAGAAAATCGGAGTTGAAAGATAACGACGGCTTCAAGGATGTATACGTCTCTTCAGTGAAAACTCATGCCGAACGGATGATGGAATTTAACTTTAGAACTTTGATCCGTGAAACTGCGGTTGGGAGGGATTTCTATTTGGCAGCCAACGGACGCATGATGAAGCAGACGCGGGTGCCTCGCCGTGCAACGAGAGAGGGATCGACTGCTGTTAGTGGAGATGCTTGAGAGGGGCTTGCCCAGCCCGTCAGGTTTGTGAATGAACAGTTTTTGTTAGTCCACTGGAATGTTAATGGGTGGACGCGGTCAAACTGTGAACTCCGGAGACTGTTACTTAAATCTTTAGAGCCTGACTTTATTTCTCTGAATGAAACTCACTTATGTAATGACATTTTGGATTTTGATGGATTCACCTGGTTTGGACACAATCGTATTGCTCATAAGAGGGCTGTTAAAGCCTCGGGTGGAGTGGGATTTTTGGTTAAAAATGCTGTGTTGGAGCAGTATTTAGTTTGCATTGTTGATAAAACAGTTGATGGGATATTTTGTTTATGTTTTGAGCATAGAGAATCGCAATATTCTTTCATTTTAATTTCATGTTACCTGTCTCCAGAATCATCTGTCTGGGGCAGGAATGCAGATCTTTATTTCAACCATCTATTGGCATTGATATATACTGTTACCGACAAGGTGGACTCAATCTATATATGTGGTGATGTTAATAGCCGGATCGGGGCGCTTAAGGACTATGTGGAAGGAGATGATCTTCCTCCTCGATTAGCTCTGGATGCCAATGTAAATAAGCATGGTCATACCTTTCTTGAGTTTTTGAAGGATTCTAAATGCTGTATACTTAATGGGAGGCTGAATCCGGAAAATGATAACTTTACTTCCATCTCTGTAAGGGGCAAAGCTGTTGTGGATTATATTGTAACGCCTCATGTTAATTTGAATACATGTCTTGGATTTAATGTTTATCTACCTTCACAACTTTTTGACAGGGTTGGTCCAGGAAGTCTTGATCTGATTGATGATCAAAGCAGAATCCCTGACCATTCAGTTCTTTGTTTACGTTTTCAAGCGAGGGAGGTGGTCAATATTCAGAGTAAGGCTGACTGTCCACAATATGCAAGACGAGACAGGAATTACCCTGTTGATTTCCTGTCTTCAAATATGTGTTGTAGGGCCCTATTGGAGGTAATAGGCCAATTACAGAGTGTACATAAAAATCAAGAAAATATGGACCAATGTTATTCTAATCTTTGTAATTTTTTACATGCTGAGATGGACAAATATTGTCCTGTAAAGAATATGGGTGCTACAAAGAAATATTACAGAGTTAAACAACCTTACTGGAATAATGAATTAAATGAATTATGGTCGAAGTTACGATCGGCAGAAAGATTATTTCTTAAGGGTAATCCTGGGAAATTTGGGGAGAGGAGGGCTTTGCATAGTGAATTTGTACAGTGCCAGACTAGCTTTGATAGAAAGCTTAGGTTTTGTAAAAGAAGGTTTAAAAGAGGCCAGGCCCTCAAATTAGAACAGTTACAAACTGGTAACCCTCAGCAATTCTGGAGGGAATTACTTAAGTTAGGTCCAAAAAAGAAAATAAGTTTTATTTGAAACTGGCGAATCTTCTTTTGAATGTGGACAAATATTAAAAAAGTGGGAAAAGGATTATCGTGAATTATATTCCTATAGTAGTTTCTCTTTATTTGATGATCATTTCTTAGAAGAAACTTGTAAAGTAAAATTGGAGTTGGAAACCGGGATGAACACAATATACTATCAAAATGATATACTGAACAGTGATATTACGTTAGAGGAAGTACTTAAAGTACTAGATAGAGCCAAGGTAAATAAAGCTGTGGGCATTGAAGATCTCCCTAACGAGGTGCTTAGGATCCCTAGCTTGTGTAATGTTCTACATTGTTTATGTCGTATATGTTTTCAGAATGGTATTATACCATCTGTGTGGAATCGATCAATTATCAAACCTATCCCGAAATCCATAAAAGATGATCATAGGGTCCCGCTGAATTATAGAGGGATTAGTTTGATTAGTACAGTCTATAAAATTTACTCAGGAGTCCTTAACAACAGACTTAATGCTTTTTTGGAGGCTTATGGGGGATTAGTAGATGAACAGAATGGTTTTAGGAAAAACAGGTCCTGTATTGATCATATTTATGTGCTATCCTCGGTGGTGAGAGCGCGTTTGGATAGAGGTAAAAGTACTTTTGCCTGCTTTGTTGATTTCAAAAAGGCGTTTGATTGTGTTAATCGAGACCTTTTACTGTTTAAATTACTTTCATTTGGTATTAATGGGGAATTTTATAATGCTATAAAACTCCTTTACAGAGACCCCATTGCTTGTGTACAGATAAATAATTTGAGAACAGACTGGTTTCCGACACCTTTTGGGGTGAAGCAGGGTGACTTACTTTCCCCTTCCCTGTTTGCTTTCTACATAAATGATTTAGCCCAAGAAATTAAGCAGGGAAATCTGGGTGTACAAATTGAGGACATGAATCTAAGTATTCTGCTTTACGCAGATGACATTGTTTTGATAGCTGAAAATGAAGTAAGTTTACAAAATATGTTGAATATTATGAGTTCCTGGTGTAGGAAATGGCGTCTTACTATTAATTATGAAAAAACACAAGTTGTTCAATTTAGGAAAAAAAGTGAATTACAGAGTACTTATATATTTCAGTTTGGGCCTGTGTCCTTAAAATATACCAGTCATTATAAATACCTTGGTTTTGTTTTTGATGAAAATATGAAGTTTACAGAGGGAAGAAAAATACTAGCAGAGTCTGCTGGAAGGGCATTGGGTTCTGTGTTGAGTAAAATGAAACTATGTACAGATCTTGGTTTTTTGACATTTACACAACTATATCAATCTTTGGTTGACTCAGTTTTGTTTTATGCTGCAGGAGTTTGGGGATTTGAAGAGGTTTATGATTGTAATTCTGTTCAAAATCGTGCTTTGAGATGTTTTCTTGGGGTACATAAATATGCAGCGAAGGTAGCTGTGAATGGAGATGCAGGATGGGATCCATGTATTGTAAAACAAAGGTGTGAAATGGTGCGATTGTGGAACCGTCTTGTTAGTCTGCCAGAGGAAAGGCTAACGAAGAAAATTTTTAACTGGGACAGAGCAAATCATCACCCCTGGTGTGGAGAAGTTTTGTCAATATTTTCTGTGTCTGACTTGCATATAAGGTACTACAATAAGCTTCAATGTAATATAAAGGATGTCAGACAAAGACTGTTAAGTAAATATGAAAATCACTGGAAACAAGATATATGGAAGAAGCCAAAACTCAGAAATTATGTTCAGTTTAAGAATGATTTTGTAACAGAACCTTATATTTTCCTTAATTTAAAGAGAAGGCAGAGGTCTCTCTGTGCGCAATTGAGAACTAGTACCTTACCTCTGGCAGTGGAAGTGGGTCGATTTAAGGGTATACCTGAACATTTACGTTTATGTGAATTCTGTGATCTCAAGGTTGTGGAAGATGAATTTCACTTTGTTTTTTATTGCCCTTTATACTATGATTTAAGGAACTATCTTTTTGAATTAGTTCAGTTAAAAAATCCTGATATATTTTGGAAATATGAAGGGGAGATTTTGTGCTGGCTGTTTGATAATCATGTTTTTGCTTTGGCAAAATGTATAGAAAAAGCCTGGTGTTTACGGCAAAGTATTCTGTATCCTGTATGATATCCCGTATGTCATCTCTATTTGTATGTGTATTTATCTTTGTGGTTTAGTTATACTATGTTGGAGATTTTGTCTTATATCACGTGGCTATTTTGGTGATATGTGTGAAGCTGTTGTGTCTAATAAGCCCATGAGGGCTGGGCACCATAAAAGGTGTTTGACACTCAAATAAACAATAACTAACTAACTAACTATATAAACTTATTCCTAACCCCTTTGAACATGACTGTTATTTGGATATTCTGCTGATGATCTTTTTTTGTTGATTGTTTGTTCTTATTTAGTTTTTGTTGTAGTCTTTTAACATGTTCACTAAAGAATAAAAAAGAAAAAATAATACTAGATTAAGTAATGTAAGTAAAAGTCCTCAAAACAGTTACAGAAGACAAGTAAACTGTCAGCAATACAATAAGAACAAAGAAACTCAATTACAAACAAAACCAACAAAAAATACAACAGAACAAAAATACAAATTAAATAAATAGTGCTTTAGGTTTTTCAGTAAGATATACTAAGAGTGGTATTCTAAGTAATAGCATACTACATAAATTGAATGAAGTAATCAAATGTAAAAAAAACACACTGTATACATTGAATAACTGTAGTTTTAATAAGAATTAGTCTATATTTATTCAAGAGCAGTACGTGATTTTATCTTTGTCTTTTGGTGTTTGAATAACAATAATGACTGAAGCAGATTTATTAGGCTGCTGTCATTTTAAAAGCTAACGCACGGACCCAATATACTGTTACACACGTGCTCTTTCTCAATGTTTACATTCACTTAAGATAAAACCGACTGTGTTTACGAGGATACTTACCAAAACGGCATTTCAACATATTTGAGTGTAGGGCTATTTGAACATTTATGCACGTATCTGAAGCCCACAGTATACTTTGCATATGCGTGTTTGGCCCCGTCTCCGAATGCGTGCACAGGAGGCCTCCTAGGGAACATTATCTCTTTCGACGCTTAATTTGCTTTTAATAACACTGTTTAATGTCAAGCACATCCCACAGTTTAGCAACAATAGACTGCATTTACACATTATCACTCAAACATTCACTTATTTGGCTGATTTGGATATCAAGTTTGGGCTTTTCGGGAGGAACGATGGTGCACCGCTGTTGTTACGATGCAGCAAGGAAGAAGCGGAGAGAGAATCCAAATGCAAGCACTTTAATAAAACAAACAGGTAATCCAATGGACTCAGGACAGGAACACGGAACAGCTACCAGCAACATCAAAACATAGCACAGAACAGGAATAAACAAAAGTCCAGACAAGACAAGGAAAACATAAGGCAGGAATCGTGACATAGCCCCCCACTTAAGGAGCGGATTCCAGACGCTCCTCATGAACAGTCCAGGAGGGAGGTGGAGCAGAGGCGGACCCGGGGGTGGGATGGAGGGCCAGGCCCATGGAGCGGAAGAGGACCTGGAGACTGCGGCAGGACAGAAGGCCAGGATGGAGCAGGATGTGCAGGCGACCAGGGTGGAGCAGGCAGTTCAGGTGGCCAGGGCGAAGCAGACGACCCATCGGGCGGCCAGGGCGAAGCAGACGACCCATCGGGCGGCCAGGGCGAAGCAGACGACCCATCGGGCGGCCAGGGCGAAGCAGACGACCCATCGGGCGGCCAGGGCGAAGCAGACGACCCATCGGGCGGCCAGGGCGAAGCAGACGACCCATCGGGCGGCCAGGGCGAAGCAGACGACCCATCGGGCGGCCAGGGCGGTGAAGACCCTTCGGGTGGCCAGGGCGGTGAAGACCAGGGCGAAGACGACCACTCGGGCGGCCAGGGCGGAGACGACCCCTCAGGCGGCCAGGGCGGTGAAGACCCTTCGGGTGGCCATGGCGGTGAGGCTCTTTCTGGTGGCCGTGGGCCCCTAAGTTGCCATGGCGAGGACCTACTGCCCCCCCAAAAAAAATTCTTAAGGGTAGTTACGGGGTCATAGGCAGGAGCAGTCACCAGCTCAGGAACAGACACCGGCTCTGCTGAGCACTCAGGTTCAGGCGTGACTTGAACAGTCTCTGGATCGGCAGACGTGACTTGAACAGTCTCTGGATCGGCAGACGTGACTTGAACAGTCTCTGGATCGGCAGACGTGACTTGAACAGTCTCTGGATCGGCAGACGTGACTTGCTCAGGCTCAGGAACAGACACCGGCTCTGCTGAGCACTCAGGTTCAGGCGTGACTTGAACAGTCTCTGGATCGGCAGACGTGACTTGAACCGTCTCTGGATCGGCAGACGTGACTTGAACAGTCTCTGGATCGGCAGACGTGACTTGAACAATCTCTGGATCGGCAGACGTGACTTGAACAGTCTCTGGATCGGCAGACGTGACTTGAACAGTCTCTGGATCGGCAGACGTGACTTGAACAGTCTCTGGATCGGCAGACGTGACTTGAACAGTCTCTGGATCGGCAGACGTGACTTGAACAGTCTCTGGATTGATAGGTAGCACAGGCAACGCCGGCAGGGCCAGGAGCTTGGGCGGCGCCGGCAGGGCCAGGAATATGGAGACGGCCTCTGGGCTGACAAGAGGCTCAGAAATGACCTCCGGGCACTGTGGGACGCAGGAAGTCCTCTTCCTCCTCCTCCGTCTTCGAGAGCGAGAGGGCGCTGGACTGGACGGGACCAGCGGTGAGGGCTCTGGGCTGGACGGGACCAGCGGTGAGGGCTCTGGGCTGGACGGGACCAGCGGTGAGGGCTCTGGGCTGGACGGGACCAGCGGTGAGGGCTCTGCTGAGACGTGACGAGGCTCTGAAAGCTCTGCTGAGACGTGACGAGGCTCTGAAAGCTCAGGCATGTCGTGGTGAAGCTCAGGCATGTCGTGGTGAAGCTCAGGCATGTCGTGGTGAAGCTCAGGCATGTCGTGGTGAAGCTCCTCAGCCTTGTCCACCAAACCCACAGTAAAAGCTGAGCCGCTCAGTTGCAGGGCCAAGTCAATGTAAAACTCAAGAGTCCAGCTAGGGTCATGTAATGGCATTAAGGAGCTGAGCGGCTCAGATAGTCCGCCACGAAAAAATATCATGAGACATACCTCATCCATCCAGGTCAAGTAAGCCAGCTCCAAAAAGTCCATTACAAAGTCCTTAATGGGTCGATCTCCTTGACGGAGGCGCATAATTTGTGCTACTGGATTAATATTGTTGGTCGGTCGTTCTGTTACGATGCAGCAAGGAAGAAGCGGAGAGAGAATCCAAATGCAAGCACTTTAATAAAACAAACAGGTAATCCAATGGACTCAGGACAGGAACACGGAACAGCTACCAGCAAGATCAAAACATAGCACAGAACAGGAATAAACAAAAGTCCAGACAAGACAAGGAAAACATAAGGCAGGAATCGTGACAGCTGTGAAGGAAAGGAAGTTGCGTGGGACGGAATGTGGTTGCGGCACAATAATCATTTCATGTTGATTATCTTGTTTTGATAATCGTATCGTATCAATCGCACAGCCCTAATTCACACTCATTCCATGAAGGACTGAGGCCTCAAACGTGGGAGATTGGGCATTTTAATTACAGCAAAAAAAGAGCTCATCAGGAAATCCATTAAGAACAGCCTCTCCATGAAGTCGGTCAGGTGTCATGCACTTCCCAGCCAGACAGAAGAGTGGTAAATCGCTCTCTCTGTGATTATTCTGAAAGCCTAACATCAGTTAAAACCACTCTTTTTGTTCCTCTATAATTACACAAATAGACTTGAATGCTCTATACCAAAAATATTTCCCTCTGCACAACATTAATATAGGTTAAAAGCATAATTTAATGCATTATTGTTGCATTATAAATTTGGTTTCAAAAAATATTATTGGATTTAGGGAGTAGGTTGCGTTGTTAGTGGTGTATTTCATCTCGTTGAAACAAGCAAGAAAAGAACAACAGTGAAATCCCACTTTTTCAGTGGCCTTATCTACCTTGAGACACTAGTTGACATTATATTTTAGTGAATTTCACAGTTGTAATTCTGGGTGTCCTGTAAAGAGTACATTCAGGGCTTTTCACTATTATGGAAATATGATACTATTTTTGTAATTATCATTTCAATCTGACTGATTTCATAATTGTTTGTCATACCTCAACATTGCAGGAAAATGGTATGGGTTTTCTAATCAAAATATGACTTTCTGTTACAAAAGGGCATTGATTTCATACGTCAACTGCAAAAGACACCAGGACTTAAATCATGTTTATCAGGCATTTTAGCATCCATCCATCCATCCAACCATCCATCCATCGTCTCTCTGTTCAGTCTGTCAAACTGACTTGCACATTGTTTGCAATGCAAATTGTGCATTGATTTCCATTTGCATGATAACTTCTTTGATTGGTAGATCTCTCTTGAATATTCATTGGTAGTGGAGTTTGGCTATCAAACATGTATATTAAGCGTTTTCTTTTTTAAAATGAATTGAAATCAGTGACTTGTGGCTTGAAGCATAGCCATATCAGAACTTATAAGTCTTGAAAAATATATATTTTCTCTTTTTAGAAAATGAATGGAAAGCTACGCTCTTTTTCTCTATGGGGGAAAATGAAGACTATTAACACAGAGAAAATTACTTTTTCTTAGAATGATAAGATGGAAATGTCACGAGGTGACGAAATGGAGATGGAACTAAACAGTCTGCGGAGGGATGTTTCCACCCGGAGCGATTTCAACCGACACCAAGCCAGCCTCGGATGTGTCGCTACCATAGTAACAACAGCTGCTGATGGCAGAGTGACAACAGGTGCGGCGGATTAAGCGGCCGTCTGATGATTGGGACACGCAGCCTTGAGAACCAAATAAAAACAAAGTTTTGAGAGACGGAGGGGGAGCAGTACGGGGCAGCAGCACGGTGCGAGCAGACGGGGAACATGAGCGCGGCAGCGTACAGCAGGGGTGGGGGGGTTGGGGTTATTGTTGTCCCTTTTTCTGGTTCCTGTTAAGATGGGCTGAGAGATTTCCGTGGGACGAATCGGCTGGCGAGATCGATCTGCGGAAAGGGATCTGCTACAAAGAATTGAAGGCGAAGAACAGAGAGGCAGAGGCGAAGTTTTATACCAACTATCATCGAGTCTACTCACTGGGGTGAAGATAAGTACCAACCTTCTGTTGGCTGTATTGAATGTGATTCTCACATGAAGATATCGTATATGAGGAGGAGCGGCATAGGGAATAAAGGAGTCCAGACGTCTGAATGAGATGCAAGCTGTTGTGATGTATGATGTCGCTGAATTCTTCCGTCTTACCGCCCCCACTGTTCAGAGCGAGGAGTTGGGCCGCGACCTTAAATTTCACGGAGTGGATGAGTGACGTGTGTTAATGCTGTGTCCCACTGTGTGTGGTTGAAGTGAAGTAATTGCATGCTTGCTGTACAGAATTATGTCACGTGCCCATCGGTCTTGCCTTGTGTTACAGTCCGGAGTTTTCTGAGGAAGAGATTAAGTGACAATGGGTTTTAAGCCTGCTGTATTCTGATTCAATACTGATGCTGTTCTGGGGAACGGAGGAAATCCAGTTACCTGCTGTTCTGAGTGTGTTCCATCTGAAGCCCGCTGCATTTCGTCTCATCCTTGCTGTTGGGGAAAACGGAGAAAAACTCAGGTATCCGTTGTTTTGAGTGTTGTATTTCCAAAGCCTGTTGTATTCTGATTCGTCATTGAGGCTATCCTGGAGAATGGAGGGAATCCAGTCGTCTGCTGTCCTGAGTGTTTCCTATCTGACGCCCGCCGCATTCTGTTTCATCATCGCTGTCATGGAGTATGGAGGAAGCCCAGGTATTTGTTGTCCTGAGTGTTGCACATCTAAAGCCTGCTGTATTCTTATTCATCATTGCAGTTGTGGAGAAGGGAGGAACCCCAGGTATCTGTTGTTCTGAGTGGTATACAGCCGTAAGGCTTCTGCACCTGACGTATTGGGAAGGACCAATCGTACTCGGAGTACCTACTTGCTGTCCAGTCGACGCCTCTTTCACAGCCGTAAGCCTTCTGCACCCAACGAATTGGGAAAGACCAAACGTACGGGGAGTACCTACTTGCTGTCCAGTTGACGCCCCCTTCACAGCCGTGAGCCTTCTGCACCTGAGGGACTGAGGAGAGTCAACCGTGCTGAGAGTACTTACCTGCTGTCCAGTCGACGCCCCTTCATAGCCGTAAGCCTTCCGCACCTGAGGGACTGGGGAGAGTTTACCGTACTGAGAGTAAGCCTTTGGCACCTGAGAGACTGAGAAGAGTCAACCGTACTGAGAGTAAGCCTTTGGCACCTGAGAGACTGAGAACAGTTCACCGTATGGAGAGTAAGCCTTTGGCACCTGAGAGACTGAGAAGAGTTCACCGTTTTGGAGAGTAAGCCTTTGGCACCTGAGAGACTGAGAAGAGCCAACCGTGCTTAGAGTACTTACCTGTTGGCCAGTCAATGCCCCTTCAACCTTCAAGGTACGTGCCGCCGTTGAGGAGTGGCATTCCCCTGCGGCCCGTTGGATCCTGAGGAAAAAAAAGAAGTTTTAAAATTAGGAATTACAAATTCTTTAAGTCAATAAAGTCTGTTCAAATTTTATCTCGTTGTCCTGCTTGGTTTCTGGTCTGCTCCTCAGTGGTACTGGCTAAAGGGAGGGTGTAGACTGAGACTAAATATTTTAAAATTGTCAAATTATTTTAATATGTATCAAAATAATTGTATTAATTCATTTTTGTGATATGCATAATAATATATATGTACAATGCACCACAGGGATCAAATGAATCAGTGAATTGGTTGATTACATTTTTTTTTTTATCGCTAACAATTGCTTGCCCATTCTTCAGATATTTTTTCTAAACTCTTAACACAGACTCACACCTACAAAACACAATTGGCCAAATGGATAATTTTCTTCTAAGAAACACATAACTCTTCATTTCAAAATAGAACACATCTTTCTCTGCACACACTAACTTTACCAAAACACTGGAAATATGACTCAAAATGAAATTATTCTGTCATTATTCTTCACAAGGTACATGCAGTCAAAGTACACCAGGTTTCAAAATACTGGTTATTGTTAACATTACAAAAACTGCAGAGACTTTTATGTTTCAGTTTTACAGGTATTTGCATGCAAAACATGCAATCCACCATTTTTACACTAAATTTCTTGGTTGGGAACTGTATGTCCACATGTACAGTAATGTTCACATTCAAAAGCATTCCAGTAAAAAGCAAATCATTTTTTTTTCCTTTAGTGTTTACTACAGGAGGTACAGTAGAAATGATGGAACAGAAAAAGTTTACAGTATTGCTTAAAGTGAACAAAATATCCATGAAACACACAAGAGCATTCTGAAAAAAAAAAAAAAAAAAAAGCAAAAAGCCCAGATAAAAAGGGGGGGAACAAAAAAAAAAAAGCACTAAATTGCTGTATCTAATCTCTGCGATCTTCAGGGTTAGGCCACATGTTTTCCTCAACATCACATCTGATATTATCCAAGGCGTTGCACCTGGGATAAAACCGCTTGGTATATCGGATCCACCCTTGGCAATCATAAACTGTGATGTCCCTGCAGCCCGCATCCATGGCTTCAAGGAGGGACATTTGGTCATGTGGCTGATGGTCATAAACCTTCCACCTCCACCATGCAGAAAAGAACTCCTCTATGGGGTTGAGGAAAGTTGAATAGGGTGGAAGGAAGAGACTTACCAGTCTTGGGTGGACTTCAAACCATGTTGTTATTGCTTGCGAATGATGGAAAGCCACATTGTCCCAGGTAATTACAAAGGTCCTCATGTTTTCACCCTCCTGATCCTGCTCTGGAACCAGGCGCTGGTGGAGAATCATTGAGAAAGGCAAGGATGCACTCGGTAGGGTCCAACTTGAAATCTGTGGAGTAATCCTGCATTTGCAATTGCTGCACACATGGTAATGTTTGCCCCTCTCTGTCCTGGCACATCAACTGTGGCCCTTTTTCCAATTACATTTAGTCCACGTCGACGCCTTTTGGCCAGATTGAATCCTGCCTCATCTATGTACTGTATATGAATTCATGAGGGGCCTGGTTGGCCTCCAATTCCATAACTCTCTGAAACAAAGTTTATGTAAATCATGTCAGTACTGTATACCATACTGTACTGTAACCTATTACTGTGTAGGTTACCTACTTGCAAAGTGCAAAGCTTATAGAACTGGACATTGAATAGAATATACCCTATACCTGGACATATTGTCGTTGTAGCTCCTTGAATCTCTCACTGTGCCTTTCAAAGGGAACAGTGTAGAGTTGCTTCATCCACACTCTGTGTTTGGACAATGTCTGCGTAATGGTTGTGAGGCTGATGCTATAAATATTGTCAAATATCTCATGGTCCTCCACAATTCTAGTTTGAATTGCATGCAGTTTTATTGCACAACCATTTCTACAATGGCAAGTTCTTGATCATTATTGAGGAGCTTTCCTCTTCCCCCAGAGGGTGGAAGACGTTGCATTCTTTAGAGGGACAAAAAATTCAACATATGCACTACTGTATGACCTTATTGACATTTCAAGTGAGAATAGAAACAATCCATGTAAAATGCAATACTTACCTGTTGGTTTGTTGAAAGATGCGTATAATGGAGGCAACCGTTGACCGCCTCAAATTGGGCTGCACTCTTTCACCAGCCTCTCTTAGTGAAAGACCGTGGTAGATTACATGGTCAATGATAGTGGCAGGAATTTCATCACTGACTACTGTTCTTGGAATGCCACCACCATGCATTCTTACACCTCTACCTTGCCTTCTACCTTGGGCCTGCTCTTCTCCCAGGCCCTGCTCCTTTCACTGAATTTCTTACTGCATCTGCTCCTCTCACTGCTCCTGCACCAATCACTGCATCTCTCACTGCACCTGCTCCTCTCCCTGCTCCTGTATCTCTCACTGCACCTGCTCCTCTCCCTGCTCCTGCACCTGCTCCTCTCCCTGCTCCTGCACCTGGTCCTCTCACTGCCCCTGCACCTCTCACTGCATCTCTCACTGCATCTCGCACTGCATCTCGCACTGCATCTCGCACTGCATCTCGCACTGCATCTCGCACTGCATCTCGCACTGCATCTCGCACTGCATCTCTCACTGAACCTGCTCCTCTCACTGCTCCTGCACCTCTCACTGCATCTCTCACGGCACCTGCTCCTCTCACTGCTCCTGCACCTCTTACTGCATCTCTCATTGCATATCTCACTGCACCTGCTCCTCTCACTGCTCCTGCACCTCTCACTGCTCCCGCACCTCTTACGGCATATCTCACTGCACCTGCTCATCTCACTGCTCCTGCACCTCTCACTGCACCTGCTCATCTCACTGCTCCTGCACCTCTCACTGCATCTCTCACTACACCTGCTCATCTCACTGCTCCTGCACCTTACTGCTCCTGCTCATCTCACTGCTCCTGCCCATCTCACTGCTCCTGCTCATTTCACTGCTCCTGCACCACTCACTGCATCTCTCACTGCACCTTCTCATCTCACTGCACCTGCTCGTCTCACTGCTCCTGCACCTCGCACTGCATCACTCACTGCATTTCTCACTGCACCTGCTCATCTCACTGCTCCTGCACCTCTCACTGCATCTCTCACTGGGCCTGCTCTTCTCCCTGGGCCCCTTGCTCTTACTTTTCCTCGTCCAGACATTACAGTGTTTGTCTTTTTCTGTTTCCAAAAAGCACTCTTCAAAGTCCTCCTTTTATTGTATATGTATCAATGTAATAGCAAAAAAAAAAAAAAAACCTGCCACTGAGTCTATGCCAGACTGGAATCAGCTGTGGTTGGCCCAATTTACCCAACATAAATCAGCTGTGTGTCAATTATTCAATTATTTGTTTATTATCAGCTGAAATATATTGTTTTTGAACTGATATCATTGCAGAAGCAGAGGTTTTTATGCTGTATATAAGGTTTGGAATATTGTTTTTGCTATTGTGGGATGGTGTGTGTTAACCTTTGTAAAGACTACAAAACCAATCCATAATTTTGTTGGGAGGTATAGCTTGTCTGTTAAGAAAATGTAAGCATTGTGGAAATGTGTTCACTGACTGCATATTGTGTGAAAACGACATGAAATGTGTGAATGGTATGGCCACAAAAGACCGATGCTGTGCTAATTGTGTTTAGAGTTTTGAAAATGTGACAATTGGTTGGACAAACGCTTGTTAGCGACAAAAAAAACAAAAAAACATCCAAACGAATCAATTATCATTGTCATTGTCAATTTTGTCCTCATATATGTATGAATATCAGGGAAGTCTAATACAGGGAGTACATTTTTGAATTGTCAAACAGGGGGTTTTCATTTCTATCGTATGTGTAATAATGAGTGGTGAAAAAAGATCATTTACAGTTTTTTTCAATCGCTAAGAAGCGTTTGCCAATTCTTAAAATACTTTTTCTAAACTCTTAACACAGCAACACACCAACATCACACAATTAGCCAAATAGTTAATTTTCTGACCAAAACCAGAGTTTGTTAAATAAATACAAACTCTACATTTCAAAACGCTAAAAAACCTTTTCAATATACACTAACTCTATCAAAACACTGCAAACTCGTTTCAAAATCGAATCATTCGGTCAAAACTTTAGCACTCGTTTTCTATCCAACATAAACACATAGTCAATTATAGTGTAATGACTGTCAAAATACTAACAGTTCGTGGCATTACAAAAACTGCATTACTTGTCATGTTTCAGTTCTATCTGTATAGAACATACAGTATGAAATCATTTTTTTTAAATTATTCATTCAGCTGTGTGTGTGAGAGAGAGAATTCATGGTGACTTAGATGTGTACAACATAATATCTAAATGTAAAGGAGTCATCAATACTTACAGTAATAGAATGTACAACTGGGAAAAAAACAGTAAGTAACAGAATTGCTGCAGTAAAGACTTTAATAGCAATATGAAATTGCCGTCAGTGATCAAAACGAAACAAGGACAAACATACATGGCCTTTGATTTAAAGTGTGCAAAAATAAAACAAAATGACAGGGAAAAAAAGGCCCAGAAAAAAAAAAGTCCTGTTCTAATCTATACGATCTTCAGCATTTGGCCACATGTTCTCATCTACATCACATCGTATGTTGTCTCTCGCTATACACCTTGGAAAGAAACGCTTGGCATGCCTTATCTCAGTTGAAGACTGTCAGGGGTGGATGTCTCTGCAGCCAGCATCCATGGCATCCAGGAGGGACAGTTGGTCTTGAGGCCGATGATCATAAACTCTCCACCTCCAAGCAGAAAAAAATTCCTCAATGGGGTTGAGGAAAGGAGAGTACGGAGGAAGAAAAAGGGAAATCACTCTTGGATGTGCTGCAAACCAGTTTGTGATTGCATGTGAATGGTGGAATGCTACATTGTCCCATGTAATCACAAATGTCCTCATGTTTCCTCCCACCGGTTCTGCTTCTGGGACCAGTTGTTGGTGGAGATCATCTAAAAACAAAAGAAGGCGCTCTGTGTTGTAGGGACCAATCTGGCTTTTCTGCAGGACCAAACCAGCACTTGAGATTGCAGCACACATTGTGATGTTTGCTCCTCTCTGACCCGGCACATCAACGGTGGCCCTTTTCCCAATTACATTTCTTCCTCGTCTACGTGTTTTTGCCAGGTTAAACCCTGCCTCGTCTACATAAATGAATTCATGTAGAGTCTGATTAGCCTCCAACTCCATAATTCTCTGAAATAAAAAACAAACACAATTTTTACATAAATGTTTTAGAGTAGCAATAGAGAATAGTGAAAAAAGGAAGTATGGAATAGTTACTGTAGAATCAGACATGGTGTATAGACACCATACCTGGACGTATTGGTGCCGGAGTTCCTTGACCCGATCACTGTTTCTCTCAAATGGAACCGTGTACAACTGTTTCATTCTAATTCTGTGTTTGGTCAGAGTCCGAGCAATGGTAGCTAGGCTGATGCTTTCCACATTTTGGAATACCAGGTTGTCCTCTACAATTCTGGTCTGAATTTCTCTCAGTTTTATTGCATTGTCAGCAATGACCCATCCTACAATGGCATGTTCTTGGTCTTCACTGAGAAGCTTTCTTCTTCCCCCAGAGCGAGGAAGTCGTTGTGTCCTTTAGAAGAACAAAAATACAATATTTGCATTTGTAACTAGTGTTGTCCAGCAGTTACTGTAATACAGTAAATAGCAACCGCATTGATAGCCCTAATGAAATGCATGACTTACCTGTTGGTTTGTTGAAAAATCCGGATAATGGAAGCAACGGTTGACCGTCTGAGATTAGGCTGGACTCTTTCACCAGCCTCTCTCAATGATAGACCATGGTTTATCACATGGTCTATGATGGTGGCTCTGATTTCATCCGTGACAACAGCTCTTACTCTCCTTTGAACAGCACCACGCATTCTTACTCCTCTTCCCCTACCTCTCCTTCTCCCTTGTTCTGGTCCAACTAGTCCTCTCCCTGTTCTAACTAGTCCTCTCCCTGGTCCAACTAGTCCTCTCCCTGGTCCATCTAGTCCTCTCCCTGGTCCATCTAGTCCTCTCCCTCGACCATCTAGTCCTCTCCCTGGTCCATCTAGTCCTCTCCCTGTTCCATCTAGTCCTCTCCCTCGTCTAACTTGTCCTCTCCCTCGACCATCTAGTCCTCTCCCTCGTCTAACTAGTCCTCTCCCTCGTGCAGACATTTTCTTTCTTTTTCTGCTCCTCTGTGTTGTTATGTGTTGCTTTGAACAAAACCAATCCAAAGACGGCCTTTTTATTGTGTATGTTCATGTAATGGAAAGTCTTCAACACCTGGCTATGTCTCTGATTGAGATTGGAATCAGCTATTTCTTACTCTAATTATCAGTAATTTAAAAATGCTTATCAGCTGTTTGAATATATTTTTTAAATATTTGTTTCAATAATTTTGAGCTGATATTGTTGCAGAAGTAGAGGCTTTATACTGTATCTATGGTTTGGAACAATAGGTCTTAATTTCTGGCATGCTGCGTTTAAGCATTTGTAAAAAAGACTATAAAGATCCATGATTTTGGTATTGGGTATGCTTATATGTAAAGAAAATGTAGGCATTCTAGAAATGTGATAATTGACTGCATTTTGTGTGAAAACAACATGAATTGTGTTAATGGTATGGTCACAACAGACCGATGTTGTGCTAATTGTGTTTAGAGTTTTGAAAATGTGATTACAGATTGGACAAAAGGTTGTTAGCAATTGAAAAAAACTGTAAGCACTTGTCAGTCAGAATATGATCTTTTTAATTAAAAATCAGCCTTTATTGAAATGGTCTTTCCATAAAGGAAAGTACATTTAAATAAAAGTTTTTATAATTCAACAGAAGATGTTTGAAATGCATATTCCTGCATGCCCCCTGTGGTCCATGAAATTTTTTCCAAAATGTCCCATCATAATACCAGATTAAATACTTTTCTCATAGCCAGTAGATTTAGAAATCCTCATTGTTTGTAATCCCTAATTTAAATGTACAGTCTTTTCAGGCCACGTGTCTCTGAGTCTAAATCAGTTTGCAGTGATGAGATTTTATGAACAGAAGGGCCAGAGCCACTGTCTGGCCAGACGTCCCAGATGGCTCCCATCAGCAGATGTGTTTGTCATCGGTGAAATGGACCCTGATGTTACATAAACGTCCAAAAATCTGGTTGCTGCAGTGAACAGGTCGCCTTAACTAACCTGTCCACTAACTAAAATCCACACAGCTTCACATGAAAAGAATATAGACAGAGAAAATTAGATCCTGAAAAACAAAATACTGAAGCACAAATGTGATGTTTATCAAAAGTCATTTTTGTGTATTGGTTGAATTTGATAATCAAAGGTCACCATGAATACATTGCTTATAAAGTGAGATTAAATGCATTAAGCATATTTATAGTATTTAATATGTTTGTGTAATATTCTGAGTTCCCTTTCGTCCTGGGAACTCTGACGTGTCGTCGGGGGAGTTCCCTGACGAATTGGTATCATGCTAGGGAGCCAATTGCCTTCGAGAGAATTAAAAACGAGCCAATGGACATTGGCTTGCAAGAGTTGCATTCCGCAGCCCGCCTACCAGCGCGAGTATAAAAGGCGGAAGTAAACATTGCGCAATGCTTTTCGCTGAGGAGCCGAACAGTGTCCAGTCCTCCGCGAAGGTACAGCAACATGGCGAAGGGACGACACGTCTCCGTTCCCTGTACTCAGTGAACGAGGGTTACATACTTAACCGAGACTGGGAACATATGGTCGTCGGGGGAGTTCCCTGACGAATTGGGATCCCTAATAAAACGCCATGGTGCTGGCCCCTTCCAGCGCCCAGCTAAGCTACCCTGCAGCAGTTTCTTGAACAAGTTTGCGGAATCTAGCAAGGGAATCACACTGCTGTTCCGCAAGATCCGCTCAGTGGATATTGGATAACACTGGGAAAGCATCCCCCCCAAAAGAAAGGGGGGGACGCTGCGGAAGCCCCAGCCTGACTGAGGAAGGCCAGGAATACACATATGTACTAGCCCAATGGGATAGTGAAACATATGACAGTCCCTGAGGTGGTCCCAATCCGAGGGAAGTGGGAGCGAACTCAACAGGGACGACGAACGAGTCCGTCAAGGGGAAGACACGGCTGAACTGCACGTGGCATCATGGGTCACAGTAGAGACCACTGAAGCACCCAGTCTACTATCAACTCCCTACTAGAGGTAGCAGACCTGGCGCCGGGCGGGCTGCCGCGCCCAGCACCGAGGGGTGACGGAGGAACTCACGAGGCTCACCAATGTAGGGTGCCATACGGAGCAAAGAACGCACGTATCCGCAGCCAGGCGGAATGGCGTAGCAAGCCAACACAACCTATTCCCTCGACCCACTGGCCGTAGCCAGAACTCGGGAGGAAACAGGTTCCACACGAAGGCTATATAACCTAGCGAACGTGTTCGGTGTCGCCCAGCCCGCAGCTCTACAGTTCTTTGTCAGCGAGGCGCCTTGAGCCAAAGCCCAGGAAGCGGCAACACCTCTAGTAGAGTGAGCGCGCAACCTGGGAGGACAAGGCTCACCCAGAGACTGATACGCTCGGGTGATAGCATCCACTAACCAGTGGGCTAACCTCTGCTTGGAGACAGCCTTCCCCTTCTGCTGGGTAAAGGAGAAAGAGGTGATTTGAAGTTCTGAAGCTTTACGTTCTGTCAATATAAACCCGCAGAGCGCGGACGGGACAGAGACAAGCTAGGGCTGGGTCTGCCTCCTCCTGGGGCAGCGCTTGCAGGTTCACTACCTGGTCGATATATCCGAGCCGGGGTCTCAATACAACTTGAGAAAGGCCCGGCCCGAACTCTAGGCACGATTCGTCGACTGAAAAAGTCTGCAGTTCCCCGACCCTCTTGAAAGAGGCCAATGCTAAGAGGAGCGCTGTCTTAATGGACAGGATATTAAGCTCTACTGTCAGCAAAGGCTCACAGGGAGGACTTTGAAGAGCTCTAAGTACCAGAGCTAGGTCCCAAGAGGGTACAGAGTGCAAATCACGAGGTGGATTTAACCTCCTGGCACCCTTAAGGAACCTGATGACCAGGTCGTGCTTCCCCAAGGACTTACCTTCTAATGCTTCGCGATGTGCGGCTATAGCAGCGACATACACTTTGAGGGTGGAGGGAGACAGCCTTCGCTCCAACCCATCTTGCAGGAAGGAAAGCACGACTCTGATCGGGCAAGTTCGGGGGTTCTCCTGACGGGAGGAACACCAATCGACGAACAGGTTCCACTTCAACCCATAGAGGCGCCTCGTAGAGGGGGCTCTAGCGGAAGTGATGGTATCTACCACTGCCTGTGGTAGACCACCTAGAACCTCCGCGTCCCGTCCAGGGACCAGACATGGAGTTTCCAGAGGTCTGGACGCGGGTGCCAAAGAGTGCCCCTTCTCTGAGAAAGGAGGTCATTCCTCAGAGGAATCGGCCAAGGAGGGGCTGTCGCAAGGAGCATGAGTTCCGTGAACCAAGTCCTGGTGGTCCAATACGGCGGCATTAGAAGGACCTGCTCCTCGTCCTCCCTGACCTTGCACAGTCGCGACATACGACGGGAGAGTAGACCACCTATATATACGCAAAGGTCGCAGTGCTGTCCGTACAGACCAGTACGTGCTTGTGTCTGAGAAACCCCTTGAGGCGACGCAAGGCTAGGCGTACTGCTTGCAACTCTAGGCAGTTGATATGCCAATGCAGCTGGGGCCCCGTCCACACACCCGTGACTGCATGCCCATTGTACGGGGCCCCCCAACCCATGGCAGAGGCATCCGTGAAAACCACAGCATGCCTGGAAACCTGGACTAAGGGCACTCCGGCCCGAAGAAACGCAGGATCCGACCACAGTGAGAAGGTTTGGCGACAGTGCGGGGTCACTTTGACCCGGAACGTGCCGCTGTGCCACGCCCACCTCAGACTCCATCGTGAAGCCAGCGCTGAAGCGGTCTCATATGTAACAGGCCGAACGGCGTTACTGCGGCTGCGGCTGCCATATGCCCCAGGAGCCTCTGAAATTGTTTCAGTGGAACCGCTGTCCTGCCTCGAAAAGGACCTGAGGCAGGTGAGCACTGACTGGACGCGTTCCTCCGTGAGGCGAGCATTCTGGGCGACCGAGTCCAGCTCCATACCGAGATAAGAGATCCTCTGTACGGGGCAGAGTTTGCTCTTGTCCCAGTTGACCTGAAGCCCCAACCGGCTGATCGCTGCAACCTATCCTGGGGACGGATTAATTTGAAAATGCGCTTCTGCGTGAGCATTTTGAACGGGAGTTTGTGCAGGGCCCGATTCAAAACTCGCAGGTCCAGGATTGGCCGTAACCCACCGCCTTTCTTGGGTACAATGAAGTAGGGGCTGTAAAACCCAGACCTCATCTCGGCAGGAGGGACCGGCTCGATTGCGTCCTTCTTCAGCAGGACATCGATCTCTTTCCTCAAGACAGGTGCCTCCACCGACCGCACACAGGTGAAGTGCACGCCCCTGAACTTGGGAGGCCGGCGTGCAAACTGAATTGCATAGCCAAACCGAATGGTGCGGATGAGGCATCGGGACGGACCCGGAAGCGCTAGCCAGGCTTCCAGATAACGTCCCAACAAGCCCACCCGAACCACCGGCGTACCCGTGGAGGTGCAGCGAGGTGGAAGACAGGGACCCTGCTCTGGTAGCGTTGTAGCGACCGGGAGCGGGGTATGGGGGTGGACCTTGACACCAACCTGCTTCCACCTGTGGGCAGACGGCAGCTGAGGCCGCAGCTGAGGCCGCGTCACTGCTATCTGCGAGCTGGGGAGAGGGGAGCGGGAGTGGCACCGTTCGGAGGCGGCGCGTACTGCCACTCTGACCCTCTCGGACAGGGGAGACTGTGTGCCCACCAGTCTCGGCCGTGAATGACCTAGAAGAGGAAGTAGAAACTGCTCTTTTATTGAAAACTTGGGTACCAGAAACAAAACTTAACACAAGATTTTCCACCCGGCCCTCCCCCGGGGGGAAGGAGGTGTGCAGAGGCACCCTCCTGATGAGCAGCATCCAGATTCTCCTCCAGGTCGCCCGTCTCAGGGACGCTTTCCGCCCTTCTTCTTGCGGGAAAGGGCCGGAGGCGTCTGAGCAGGCCTGACTGCCCTCTTACGACCAGACCTCCGTCCCCCAGGGGTAGACTGCTGCCCTGAAGGAGGAGCGGCCGCAGAAGGGCGGCCTCGGCGACGAGCAGCCGGAGGCTCTATGGCCACAGAGGACAGACCAGCAGCAGTCCGTCTCCTGTGCAGGACATGCCGTATCGCTTCCGACTGCTTCTGGGCGGTGGAGAACTCTTGGGCGAAGCTCTCCAACGCTTTGCCAAAGAGGCCCCCTTGGGATATGGGGAAGTTGAGAAGTTTGTTCTTCTCCGCTTCCCGCATATCCGCAAGGGTAAGCCACAGGTGGCGCTCCTGGACCACCAGTGTGGACATCGCCGACCCAGGGAACGTGCGGTGACTTTTCTATTTAACACATTTTTTTGTTGCTTTAACACAAAATGCATACAATTAACACACATTTAACATTTTACACACAAGCTCAAACAAGACCAAAACAATGGATTTTTACTGGCAAATTTACCAATGCTTTAACACTGTATGTCAGAACAGATAACACCATGTTCTAAACCTAACCCAGGCTAAAGTCAAGTAAACAGCTTTTATATTGTGAATTGAAACAAATATATCCCCTGTATTTTATTCTATTGTTACTGAGAAACAGCTGATTGAAAAATGCAAATATATACATTTATTTTTCTTTATTTTCTTTATTTCAGCAATTCTGTCTCTGTCTTCGTTTTTTCATTACAGTAACCGTACATTCTATAAAGCACTCTGAGATGGGTCTTTTTTATTGAATTTAAACCCAACAAAACAAAAATGTAGAGACGCTTCAAAAGAAACTGCAGTGCAAAACACAATCTATGATCAATACAATATACTGTCTGTTGTATAAGGGCATACCTGACACATAAAAAATAATGCAGTTTCTGTAATTCCATCTGATGTTCGTGTTTTTATGACATTGTGCTATGATTGACTAAATCTTCCTGTTGGACGAGAACATGTTAATGTTTTGAAAAATTATTTGATTTTGAGACATGTTTGCAGTGTTTTGGTAGACATAGTGTATTGTTGCTAGTGTATTATTGAATTTTGAAAATTAGTGTTGGAGTTTAGTTTACAATGTGTGATTTTTAGCATGAAATTAACTGTTTTGCCAATTGTGTGTTGTAGGTGTGTTGGTGCGTTAAGAGTTTAGGAAATTTGTTAAAAGTATTGAAAAAATTGTCATAGCGATTG
Source organism: Siphateles boraxobius (assembly GCF_051911475.1). Classification (NCBI taxonomy): domain Eukaryota; kingdom Metazoa; phylum Chordata; class Actinopteri; order Cypriniformes; family Leuciscidae; genus Siphateles; species Siphateles boraxobius. The sequence goes on along the minus strand of NW_027508931.1, from coordinate 13,594,678 downwards.
TACAAAACTGTAAAGCAACAAGAAATGTTTTACTAGTATAGCTTACACAGATAGATGTAGTGCTAACTGTATTAAGAGTTTAGGAAATTTGTTACAGGGTTTCTGCAGGTATCTTCAAATGAAATTTAATGCCTTTTTAATGCCTTTTTAAGGCCATTTTTAAAAAATTTAATGCCATACACGACCCATGACTAACAACGGATATTATATATATATATATCTATATATATCTATATATGTATATATATATACACACACAATTTTTTTTTTTTTAAATAGACATGTCCCAAATTGTGAATTGCAACCATTCAGTTTGACAATGATGCAATGATGAATCTATATCATTCTGAACTGAATTAGAAATGGCTCTTAAAGCCGCTAAAAATGTCCATTTTATTTGGAGATATTTCAAAATTAGCAGGAACTCTACTTCTTTAAGTTGAGACCCACAATTATTCAAAAAGCTTGCTTTCGTAAAAGAGTGTGCAAAACAACAAACCAGTAACTGTAACCAAAAAAAAAAGTGCAATTATAACAAAATGTAAGCTCACTGCCACCTTGGAGTTCAAAAACAGAATTATTTTATTTATAATTATTTTATAATCACAAAAACAGCTCTTCAATATGCTCAACTTTTTAAATGCTGAAACTAAATGTATTCAAAGTACATACATGTATGCAAGAGCTATAGAAATTGCATATAGAATTTATTGTGTAAATTATAGAATTTACAGTAGCTATAGAATTAACTGTAAACAAGTTAATTATGGCATGTGCCTTAATTTAGTCGATTTTAGTTCCAACTCTGACTCAACATTTTTTAATTCATCGCACTTTTCCTTGAATCTCCTCCTTAGAGTATTAGATTTTGTAATCATTTGAGCCATGAGTGTGTTAGATTTGTTCTCAGCCTGCTCAGCTAGTTGATCAGCGTCCTTCTGAAGGCTGGCGCACTGATACTGATGGAAATGAGATGTTTCAGGTCTAGTAGGTGCACAGATTTCTGAGAACAGAAATAAATAAATAAATGATGAGACACCAACAAAAAATGCTGAAAAGATGTTAGACATATTTGGTTATTGCAAATTTGCTTCAACAAAAAAATTAAAGCTGAAGTCGGCAAGATTTTTTTATTTATTACTTGGACAACACTTACAAAAAATACAGCAAAAACAACTAGCCTAACTTAATATAAATTTCAAACATTATTAAAGACAATAAACCATCAGTAATAATATAAACACAAATAAATGAACTGAATAAACTGAACAAAAATGTAAAATTTAAAAAAAAAAGTGTTTCAAGGTCTTATAGGCTTGGAATGACATAAGGGTGAGTAATTAACAACTCATTTTGGGTGAACTAACCCTGTAAAGTGCATTTTCCAAACTCCTAAAAACTTTTTACATATGGAGAACAAGTTATTCTGAGGAAACATGCTTAATTTAATGGATTTCTGATGCTCTGTGCCCTAACAGCAAATAATAAACCATCAGACAACTGACAAAATTGAGGGTGCAATACTAAGGTTTTCCACTAGATGGAGGCATAGGATAAGAAGCCTAATCTTTTTCCTTTTGAGTATCAGTTATAATGACATAAATGCATGAACAAAAGAACTATACTTACTTTGAAATGGTGCAGTAGATCTTCACTCGTTGAATGTCCCATGAACTGTGATCCCAGATAACGAGACTGGACACAACCAGCCTACCAAAATCGAACATGGACATCTAGTTGTTTATTTTTTGTTGAGTGGTTTAAACTCTCATCAAACATCAGCACAAACGATCCTGCATTGTTAACTGCAGTAATCAGTTGATTTTTGAAGTATGGGGCAAGTCCAAATTTTAACATGTAGCTGGTTTTGTCCTTGCCACAAGAGAAGGATTTGACGATTTCAGAATCAGGAAACATTGTCTGGAACAACTCAGAAACACCTTCATTGGACGCGTAAGAGTGGTGATGGACCGCAGTGTTCAGACACCAGAGCACCTCCGCCTGCAAAGTCGCATTTGAGCCAAACGCAGATCGAAGGTCGATCGATTTTGCTCCACAAACGTAGGTGACTACAGCATCTGTTGTCGTCGTAACGTTACTTGTAGATTTGTCGGTCACACCAAAGTAACTAGACATAACGTTAGTTGTTTGCTGTCTGACTCTTACCGCCGATTTGTGGCCGTCACACTGCATGTGGGATTTTACGGCGCTGATTCCCATTGTCCCCAACTTAAATCCTTTTTTGCAAACGCCGCAAAATCCTTCATAATGTTTGCCACTAACGGGCTGCAACCATGTCTTGAAATCTTCGTTTTCCAGCCACTTCAGCTGAAATTTACACTTTCCCATTTTCGTAGTTTCAGACCTGTCTACTGCTGTATAAAATGTCCGCGTCACCTCCGCATCACGGCAATTTTGCTCCGGCCGGAAGCAATTACCAAAATGGTTCCGCGTGTTTATCATACTAACGTACATATTTTGCGAGAGCAAATAAAAATTATGAATTATAAAGGCTATATTCAAATAAATTTATATAAAATTCTCTTCAAAACTATCATAATTTTTAATGCCCGTAGGAATCAAATTTAATGCTTTTTAATGCCTTTTAAGGCCTTAATTTTCGCAAAATCCATTTAAGGACTTTTAATGCTTTTTAATGCCCCGCGGAAACCCTGTGTTAAAAGTATTGAAAAAATTGTCATAGCGATTGTAAAAAACTGTAAATAAACTAAATGACTTGAATGACTCAAGAGAGTCAGTAAAATGATCCGAACTTCCCATCACCCAGTCATGACTCGTGAGAGCAGGGGCGCGCCGGCGCTGCGGGACGGCGGCAGCGCAGTAAATCATATAAATAACCTATTTTGTGAATTGTTCATTCCCGGTTGGCACACATTTTGCCGCCCTTACAAAAGTGCCGCTCTAGGCAATTGCCTATTTCGCCTATATGGACGCGCCGGCCCTGCACGTTGTCACCCACAAAACAATGGCCTAAAAAACACCAACAACAGGTAGCATGATACAATGTTTTCTTCTGTAAAACAAGCACACCTCTCTACTGTTTAGAATTCACTACAATATGTGAGACTGGAATGAATCAGACATGATGCAGTATGCTTCCATATATTTTGTCTTTTTTTTTTTTTGCACAGACTAATTATAAAATACAAGAATTTGTATACACACCATTCACCGATACAAATACAATAGGAATCAGCTGTCCAATTGTTTTATAGCATTTCATTTTTAGATTTAAAATATATTTCATTACAATATTACTGTAGAAATGTAGCAAATTGCTGTCATATTCAGTTTTGTATTATGTTATTGTTTTGAACTTAAGTTTACCAGTTTTGAGAACAGTATGTAAGCATGTGCAAATTGGCCTGTAAGTACACAGATTGTTGGCGGTTGTTGTGTCGAAGTGAGAAAATAATTAATGTAATTTTAAAGATGCAGTCATTGAATGCATTTTGTGCCAAATCAATGATAAATGATCCACAGTTTAGCCCACATATACTTCTGTGGTGCTCATTGGGTGAAGAGTTTTGAAAAAGTGACCTAAGTATTGAGAAATGTGTCCTAGCGACTGTAAAAAAACTGCTATTGCCTCATCATGATGTCTGCTTTTTGTCCTAAATAATTTTAGGAGAACATCTGGAGCATAAAACTTCACAAAGTCTTCTAAACTATGAAAAAGCAACCTCTAAGCAATGAAGTTGTCCTCTGGGCAATGAGACATTTGGAAAAATGTCATGGCGTGTACATCTGTAAGTTCATATACTCCACAGGCTGCTCTAATACCTAAATCCACAAAATTATATCTTAGCCAGAGTCTAATAAAAATGGAGCTTCTTGCGCACCGTTAGCCTCTAATCACAAAGTGTATTTTCCAGTTCCTAGATCAACCTGTTGCTATTGGCAACTGCGTGCCGTCAGTGTCATTCAAACCCTGTTTATTGAGGATGTCAATCACACTGTAATCATGCGGAGGGGGAACCTCTTGTCAAGCGCTGCGTCGCGCGCATGCCGTAGCTGACAAAGAGAGTGTAATTAAAATCATTATCCGCTAATGACTTCTTTCATTCTTCTTCAAAACCAGGTTCCATTACCACATGCCTTCTCTCTCCGCATTTACAATCTGACATTTATACCATATAATTAGTGTTACTTCTGCGTTTGGCAGAATAAGAGATAATGCTTCATGAATTTGAGCAAAAAGCACGTGTCACTAGACTTTCTTCTGGGTTATTCGAATGCAGATATTAACCATTTATTAAACATTTTGACTAAATCCAAAACAAAGTTTGAATATGATTTTATGTAGAATCCATAGCAGTTGCCCACAGCATAATAAATAGGCTACATTTAAATGTCCACTGTCACTCCATATATCTCAATAATGTGTCTTAGAAGATGACATTGAAATGCTTATATGTGTAATAAAAGCTCTGTAGTCTTTATTGTGGGGGTCAAAACATGACCTGTGTACCATGACCTGAAGGTGGACATTTTTACAATTATGTTAAAAGCCTTTTTACTTTCTGAAAAAGTGCATTATTCACAAATTTTGATCATGTTGATAATTTAGAAGCAGAGGGTGTAAACAATTTTTAACATCAAATATGATACAGTAGGCTTTAGAGGGTTCAGTAAGTCGTCAGATATGAAACATGTAGTGACATGGATACCAATATATCATGCAACATGGTTATAGTTAACATTGGTTATTTTGAAATTATCGGCATTGACCAATAACAAAAAATCTGATATGATGGCAAAATTACATATATTTATTTGGGATTGTTTTAGATCAACTAATAATTTTTTGGCAGAGTATGAGGACCTATATAACAAAACTTCATCAAAACAGTTTGCCATCAAATTGGCCATCAAAGCAAGCATGTGTTCTTATACCCACATTATGAGGAGGTAAACTCCAGTATGATGACTAGTGAGGGCTGTAATGTGAGTGGACAGGAGTGGGAAAGAGGGATTGTGGGATATCAAGGTGAGTGCAGGGGCTTATGGGATAATTGGACCTTTTGTTGATGGAGTATGGCAGGTGGCATGGCCATCTGCTGATGGCTGGCTGTGTAGAGCTAGCAAGGGTGTCGGCACGTCCCTGCGGACGTGATACTGAGAGTTCCTATCTATCACTCACGGATCAGTGAACAGCAGGTGAGAATCAGATGGTGTGGAGAGGTGAAGGCAGGGAAACACTCCATCAAAGACCAGCTGAGGATCAGCTTTGATGGAGCAACACTCGAGCGACATGGCCAAAGAAAATTAGCAGGATCATTCCTATGGGAGAAAATAAATAAAAATTGTGTTTTGCATATATATATATATACTAACACTATGCTTAAGCTCAGGCACTGAAACTGCTTTTTATGACCTAATTTCAATGGACAAGATGTTCAAAAAGAGATAGAGTTATCCATTTGCTCAGTTTCCCAGTTGTCAAGTTCATTTTAAAACTCCCATTGAAGCATTTAGGATTAGTAAGAAGATTTTATTATTATTATTATTAGTAGTAGTAGTATTAATAAATGTATTTTGCTGTCACTTTTGATGAATTTAATGCAAAATAATAATATTATCATTTTACAAATCATTCATTTTTCAAATGCTGTTCCTTTTGACCTTTCTATTAATTATTAAAGAATCCTGAAAGAAATGTAGTAGTTTCCACAAAAATATTAAGCAGCAGAACTGTTTTCACCATGGATAATAATAAGAAATGTTTCTTGAACAGCAAATCAGTATATTCAAGTGATTTCTGAAGGATCATGTGACACTGAAGACTCAAGTAATGCTATGTCGCTTTGCAACTGTAACGGGCACCAGCTGGAGTTCCCTTGAAAGCTACCAAAGGACACTCCTCAACAGACTATTGTCATTCCCTCACAAACTACATGTCCCATAACTCACTGCCCAGACTCATCATCACTCATTGTTTTCACCTGTATCTCATCTTCTTGTTTGCTCAGCCACACCCTATAAAAGCCTGGTTCACCCTATCACTCACTGTGAAGTTTTGTATGTTGTTGTGCTGCATTTCTGAGCATTTCTCTGGTTCCATGTATTTTGGTTTTTGGACTCTCTGCATGCCTTTGGATTACCCGTTTGCCTTGTTCCCAACCTTGTGTGTTTTGTTTGTTTGGACTGCCTACCTGTGTTTTGACCTGTTGTCTGTACATTGGATTGCGTGTCTGGATTGCCCCATTTTTAAAAGCTGCATTTGGATCTCAACCTTCTTGTCTCGGAGCAGTTTGTAACAGCAACACAGAAATAAATTACATTTTAATATAACAAAATATAAGTTATTTTAAATTGTAATCAGATTTTATATTATTGCTGTTCACTGTATTTTTGATCAAATAAATGCAGCCTTGGTGAGTACAAGAGATTAAACAATAGTTATTATATATATTTTCTTTCCTTCACTTAAATTATGCACGTTTATCTCATTAGCAAATGTACATGTGTAAACATCTTCCTTATGGCCAGTGTCTGCATTGTGTAAAACGGTGGTTAATGTGTGTAATCTCTTAGCACCATTGTAAGAAGTTTATCATATTTATCGCCACATCAAAACACACACACAGACACACACACACACACAGGGCTGCCCACCATCTAATTTCTGCTACCCTGCAAGGCCTGATTCATTGTATTCTTTCTCCTGAGGGAGAGCTGGTGGATACGGTGGAGCTTTGCTAAAAGCTGTGGAATAACAGGCCGCTATGCACATACTGCTAGGACAGAGGAAATGGCCCGGGCCCTGGAGAGCTGTTTAAAGTTTTACAATCACCATGTGGTAAAAGTTCTCTAGTTCTAGCACAAGCAGACGGCTGACTGAAGAGTGGGGAAGCATTCCGAAACAAACCCGTGCAGGCGAGATGGCAGTGACAGGTGCTGGAGCCAGACATAACACAGAACCAGATTTAATTTCTGCAGAAAATGCAAGTGGCGCTTCATAAAGTTACTGCCAACTTTCTAGGGTGGTGTGGGTTGTTGCCAGTGCATTGCTATGAGGTTTCCAAGGTGTTCTGAGTATTTATGTAGAGTTACTGGATACTAGGGTGTTGTGTATGGTGGCCAAAAGAGTTCATCGTGATGCAGCTGAAAAGTACAATGCAAAAGAAAAAAACACCAGCAAATTAGGAAAACATTCATCAGTTTGACAACACTTGCTGCAAATACTCACAATGCAACCAGATACGGAAACACGCTGCTAAAAGCACGGAAATGTTCAATTTATTGTTCAATGCCTGCATGTCAGAGATGTTGTCAATGACCCGAGGGTTGTTCCATAAAACAAGATTAGAAAATAAGCCAGGCTTATTTTGGTTAGTCAGACTTATTGTCTGTGAATTCTGTTTCATAAAGCAAACTTAAAATAGTTCAAACTCAGTTACCCTGGAAACTTATGCTGGGAAACTAGCCTGGTCCAGGGCAGGCTAACTGTCAGGCTAAGCCTGAAATGATTACCGTTTTAATACTGACCCACTGGGAATGTGACATCGGACTCTCTGGCATGCTGCCATTTTATTTCATGTAACCACTATCAGTCCAACAATGAAAACAAATGCACTTTAAAAATAAATGTAATACATTCGAAAATACAAAAAGTGAAACAAATGTAAAGTAAAGGTAGGCCTATTTGTTTAGTTGGTGTGATTTTTGTAATGAATCAATTAAACGTCTATAAATAGGGAGCTCCACCCATATGTGTAGGAGGACGCATAGTCATGGCGTGTCCTTTCATTGATGAGGTGGTGGATGAGGGAGTGATAATCATACGCAGGGCATTTCAAAGAGAACGTACTTTCAGGGACAGGGCAGACCCGTTGGCTTTTTCTGAAAATTACCTGCATGAGCGGTATAGATTCTCGAGGGAAGGGATAACATATCTTTGTAGATTACTGAGCCCACACGTCGCAAATAGCACACGGCGCAATAAAGCGCTCACAGTCCCACAGACTGTGTGCATTGCACTTCGCTTTTTTGCCAGCGGAACATTTTTGTACACAGTCGGAGATGCAGAGAATATCAGCAAAGCATCGGTTTGCCGCTCTGTACGGATTGTGTACCTGTCTTTAAAAAAAATGCTTAATGTGTTCATCACCTTCCCTGGCCACAGAGCGATTCACAGTATTAAACAGGCCTTTTATGGAATCGCTGGTAAGTTCAAATAAGAACTATATAGAAAATGGAAATATTTATTGTCTGTTAATGCACTTAAAAAAAACTTAACTTTTGTAGCTTTCCCAAATGTTATCGGAGCTCTGGACTGCACCCACGTGCGCATAAAGCGCCCGTCTGGTCCGCATGAAGCAGACTTCGTTAATAGGAAATCATTACACAGCATCAATGTACAGGTACAGTCCCACTGAGATTATATTGTAGGCTAGAAGCGATTGTTCTTTACAATAAGCTGGGCACCAGTGTTCTATTTATTGCAAATGCATTAACAAATCTATTTATATATATATTTATATATATATATATATATTTAAGTCCAATGTAGTGACCTACATTTTTAATTATTTAGATGATTTGTGATGCAGATTGCATCATCACAAATGTAGAGGCAAAATGGCCTGGCTCAGTGCATGATTCCAGAATCTTTCGGGCCTCTTCTCTTTCCCACCAACTGGCACAAGGTATGTTAGTCACTTAACATAGCAAAAACTACAGCTTTAAAATACATTCACCAAATTCAGAGCTTAATTATTATTATTATTTTTTTTTTTTTATTCAGGTCAATTCTCAGGAGTTTTGCTGGGAGACAAGGGATATGCATGCCTGCCTTATCTCTTGACTCCCTATCAGGAGACGCAGACTGAGGCACAGCACAACTACAATATTGCCCATGCACGCACAAGAGCTCGTATAGAGATGGCATTTGGGCTCATCAAGTCAAGGTTCCAGTGCCTGAATTACCTCAGAGTGATTCCACAAAGGGCATGTGACATTGTAGTTGCATGTGTTGTGCTACATAACATTGCCTGTCCGAGAAGAGAGAGGCAACCAAGGATGGTTATAGAGCAAGACTGGAACGTTGAAGGCATTTTTGATGACAATGAAATAGGCAGGGTTATAAGAGACAGTTATGCCAATAATTATTTTGGTTAATACTGTCCAAATGTTAAAAGTTTTCACTTTCCCCTTAATTTACCAGACACACAAGTCATATTTAATTTTTTATTTTATTTAGGTTGAAGCTGGCTGTTGGGGGGTGAAAACATACAATTAAATGTGGCCAAAAAACAAAAAGGTCATGTGTCATTGTTTTAAATATGGCAGTCTACTTACATTTTTCTCAAGCTGTTGGATTTCCAGCTCCAACTTTCTCATCTTGAGTTTTTTATATTGGATGTCAGTATCTATGGCCTCCATTTGTTTCAGGAGATACCTTTTGTAGACTCCCTTTATGTTCTGGGTTTTGTAGGAGCAGACATTTAAGTTTTCTCAGTTTGATCTAGTGCTCTTGGCACTTTTTTTGTAATTTTTTAATACTCACTTGGTCACATGTGGTCCCAGACTGAGAGGGCTCTAGAAGGGTGTCAGCATCCTGTTGCCAAAAATGGAAATACACAATTTAGCACCTCACAGGTAGGCTATTAAATATATAATGTGGAAATCTGTGCCTACCTCAGGCCTCCTTGAACATACTGACACAGTCTCCTCATCCTCCTCAAAAGTAGATGGGCCTTCAACCTAAAACCATTAATTAAACTTGGTTTAATAAATCACCACTTGAAAAATCAGTGCTTTAAACTCATACTGTCATACTCACAGGGTTCAGCATGATATCTGGTGGATCCAGAAAGCACACAGAATTTGGCATCACTATAAAACAATAAGATTTAGTTAGGAATGCAAGAATAAAAATAAATAAAATAAACAAAATACCTTTTAAGTAGTGATCTCTTATACTGGATGGAATGGATCCAGATGCTGTTCCCCCCTCTATTCCCTCGATGACAGGCCTCCCTTTATTCAGGTCTAACGCCAGCTCCTCTGCAGGAGTAAATTTGGCTGTTGGTGGCCCTCCCCCAGTGCCAGCAACCTCACTCTTCTTTTTGGCAGCTGCAATTATTAAACATCATGAGACTGGACAGTTGTAACATCAAGCTGGTTATGCTTAAGTACTTGCATAGCTACTTTATGAGTAATACTTACCATTCTGAACAATATTTTTATATTTTATTTTCACCTGCTGCCATGTTCTTTTTTCTTCACTTAATTTGCTGCTGTAAAAGTTACACAATGTATTGTGACAAACATTTAATTTAACTTTAATAAAATATAGTAATGTAGGCCTACATTAATTGCTACTTACGCATTGAGACGATCAGCAATTTCCTGCCAGCCTTTTTCTCTCGTTTTATTAATTGCTGCGGTATTTCCTTTTTTTGTAATCATGTGTTTAAATTCTTCGTAAGATTCGAGAAGTAATTGCTGCTCAGTTGTCGTGAACATCGCTGCTCTCTCCTTCCCTTTAGTTGCCATGTTAAATTTATGAATCTATGCTCCACCATCAGGGCTTCTTAAGAATAGCGTGCACGCGCAATTATCTAGACTAGATAAACCTGGTTCAAATTAGTGAGATTGCGTGAACTTGAATTACCTTTTATGAAACCGCCTTAAACCCCAACTGATTTGTTAGGTTAATTCAAGTCGGGTTTTGGAGCTTAATACCCGCTTTTCTAAGCTTCTTTTATGAAACAACCCTCTGAAAGGTCAGTTCTTTGTTTATTTTAACATATTGATCATATGTGCCTTGTGACTATTTGCAGTATTTTTGTATTGGGTTGCATTTTATCTGCAGCATGTTTCTGCATTTGGTTGGGTTGTGAGTATTTGCAGCATATTTCTGTATTTGGTTGCATTGTGAGTATTTGCAGTGTGTTTCTGTATTTGGTTGCATTGTGAGTATGTGCAGTGTGTTTCTGTATTTGGTTGCATTGTGAGTACGTATTTGCAGTGCGTTTCTGTATGTGGTTGCATTGTGAGTATTTGCAGCACGTTTCTGTATTTGGTTGCGGTAAGTATTTGCAGCGCGTTTCAGTATTTGGTTGTGTTGTGAGTATTTTCAGCATGCTAATGTATTCGGTTGTGTTGTGAGTATTTGCAGCATGTTTCTGTATTTGTTTATGTTGTGAGTATTTGCAGCACGTTTTTTGTATTTGTTCATGTTGTATTTGCAGCTCGTTTCTGTATTTGGTTGTCTGGTGAGTATTTGCAGTGGGTTTCTGTATTTCGTTGCGTGGTGAGTATTTGCAGCTCATATCTGTATTTGGTTTCGTTGTGAGTATATGCAGTGTGTTTCTTTATTTGCTTGTGTTGTGAACATTTGTATCACATTTCTGTATGTGGTTGTATTGTGAGTATTATTTGCAGCATGCCTCTGTATTTGGTTGTGTAGTGAGTATTTGCAGCGCGTTTCTGTATTTGGTTGCATTATCTGTATTCGCAGCACATGTGTTGTCAAAATTATGAAAATGTTTTCTTAATTTGCCGGTGATTTTTCTATTTGCATGCGTTTTCTTCAGTAGCAGCATGTTGAGCTCTATCGGCCACCATAGGTTTTTTGTTCATTAATATTAAGAGTTTTGAGGGTGGTTGCAAGGATTTTGTGGGTGTTTGTGGGATTTTTGTGGGGTTGCTAAGCAGATGTTCCTAGGCTGTTTCTATAGTGTTGTGGTTTCTAAAGTTATTTATTTATAAGTTAGTTATTTAAAGGTGATATTTATTTTTAACACATTTCTATTCATATGTCAAGATGTTCTTAGTGGTTTCCATGGTGTTGCTAAATGGTTTCTCTAGTCTTCTGGGTATGAATTTGTATGATTTTGCAAGTTTGTTCTAAGTGGTTACCAAGGTGTTGCTGTGTGGTTGCCAATGATTTCTGGGTGGTTGCTAGATTGTTGCTAATGGGTGCTATAAGGGTCCTGACATTTTCTGAATAGTTTGGGCTTGTTGCAATGCAGCTGCTCTAATGGTGGTTACATGAGCAATAATGTGTGGTTTGTTTAGGTAATTTTTAGTCCATTGCTACATGCTAGTCTTGTGCTTTGTTTTTAGTGTGTTGATTGCTAGAGTGTTCTGGGTGGTTGCTTATCGCTCAACTCAAATGTGTTCATCCAAAAGTGAAGTCTATAATATTTTGGAGTCTATACGGCTCAAGTTTCTCCTTTACTGAATGAAACGGTCTTTTTGTTGTTGTTGTTTTTTTTCCTCACCATTTTTCAACATTCATGTCTATAGCACAAGCGGTGATGGTTATATTGTGGGCTGAAGTTTAATACTATAGGGTTATAGGTTTTTTGGCCTTTCCACTAACAAGGCAGAGGAGAACAGATGCAGTTGGCTGAGAATAACAAAACAACACACTGTCACAGCAGAAAGACTGTTATGAGAAAGGAAGTGGAAAAAATATGGTGTGTCCCCAAATTAAACTCGTCGTCAGGTTCAGTGAGCGTTGCACTGTCAGTAACAAAGAGTGAGATAGATGTGCCTAAATAAATACATCAAACTCACACAGCAAGAAGAGGTAAAAAGGAAAAGAAAGAAACTGCTTATAAATTTTAATGGAATGGCTGCAAAGATTACCTGTACTTTCTTGACTATATCTTCTTTTGTGTGCTGACAGTGAAGCTGCTTTCAAAATCGTAAGGTCTCATCCAATGGTGTAGGTAGTTCTGTCAGGACCACTATCGTCAAATACTATTGACAATTAGCATACGGTTTGGATTGGCGGTATGGTTCCGTTCTGGGCGAGAACTCCCTGCGCATCCATGCAGCCTACCATGGATAAGAGCAGGGAGAGCAGCAATAACCTCTCTTAGTGTAAACAGAACAGAACCAACATGAATGTATTCAGAATTTATTTGAGAATTTATTCTGATTCAAGGGGAATCAGAATGCCAAATCCTGACTGGGAAAGAGGAGGAGCTGGAGATGGAGGAGGGTAATTAGCTCCTAAGAAACGCGATTGCTGCTGATAATACTGAAGGAGCTTATATGTATGTATACAGTGATAGGCGTCGTATTCCTGAAGGTAGACGTGGATCAGCTGAGAGTCACCTGATGCAAGCTTGACTAACGTGACATGCCAGAACTGATGCTATGCTTGATATTTTTATTTTTGGCCGGGCCTGGGCAAAAGTGAGCGGGCACTTTCACATAGCGTCCGTGAAACGGACTCAGTATCCTGATCATTTCAATCTTTTTTTAATTGAAAACAAACCATATACTGGTTGTACACATATACTGCCGTGCAAAGACAAAATACGATAACCTCGTTTTTTGGTAGAAAATGAGTTATTTACATTTTTGGCACATTCAAGACCTCCTTATCATGTGGATAAGTAGCTTGAGTCAGATCCGTTGTTATTTCGAGAAAATAATGGGTTGTCTTAACCGTAACAGCCAAAAGCCCATGAGAAACCAAGGCAGAACTCCGTAACACCAGTTACGGTACTCTGCCTTTGTTTAGCCGTGCGTCAACATGAAGTTACGGTGCCAGCGTTCTATCAAATAATGCTACCTACCAGATTATACAGTGGTCTGCCTTTGTTTTACTCTCCATTAAAATTTAAATTACGATGTAGCCTGTGTAGAGCTGTGTACAGCTGCCATCAATCCCTGTCTTCTGATGTCCTCAGAGCTTTGTCCTGCACTAATGCGGTCAGAACATTTAGTATGGTCTGAAACCGCTCCATCGACAAACGTGCAATAACGATCGCGAAGGATATATGCAGAGATGACAGAAAAATGTTACATGCCATATCAGGTGAAAACAAAAAAAAACTAAAGCCCCGCCTCACCCAGTTCGGATAACAGCTGGCAGGGTGCCAAAACTTTGCGGGCGCCTTCAGCACCACCCTGAACACGGTCGAGCCGACGCAGGACCAATATATCACGACAGGGAGTGATAATAATGAAACAACAAGGGTATATTGGTGCATAGCCTACAACATAAGGAAGCAAGAAGTGCTGGTGCATACAACATCAGACCAGCTTTTACAAGCAGGTTACAAATACAATCACAGCGTCCGGAATAAATCTGCGGGGTGAGCGAAGTGCACAAGCACAATAATAGGGCAGACAGCTGAAACCACCGCATACTGTAAAGACGCGAAACACAGAAGGTTGTGCTATAAGTGCATTAGTCGTCTCTAGGTAGTCCAGAATGCGCTCCCTACTGAGTCTCAAGGGGGAAAGCACTTCGAACAAGAATCTCGGTAAGCGCCTGTGAATGTATGCACCTTTCAGATCCACCGCTAAACCAGTCTCCGGGTTGAATGTGCGCAAGGATCTGTTTTATTGTGATCATTTGAACGCATGTTTAGCAAGTTTTATGCCACGCGCCGCAGTACCACTTGAAAATACTCTTTATCCCATGGAGGTATTTTGTCCTGTTTAATATAGGCTATTAATATAGGGCCACCAGAATGCAACCAAAGCACAGGATAGCAATAAGTAGATGGCTATAATTGTAAATCATACAAAATAAATGCCATGATAACTAGATTTTATACAGGTGTTGCTATAATGATTTTGTCAGTGGTGATCAGCAACCAAATATTGATAATGTGGAAGTTACTGCCTTTTGCCTTGGCATGACTTCTCAATTTTTTGCTGACAATACAAAGGCAGAGTACAGTAACTTTAAAATAGTGGTCAAAAGTCAACTTTGAGCTCAAGATATTTTTATGTAGATAATTTTCATTACTTAAACATCTAATTGCCCGATTTTCAGTGTCCTACCTATAATTAATTTGGCGGGATAACTAAAACTCTTTAAAGTCATTTTTCTCAGTTCCACACTCTGGCGAGTTAAGGTCTTTTGCCTTTGTAGGGCGTAATAGTACAGTAAAACTACCACGTATTTGTCACAAACATGTCTGAAACTCTGTAGGAAAAAAAGCATGTCCAATGTCAACATAAAAAAAACATTTTCACAATAGTCCCAAACACTAAATACTAAGCACATACTGGTCACTTCCCAGTGTTCACTGCTCCATAAATACTCAGCATGGGATATCAGTAAGAGGACATTTCACTTGACTAAAGCCCCTTTCACACAGAGATTCGGGAAAATACACGGATAAAGTGACCCGGGCTTTGACCCGGGTTCATTTGATTTTGGTTCATTCAGTGATTTTCCGAAATCAGAGAGTGCGTTCACACACAACCCGTACAAATCCCGTAAAGACACGTGACATCGATGTGACAATGTCTCAGCAGCGTCTATAGTTTGCTTATGAGCTGCGATTTCTCTCCCGAGAAACCACACTTGTGCATTTTTTTCTCTGATTCGATCACTTTTCCCAGATTATTGCAAGTCATCAAGATAACCCCAAAAAAATGTTTAACTCAATCAACAATCTTTTAAACAGAAATAATATTTCCAATGTCTCCTGTTCAATTATGTAACACGTTTTTTGGCAAAAAGATTGAGGGGATAAGAGATCAGATTACTACTATACTATTGATACCCCAAAATTAAGTAACATTGAATTTTCTGGTGTTTATCTTTCTGAATTCTCCATGTTGGATTATCAATCCCTGTGCAATGTGGTTTTAAAAATGAAAGCTACCTCTACAAATGTTGATCCTATACCAGCTGGTTTGTTTCAGTTATGCTTTTCTTCTTTATGTCCGGCTGTATTGAGTATTATAAATGACTCTGTCTTCTGGTGTCGTGCCAGCTGCACTTAAAATTGCCGCTGTAACCCCTGTTCCAAAAACAAATAGCCGTGATTTTGAGAATCTATCAAATTTTCGTCCCATCTCTAATCTGCCTTTTATTGCTAAAATCTTAGAACGTATTGTTGCTTCACAATTGCTCTCTCATTTGTCTGTAAATAACCTCTTTGAGCCTCTTCAATCTCGCTTTCGTAAAATGCATAGCACTGAGACAGCATTAGTTAAAGTCACAAATGACTTATTGTGTGGCTTCCGATTCTGGATGTTTATCAATACTGATTCTGCTTGATCTCAGTGCCGCTTTTGACACTATTGATCATTGTACCTTACTTTCTCGTCTAGAGTCTGTTTTTGGTGTATCTGACTCTGCTCTGAGCTGGTTTAAGTCTTATCTCTCCGATCGCAAACAAATTGTTGTGCTGGGTGGCTGCAGATCAGAGGTTGGCGTAGTAAAATTTGGTGTTCCTCAGGGCTCAAGAACCTAAAAACTATGGGGGATAGGGCGTTCTCTTCAGTTGCCCCAAAGCTATGGAACTCTTTGCCTTCCGAAATAAGAAATGCATCATCTTTGAATATGTTTATATCATCTCTTAAAACTAATTTTTTTACGGAAGCATTTGAGTGAAAGGTGATTTCAGTGGTGGTTTATGTGATGTATTACATGGGATTATTATATGTCTTGATACTTATTTTTTACATTGTTTTTTAGGGTTGTAAACTTGTCTTAAATAGGTTTACTTTGCTTTGTATTGTTTATCATGCTGTTTTTTTCTCGCTTATGTAGAGCGCTCTGAGAATTAACTTTTAAAAGCGCTATACAAAATAAAGTTTATTATTAGTGGTGCTTGCCAAAGGCAAGGCATCACTAGTGTTCTTCTGTATACTTATTAGTGGTGCTTGCCAAAGGCAAGGCATCACTAGTGTTCTTCTGTATACTTATTATTAGTGGTGCTTGCCAAAGGCAAGGCATCACTAGTGTTCTTCTGTATACTTATTAGTGGTGCTTGCCAAAGGCAAGGCATCACTAGTGTTCTTCTGTATACTTATTATTAGTGGTGCTTGCCAAAGGCAAGGCATCACTAGTGTTCTTCTGTATACTTATTATTATTATTATTATTATTATTATTATACTTATTATTCTGGACAAAGTTTGGCGCGTAACTCCTCCTGCTCCGATTGTCACAGACCCCTGAGTGAGGCGTCAAATCATGCGGCTCATTGAGGAGAGGTGTGCTATGACTTTCTAAGCGATCGGGTGTACGATGTTCTCACAGCGGACGAAAAAGCGGCCAAAATAATCCCATTGACTTAACATTGCGGAATGTTCAGAATTTCAAATCCCAACCGACTTTTTCACACACACAGACACAAAGGGCCTGACACCCCTGCATTTCTCTCCCTCTCTCTCTCCCTCAGAGGATTTATATTATCAAGCAGCCAATAAGTAATGGTCTAAAATCTTCATAGCCTCAATCTAGCAACCAATTACAGCACCCTAGCAACCATAGGAACACCTTAGCAACCACCTAGCTATGCCCTAGCAACCACCCAGAATACCCTAGCAACCTCCCAGCAACACCATAGCAACCACCCAGAATACCCTAGCAACCGCCTAGCAACCACCCAGAACACCCTAGCAACCACCCAGAATACCCTAGCAACCATGTGGCAACGCCCTAGCAACCACCCATAATACCCTAGCAACACCATAGCGAACACCCAGAACACCCTAGCAACCACCTGCACAACATGAATAATCTCAGCACCAGAACATGGTAAAGACATGTTTGTTGGCTCGTATGCAGTCATGTACCACACCCGACCCAACCGAGTGGCGAGTTTTGCCACTGCAAGCACCACTTCACATTTTCTTCTGGAATTGTACATTCTAGTTATTATTATTATTATTATAAACTAGCGCATTGCGTACCGTTACACTAGCATGCTTTCACTTCACTTCAGCGTCATCATTACGACACGGCATTGATTACGGCTTTTGTTCACACAGCGCGCGTTCCGGGACTGATCCCGGCAATGTTACTAGGTCCCCAACCCGGCATCGATCCCGGGATCAATCCCGGGTCGTGTTTGCGTCCACACAGGAGGCGTTCTGGCAATTTCCCGGCAAATTCCCGGGATCAACGCGCTGTGTGAAAGGGGCTTAAATGTACTATTCATACTTTCATATACCTGTACTTGTACTGTAAAACAACTGTTGGAGGTTGGATGTTTCTATGGAGAACTAGACTAGATCAATGCCATGCTGATTGGCTTGAACAGCCAGTCAAAGGTTGAGACCTCTGTGGGAGTAGATCAAACCTCTTAATGCATATACAACTGTCAAATGCATTTGTG
The DNA here is from genome assembly GCF_051911475.1 of Siphateles boraxobius. Lineage (NCBI taxonomy): Eukaryota > Metazoa > Chordata > Actinopteri > Cypriniformes > Leuciscidae > Siphateles > Siphateles boraxobius. The sequence continues at coordinate 13,576,594 of NW_027508931.1, read as the reverse complement.
AAGTTGTTCACAAACTTGATATTTCATTCTGTAAATTAGGTATACAATATCCTTTCGGTACATTCATGTGTTTTCTTTGTCTGACATTTCTAAAACCTGTGCTCTGGATTATTTAACTCATTTATTCTGTCAACCGGAAGCTTTACTGGAAGGACAATGTTTTGATAACCAGACGTAATTGCGTGTTGCTGTGACAGTTGTTATTTCCAGCAGTGACATTGTGTTCTTGTAAAGAGTGAACAGGGGCAAATATAACTGCCATACAAAATGTATGAAACGTGATTTAAAAAACGGTTTACCTTGAGGGATAAAGCTGAGTGAATTTCTTCACAAGCGCTCCTGAGAGAAATGACAGGCAGTGTGAGGAACCGGCAGCTAAATACAGACACGGTTACTCACATTGCTCATATTTGTTTCTGTTAGTCTTTGCTTTGATTTTTCTTCTCTCTTTCTGAGCAGCACTTGACTTCTGATGAAGAAAGAGTTTGTGCAGATGCAGAACTGGCCTACAACCAGAGACAGTTTAAAGGTACAATATATAAGAATTTTTTATCAAAATATCAAAAAACCACTTGCACAGTGTTATATATTTCTTTCAATTGTGTACTTCCATTATTCTAAATGTTTCCAAGAATTTGTAAATTCAGAGAAATTCACAATTTTAAAAAGTGCCCATCCCTGTTCACTTGTCGCCTGTCAATGACGTAATATCCCTGGTTTCCGCTTGTACTGCCTTAATAACCAATGGCGACATACGTGGACAACTGCAAAGTGCGTAACGTCTAGCGGCACCCTGTTGTTCTTTCGTTCAAACATTATGGACCATGGCATGCAGACTTTGGGACAAAAGGAGAACTAAAACAAGAATCAATATCAGTGTGGTATTTCGTGTCACGACTTGACAGTGAACCTGCTCTTTCATGTAGTTTATTAGACAGGTGAGCAAATGTATACATAAAACAAATCAATGTTATATAGCTCAACATGATGCAATGTTAGAATATGATCATTATGTTATTCTAATGTTGATCTAGCTTACTGCTAGTCTCATTTACCAAACATACTAACACATAGAATAACATTATAACTTTCAACACACTCATATGTTGGTTAGTATGATAGTGTAACATTAGGCCAAATGAAACAGCGCTGCGTTATCTCACAAGTTTAATTAGTCAAATAAACTGACCTTTGTGAGTAGTAATTCAGCATTTGCAGGTAGTTCGGTAGAATTAAATGTCCTTATTCCTTTATATCCACAGGAATTGCGTGTGGCGCTGATATCTGTCTCTCATTAGCAATCGCCCCGTGCTTCATACCACAGTCATGTAAAAACATCAATGTATTCACTCATTCATAAACATTATTAGATCAATCAGCATGACCGCAAGTCCCATAATTCCCCATATCACTGTGTCATCAACCTACGCCTTTGTTATAGTAAGTAAATAAAAACACATATTGTAGCTTTAAGGAGAAGGAATTTGATCACTATGTTTTGCGTAGCATAAAATGTAGGCCTAAAATAGCAGGGTGGAGGGAACTTGACCTCTGAGTGTTCATTCTATAAATTATGTAGCCTATACAATTTTCTTTCAGTATATACATTTTTTAGCTGTCATTTCTAAAAAACTTTGCTCTTGGATATCATTTTGGACATAGCTCAGATTTTATCTGAGCTATGAATAAAAAAAATATATAGTATTCATATTTTCTCATTTCATTTGTCTTAACTTATCATTTTAGTAAAGAATGAGTAAAGCTGTTTGATATTAGGATGACAAAAAGTCTAAAAAGTAAAACATTTTAGGCTGATTACATTTTTAGGCAGATTTGCCTTTCCAGTCTAATAGCGCTCGTCAATGTCAAAATGATTAGAGATGACCAATCAAGTCAATGAAGGTGGGACTTACTGTCACTGTTTAAATTCACCTTATGAGCATTTGGGGATATTGCATCAAATAACATTGGATGTAAAAGCCATGATGCGCATAAATTCTAAAAATGCTCATAAAAACTTATGAGCTCGTTTGAGTCGGAAAATGTTTTTATCTGATAAGAAAACGTGCATTGCAGAACTCTTACACGACTGCATTCCAACAGGAGCATTTTCCTCCGGAATCAAGATAACATGTTTATTGCTTTCCATTTATGCACTCTCAGATGTAATACATTTATACAAAATTATTGTATAGGCTACTGTCTGTCACAAACTGCTCTGAGACACAAAGGTTGAGGATCCAAGTGCAGTAGCCTATGGTATGGGTGATATCGGGCATCCGATTTTCCGACGCAGTTTACAAAGCACTTCTCTATCACACACTATACCGATGCTTGTATCGAAATGACAACACCACATGACGGATGACGTTTGAAGCTTTGAACGTCATGGAGTATCAGAAGGTCAGGACATCTGGTTTGAAAATGGTTTGTATCTGGTTTGTTTAGAATCCTTGTCATAGCCGTATATGGGGTAGAGGATGCTACTGCGGCAATATGTGATGCTCGTGACAATCTGATGTCTCGAGTGCCTTTGGGTCTCACTCCCTGTTTGTGCCATCGATGTGTAAGTCGATCGGCTTGTTACTCTACACTCAGTATGGTCTGTCGAGGAGCACTAGATTCATGGGACTCACCGGCTGTATGCTGAGGGCATCCATGACGAAGCCCTGTTGTGTGTTCCGTCTGGTTTGGTGGTCCCGCAATTAACTTTTTTTCAAGAACTGCAATTCTTTGTAAAATTCTGTAGCAGTTAGAGCAGCAAGTAGATTCCAGAAGAGGCATTTTCTTATCCTTATGAATGTAGCCAGTTGTGTTTTCTCTTCCCCGGAATGTAAGCTTTCAGTGGGAAGCTGGTTGAATAAAATAATTCTGCTTTTTTTTGTAGTAATCCAAGCGTTTGAGCACTGTGCTGATTTGCTGAAGTTAAAATTGGGTGATAAAGGAGATAACATATAAAAGCGATAGAGCAAAGCACGGAGCAGTAAGCAAGAGCATCCGAACAGTATCTGAGCAGGAAGTGATTAAAGAAAACGTCTCAGGTTACTATTGTAACCATAGTTCCCTGAGAACAGGGAACGAGACGATGCGTCCATCGACGCCATGGGAACGCCCCCAGCGTGACTGCGTCTGAAGCATCTATGTCAACTAGTCCAATGGAAAGAATGAGCGTCACGGGCGGGTGATGTCATGACCAGGAATTGATAAAAGCACATCCGGTGCAAACCGGCATTAGCTTCGAAAATTGCCGAAGCAAGCCGATCACAGGGATGCAGGAAGTATGGCAGGGTGACGCATCGTCTCGTTCCCTGTTCTCAGGGAACTATGGTTACAATAGTAACCTGAGACGTTCCCTTACGAAGGGAACTCAACGATGCGTCCATCGACGCCATGGGAACGAGAATACCCAAAGCGCCAGAATTCCAAGTACCTGAGTGTCAGTCTGTTGTAACTAAGCACTAAGCACCTGAGAACCTGGGGCAGCATCCAGGTCCAAACTGTAAAACCTGACGAATGTGAGCGGTGAGGACCAGCCTGCCGCATCACAAACGTCTTGGAGGGAAACCCCAAATAACAAGGCTTTAGAGGCCGCCATACCCCTCGTTGAGTGAGCTCTGACCACCAAGGGACACGGATGGTCAGAGTACTCGTATGCAAGTGAAATAGCCTCGACTATCCACTTGCTAACCGTCTGTTTAGAAGCAGGAAGACCCTTCTTAGGTGATCCAAAGCAAATAAATAACTGGTCGGACTTCCTCATAGAAGATGTCCGATGAACATAAGTATCCAGTGCTCGCACTGGACACAAGAGGTTCAGCCTTTCCTGGTCCGCAGATGTAAAAGGAGGAGGACAGAAAGCCTGCAGCACGATATGCCTCGGAATCAAGGTCGGCACCTTAGGGACGTATCCCTGTTTTGGATATAAGAATGCCTTGACCATCCCCGGTGCAAACTCAAGGCAAGTGGGGGAAACCGAAAGGGCCTGAAGGTCTCCAACTCTCTTAAGGGACGAAATAGCTAGCAGAAAGATAGTCTTAAGGGTAAGAAATTTCTCTGAAACCGAATCTAAGGGCTCGAATGGAGCCCTAGACAGGCCTTCTAGTACTAATGCCAAATCCCAAGCTGGCACCCTAGTGCGAGTTGCAGGCCTCAGCCTCAGTGTGCCACGAAGGAAACGTGTAATCAGGGGGTCTCGACCCAACGATGTACCCCCAACCAGGGCGTGGTAAGCCGCAATGGCCGCCACGTAAACCTTAAGTGTGGAAGGACATAAACCTGACGTAAAGCGCTCCTGCAAGAACTCGAGTACTGTGTTCACAGAACAGTTAACCGGATCCCACTGATGTCGGTGACACCATACAGAAAAAACTTTCCATTTCAGCGCATATAGTTTCCTAGTAGCTGGAGCTCTGGAGCTTAGGATGGTCTCAGCAGCCTCAGCTGAGAGACCACTCTCTATGAGTTGGGCCCCCTCAGAGGCCAAACCCACAGGTTCCAAATCTCTGGCCGAGGGTGAAATATTGTGCCCCCGGCCTGAGACAGAAGGTCTCTCCTGATCGGGATCTCCAAGGGAGGACCGTCTAAGAGATGGATCAGGTCCGCAAACCAGATCCGACTCGGCCAGCGTGGTGCTACAAGCAGTAGGCTTATTCCGTACTGGCGGACTCGTTCCAGAACTCCTGGGAGCAGAGCAACAGGGGGAAATGCGTACAGACGTAGCCTCGGCCACGTCTGCACCATAGCATCCAGCCCCAGGGGGGCTGGGTGAGTAAGGGAGAACCAGAGTGGACAGTGCGTCGTGTGCTGAGACGCAAACAGATCCACCTCTGCTTGGCCGTAAAACTCCCAAATTTTCTCCACCGCCTCGGGGTGGAGTCTCCAATCCCCTGGCCTCAGCTCCTGCCTCGACAGGATGTCTGCCCCCACATTCTGGTCCCCAGGAATATACACTGCCCTCAGGGAGAGTACCTTCCCCAGAGACCACAGGAGGATCTGGTGCGCCAGTTTGCAGAGCGGACGCGACCGCAGACCCCCCTGACGGTTCAGATAAGAGACCACTGATGTGTTGTCTGTTCGTACAAGCACATGATGGCCCCTCAGGTCTGGGAGAAACTGTCTCAACGCATTGAAGACAGCCATCATCTCCAGGCAATTGATGTGCCACGAAAGATGATGACTTTTCCACAGACCCTGAACCGAGCGGCCTTCCATTACCGCTCCTCAGCCGGTGAGGGAAGCATCTGTCGAGATCGTAACATGATGGCAAAGAGCTCCCAATACCGGACCCTGGGTTAAGAACCAATGTTTCCTCCATATAATTAAGGCACGAAGGCACCGCCGCGTGACCTTGATCATACGAAGTGGGTTTCCCCTCGGGGAGAACCCTCTGGTCCTTAGCCACCACTGTAAAGGTCTCATGTACAGCAGGCCAAAAGGAATCACGTTGGACGCTGCCGCCAAGAGACCCAACAGTCTCTCGAACTGTTTCACAGTGCGTGACTGGCCTAGCTTTAGCTCTTTGGTGGCTGTCAGGATAGCAGCTACACGAACGGGCGATAGAGTGGCCCGCATCGTCACTGAATCCCATACCACACCAAGGAAAGTGGTTCTCTGTACTGGAGAAAGAACACTCTTCTTGGCGTTGAGCCTCAACCCCAACATCTGCATATGAGCGAGAACGACACCTCGGTGCCGAACCGCCGACTGCTCTGATTCCGCCAGAACCAGCCAGTCGTCGATGTAGTTCAGAATACGTATGCCCTGAAGCCTGAGAGGGGCTAGAGCTGCATCCACGCATTTCGTGAACGTGTGGGGTGATAAAGCTAGACCGAAAGGAAGAACCCGATATTGGTATTTGCCCCCGAAAGAAAACCTTAGGAACTTCCTGTGCTGAGGGAGGATGGAGATATGGAAGTAGGCGTCCTTCAGATCTATCGTGACAAACCAGTCCTCGGATCTGATTTGAGTCGCGATCTGTTTGAGTGTCAGCATCTTGAACTTGAGTTTCTGTACTGAACGATTCAACAGACGAAGATCTAAAATGGGACGCAACCCCCCATCCTTTTTTGGAACAATGAAATAACGGCTGTAAAAACCCGACTCTCTGTCGGGTGAGTACACCTGTTCTATAGCTTCCTTTGCTAACAGGGCCTTTACCTCTTGCTCCATTACCAGAGCCTGCTCGGGATGCACCACTGTGGGCAGCACCCCGTTGTAACGAGGAGGACGAGAACCAAACTGGATTCTGTATCCTTTCTCTACAATCTGCAGGACCCAATGAGAAATATTCGGCAGAAGCTTCCACGCTGCCAGAAAATTTACTAAGGGAACCAGCCTCTCGAGGCTGGTCTCTGGTGTTATCGAGACAGCCAATTCCGGAGCCTGAAACATAATGGCAGGAACTACCTGAACTGGCCGCTCTAAGGCCCCCCTCAGAGGGCGCGAAACGGATGCTGTGCCGCAGCATAGCATCAGCGACTCGCTGGAGACCGCTGCGCCCTGAAGCACCGAGGGTGGCAGGGTTGGCAGAACGGTCTCGTGAGGACCCCGAAATGGAACGGGCACCGTAAAATGAGGTGTACACCGCTCCACTTCGGTCGGGGCTGTCCTCACAGGCCTGATGCGTGAACATCAGGACCTTTTTTTTTTTAACCGAAGTCTTCTTCGCCTGAAGAACGGTCCTCAGATCCGGCTTCGACTTAGAAGACTTCGGTTGAGAGGGTTGCGTCTGTCTCCAGTCTCTACGTGGAGGTGCACGAGATGCAACACTCTCTTTCTGATGCACACGATATGATGAGCTCGACGGCTGGGGCTGCTCACGCCCAGCAGCCCCAGGGGGCTGGACACGGCGAGGGATAAACTTTTTAAAAGCGTCAGCTTGTTTTTTAGACTCCTGAAATCTCTCGACGACCGCGTGGACTGCGTCGCCGAAGAGACCAGAAGGTTCAAGCGGAGCATCTAATAAAAAAGCTCGATCTTTTTCTTTAATCTCTGACAGATTTAACCATAAATGTCTCTCAGTAGCTACCAAGGCTGCCATAGACCGCCCAATTGCTCTGGCGGTCTCCTTAGTAGCCCTGAGAGAAAGATCGGTAGCCCGACGAAGTTCTCGAATATCGTCATGAGAAATTCCCTCACTACTATCCAGATCCCCCAGCAGGTCAGCTTGATAAGCCTGAAGCACTGCCATTGTGTGCAGACATGCTCCAGCTTGACCTGCTGCCGTATAAGCTTTGCCCACTAAAACCGAGGTGGCTTTAAGCGGTCTAGTGGGCAAAGCCGAGGCTTTCAGGGACGATGCGGGACCAGGCGAAAGATAGCTGGCTAAATTCTGTTCCGCCTGGGGCATCGCCTCATAACCATACTCTTTTAGCCCTCTTATTCTCGAATAAGTGTTAACTTGAGGGCTAAAAAGTCGTGAAGAGTAAGGTTTATTCCACGATTTCGATATTTCATTATGAAGATCGGGAAAAAAGGGAAGCCCTCGTGGTGGAGATAATGTCGTGGAAGATAAAAAGCGCTCATCTAATTTACTTTTAGGACGAGCGCCTTTATTCTCAGATGGCCATTCAATATTTAATTTCTCTACAGCCCGTGACATAACATCCACCAGCTCATCATATGCTGGGGAAATAAATTGTGAATCTCTTCCCCCATGTGTGTGCTTTCACTCTCCATACTCATAACATCGACCTCCTCGGAGGAAGAGCATTGAAGTAATGGAGGGCTCTCTCCCCGGGCGGAAGAAACCGCAGTGCGTGCTTCCGACACCGGGGGGAGAGCGCTGGATCTTCCGGGTAAGGAAGGAGAAAAGGCCCGCGGACCCGTCTCCAACCCCTCCGAAAGATCCTTTTGCGATCCCCAGGAATGCATTCTCCGCGCCGCCTCGGCAGACGCGGGTCCTGATCCCTGAGGATCGCGAGCCTGCCCACTCTTTACATCAAAGAGTGACAGGCGAGAGCGGAGCATGCGGAGCGGTAGCATTTCACAGTGTTGACACTCAGCCCCCTCGAAGGCTGAGACCGCATGCTCCACTCCCAAACAAATGACACAAAGCTCGTGTGTGTCCCCACCCGTTAAATAACGCGGGCAGGGAGGAACACACTGCTTGTACACTTGTTTCGCCATAACGTTTCCGAATAAATTGCAACAGACAACAATAAATAGACAGAGACAGTATAACACAGATCGCTTGCTGAGGCAACAGAAGCTAATGCCGGTTTGCACCGGATGTGCTTTTATCAATTCCTGGTCATGACGTCACCCGCCCGTGACGCTCATTCTTTCCATTGGACTAGTTGACATAGATGCTTCAGACGCAGTCACGCTGGGGGCGTTCCCATGGCGTCGATGGACGCATCGTTGAGTTCCCTTCGTAAGGGAACTCCATATAGGGTGAGCTAAACAGGATCATGATACACAGCAGAAAACAATGAGTGCTGATGAATCCGGGTAGAGAAATATGGGAAATGTAGTTTGTGAAGGAATGACAATAGTCTGATGTGGAGTGCCCTCTGGTGGCTCTCAAGGGCACTCCAGCTGGTAATCGTAACACAGTGGCTCCTCCTACTTTTAGAAGTGATATTTAGCGCCAGCTAAGCTGGGACCGAGATGAGTCTTGTGGATGTTGCCCACTTGGGTCCCACGTAGTAGCATGTGCAATCCTGCATGAAATCCATCTGGGCAATTAACATGGGGCCATTATGGAACCAGTGGACAATCCCATATAGAACCCACTTTTCAGCCCATTTCATATCCATATAAGTCCCACTTACAAATGTTGGCTGGGAGTTTATCAGGAATTTTGTTCTCTTCGACTCGATGGAAACCGTGCTTTATTCACAAATGTTTTTTTGTGATATTCCAATTATGCACATAAGTTAAATTCACGACATAGAATAGAATAGACATTGGATAGAAACATACTGTAGCTACTGTTACTTTGCTGTTTTGAATTTATTATCGAATTGGCGTTTATATGCGATATCATGATTCATGTATTTAAAACAAATGAATGTGACGACGAGACAAGAAACGTTGGCGTTTTCCTACATTTGCCTGTTAAACATACTGATAAGTGAATGTAACCTCATTTTAAAATAAAATATTATTTGCAAATAGTTTAATATCTTCACAATTAGACCTAGAACTTATTTTTACCATTCTTATTATATATGATTTGATCGAATGGTTCAATGATTCCATCATGCAGTCCATTGTTTCATTTGAGTGAAAGATTCAAATGACTGTCAATTGTCAGCAGATTTTGAGCTGCATTTTTTTTCAACTTAATTTTTATCTTCATAGGAAAAGCCAAAATAACACAATTTGAAGTTGTTTTTTAAACTTGGAAAATTTTGCTAAAACTCTCAATTTGAACCTGATAATGATTAACATTCACATAAGCAAATAAAATGCATCAATGAGGTCTGCAAAGGCTCTCTGTCTTTTTGTTTTTTCCATTTTCCTTATAGCATTTTTGCCTCATAAAGTTCTGCATCTCTTCAGATAAGGAACTGTCTTAAGTGTTCTCCCCATGGCAAGCTCCTTTAGAAGTTACAAACATCATCAGATGTGTGACTGTCACGAACGTGCATTGATTGTGTGGATATAAACTACTTATGGATATTATTGATTTGATATTTTAGTACGCAAGCAAGGGAACTATCATCTGAAAATCAATTTGTTTCAGAATCTAGTTTGTGTAATGATGAAAAAAGCAAAAAATCTCATCTGCACTAGGTCTACCATAACTGTACCTACACTGTATAGGGAATTGAAGGCAAGTTATGTACTCATTAAAACATGCATTGTTAGCGTTAGCAACTGTTTTTAAACGTTTATATCAGTTTGATCTGCTCTGAATGACTGTGTGAAAAGATTGTTCTATTTTTGTGTTCCACCGGAATGAAGCGCATGTTTTAGGTGGGTCCTGATAAAATTCAACCTTGAAGGAGGAAGAATGTTTGTTCTTTGTAATGTCACAATTGCAGGGCTTGTTTGAAATGTTTGGAACAATAATCTGGTACCTTAACCTATTAGAAGTTGCATTGACTGATTTTACATTTGCTTTTAAATCAATAATGTGTGTCTGTATTCCAAAGTATGCTCCGAGTTAGGTCCTTGAAATGTGTGGAGAACACTTTATCTTTAATAAGCTTTCTCAATTCTTGACTCCTGGTGTTCATTTCCCATACCATCTCTCTCTCTCTTCAAACCAGCTGTTTGATACGGTAGTTCTAGAATGTGTGATGGTTAGTGCAGGATTAAAATCTTAAATGCAATGTGAATGACTTGCAGTTTTCTCCATAAATGCTCCTAAAGAGTGTAATGACCCTACACTTAATATGAATGATGAAATATGAATGATGATTACATTTAATTGAATGTGTTTCTAATTTTGCAATTTACTAGCAATTTGAAAACTGAAAAGTAAAAATTGTTTCTACACCAATTTTTATTAGATTTTGTGTATGTTGGCTTGTGTTGTTGTTCTATCTGGTCTGAGGTCTTGAAACACTGCGTTCTGTCTACATGGGCACAGAGAGTGCGTACTGGACAGAGCAGTGCCAAGGCTGGGTCTGCCTCCTCCAGGGGCAGCGCTTGCAGGTTCACCGCCTGGTCCCGAAAGGGAGTGGTGGGAAACTTGAGCACATATCCAGGCCGGGGTCTCAGGATCATGTGACAGTAGGCCGGCCCGAATTCCAGGCACGCTTCGTCAACAGAAATTGATGGAGGCCAATGCAACCAGGAGCGCTGCCTTAATTGACAGGAACTTAACCCTCTGGGATTTTTTTTTTCACATAGCAGGAAAATAGACTTAAAATACTCTGTAATTTTTGGTCATACAGACTTAAGAAATATAAAAAAAGAAACTGTTGACTGTCTACTTTGTGTCCACTTGCAATCGAAATAAAACATTGTGCTTTTGTAAAATAAAGAAAATAAACAGGGTGTGCTTTTTTTCTGGAGAACGTCTCTAAAAGCTCAGCGAATACTATTCACCCAGGCATGAGCAACATATCTTTATAATCATTTAAGTTTGTACTTTTAAAATATCTAATTCAAATCTAAAATAAAAATTCTCTGTTTATGTAATCTATAAAAAAGAGAGAGGTGTCGGGCGTTCTCATTAACGTTCTCTAAGCTCATTGTTCTGCTAATTTGACTAGCCCACAGAGAGCGCACGCTATTCAAACACAAATGATCTGAGGCAACACATGCAAACGTGTCAACGCCCCTCATAAACTCGATAACACACCAAATTTAATCATCAGATTAATGTACTATTTCGTCTTGCTAGGCTGTGAGGAATAATCCTGGAATATTTACCTCGGAACATGTGCTGGTTTTGGATGGATTATAACGTTTTAATTCTAAAATAGACATCAAATAAGCTTTTGTTAGCCAGTTTCTGCTCATATGTTAAATATATAGTATGTTCTGTCAAAAATAAACTCATCAACTAAGATGTTATTATAGTGTTTGTTACAATGTAAGGGTACTTTAAAAAGGAATACTTTATAAGAAATGTATGGGAAAAGACAATTTTCTTTTCAAGATGTTTCCAACTCTAACTTTGAACAAATTCTGTAGAATGGCCCATATAGCCTATTTGAACAGGATATGTTTCCAGGTATGACTATGTACTAAAAATGTGCTTTTGACTTTCATTTATATTTGGATTTTATATATATATATATATACTGCCGTTCAAAAGTTTGCGGTCGGTATGATTTTTAATGTTTTTAAAATAAGTTACTTATGCTCACCAATGCTGTATTTATTTCATTACAAATACAACAAAAAATCAGTAATATTGTGAAATATTATTACAATTCAAAATAACTGTTTTCGATTTTAATATATTTTAAAATATTATTTATTCCTGTGATCAAAACGGAATTTTTAGCATCATTAGAGCGGACTCCCCTGAAGCAGGGAGGAGACCGTGAGAACTGAATCGCATTGCCGAGCCTGATGGTTCGTGCAACCCAGCAGGACAGGTTGGGAAGCTCTAGCCAGGCTGGGTGGAGGCAGCAGCGGGCTGTCGGGGCAGAATATGCTTAATAGCCTCAGTCTGTTTCTGAGCGGTTGAGAACTGTTTGGCGAAGTCCTCAACCACCGCCCAGGAGGCCGGCCTGGGTTATGGGGGTGTCGAGCAGCCGGCATCCCGCATATCGGCCAGGTTCAGCCAAAGATGTTGCTCCTGGTACACAGCAGTGAACATCACCAGACCAAGGATTGCTTAGGATCACCGCGAGAAGAAGCACTCTGAGGACACAGTTGCATTTTAACAGACCGTTCAACCGGGGGGTACCCATGGGCAGCGGCCCCATCAAGGAGAGGAAAGGCGGAGGAGATCAGCGAGCGATCGCGGGAAGACATGGGGGTCTTCCAGGATTTCGAGATCTCCTCATGCACGTCCAGGAGCCACATCCAAAATTCAATCATCCAGCTGCGAGCGCACGGGACAGGTTGGAGGGTTTCACTCTAACCCAATGCTCGCGGCGGCCCGGGAAAGCATGGCCGTCATCTCAGGATCCGACTCAACCTTTGCCGTATGCACACCCTTAGGTGGCAGCACTGATGAGTGTTTACTTCCTGACGAATATGGCCGGCCCTGTGATGTTGCGATAGACATCGCATCTCCCTCTGGAGCGGCAAAAGAAAACCTGCGGGACATCCGTAGATAGACTGGCGGGAATCCCCTTAACACTCGCGGGTTTGGGGGGGTGTGGGCCACGGACAGATAGTCGGCGCCTTCTTCCACACCGTCACCCTCAGGTCACCCGGGCCACCAACTGAAGTACTACCTCTCGTGAAGGGAGTAGATTGGGGTGTGGATGAGGGGACTTTCACTCTTGCGAGATCACGGAGTCTCGACCGTAATGATGCGATGGTCATGTTCCCACTGAGAGAACACGAGTCATCCATGAGAGTTGCTCTAGCGTGATCAATGCCCAAACACGTGGAACAGCTATCGTGCCCATCAGAGTCAGAAATGAGTCTGCCGCAACCAGAAGTGCACGGGCGAAGCATCTTTAAAAAGATGTGCCGCATGCAAAGCTCTTTTGTGAGAGGAAAACTCAGCGGATGTTGAAGCGCCCAGGGGGAAACACACTCACTGGCAGACCACTAGACAGATCAGCCCGGAGAGTTGCTCGTCTCGTAGCTGACTGTTGATCCGAGATGGCTTGTGTAGTGAAGAGATGCTCTTGGCTCCGAAGCGAAAACATATCTGCATGTTGCCGGCGTCCTCCTTTTTTTACCCACGAGGTGGGGCGGAGTTGCGCCATGCAAATTCCGCAGACTCATGGCATTTCCTTGCCATTGGCTCGTTTTGAATACTCGAAGTTGATAGGCTTTCTAAGCAAAACCCCAATTCGTCGTCACGACAGAACTCGTAGTGACAACAAAAGGAAACAAAGAATTTTGGGGTATATTTTACAAGAAAATCTCTCAATATCAAAATTTCACATTTAATAGAAAGTTTTTCTAATAGTGAAATGTACTAGCAAATTTTGGGTGAAAAATCTACACCAGTTTATTTTTCAGTGTATGTTGGCTTGTGTTGTTCTATTTATTATTAGTTTAATTTAATTTATTATTATTTATTATTACTGCTGGTATGCCAAAGCAATGGTGTCCACTATCCAGTGAGACAACCTTTGCTTGGAGAGAGCCTTTCCCTTCAGCTTCCCACCATAACAGACAAAGAGCTGGTCTGAGGTCCTGAAACACTGCGTCCTGTCTACATAGGTGCGGTGAGCGCGTACTGGACAGAGCAGTGCCAAGGCTGGGTCTGCCTCCTCCAGGGGCAGCGCTTGCAGGTTCACCACCTGGTCCCGGAAGGGAGTGGTAGGAACCTTGGGCACATATCCGAGCCGGGGTCTCATGATCACGTGAGTAAGCCGGCCCGAATTCCAGGCACGCTTCGTCAACGGAGAATGCATGCAGGTCCCCTACCCTCTTGATGGAGGCCAATGCAACCAGGAGCACTGTCTTCATAAACAGGAACTTAAGCTCCACTGATTGCAAAGGCTCAAAGGGAGCACTCTGCAGGGTAGTTAGAACCACTGAGAGGTCCCAAGAGGGAACGAGAGGAGGGCGACGAGGATTCAGTCTCCTCGCTCCTCTCAGGAACCTGACGATCAGGTCGTGCTTCCCAACAGACTTACCTTCGACCGGGTCATGGTGTGCGGCAATAGCGGCAACATAGACTTTCAGGGTGGAGGGAGACAGCCTTCGCTCCAACCCATCTTGAAGGAAGGAAAGCATGACACTAATCGAACATCTCCGGGGGTCTTCTCGGTGAGAAGAGCACCAGTTGACGAAGAGGTTCCACTTCAACGCATAGACGTGTCTAGTGGACGACGCTGTAGCGGAAGTGATGGTAGCCACCACCGCTGGTGGTAGGGTACTCAAACGTGCCTCGTCCCGTCCAGGAGCCACACGTGGAGGTTTCAAAGATCGGGACGAGGGTGCCATAGGGTGCCCCGTCCCTGAGAAAGGAGGTCCTTCCTTAGGGGAATCGGCCAAGGAGGTGCTGTCGCGAGGAGTACTAGTTCGAGAACCAGGTCCGGGCGGGCCAGTACGGCGCCACCAGAATGACCTGCTCCTCATCCTCCCTGACCTTGCGCAGGGTCTGCGCAAGAAGGCTCACTGGGGGAAACGCATATTTGCGGCCCCGCGGCCAGCTGTGCGCCAGTGCATCCGTGCCAAGCCTGCCCTCGGTTAGGGAATAAAACAGGGCGCAATGGGTCGAGTCGTGAGAGGCAAACAGATCTATCTGCGCGTCCCGAACTGGTCCCAAATCAGCTGAACCGACTGGAGACGGAGTCGCCAATCTCCCGGGAGAGGCTGAAGCCGTGAGAGCTCGTCAGCTGCACAGTTCAGGGCTCCGGATATAAATGGCACGAAGCGACCTCAGATGCTTCTGACTCCATATGAGGAGGTGGCGGGCGAGTTGCGACAAACGGCGGGAGCGTAGACCACCTTGATGGTTGATGTACGCTACAATGGCGGTATTGTATGAACGGACTAGTACGTGTTGGTTCTTGAGCACGGCCCGGAAGCGGCGCAAAGCAAGACGTACAGCCAGCAACTCGAGGCAATTGACATGCCAGAGGCATTGGGGTCCTGTCCAGGAGCCCGCGGCAGCACGTCCATTGCACATGGCACCCCAGCCCGTGAAGGAGGCATCTGTCGTTACAACAACATGCCGCGAAGCTCGTTCCAGGGGCACTCCGGCCCGTAGAAAACTGAGGTTCGAACACGGGGTGAAGGTCTGACGGCAGGTCGGAGTAACTGTTACTCGGAGGGTGCCGTGTTGCCATGCCCACCTCGGGACTCTGTCGCGAAGCCAAAGCTGAAGCGGTCTCATATGAAGCAATCCGAGCGGCGTTGCCGCGGCCACAGATTTACATTTACATTTATTCATTTAGCTGACGCTTTTATCCAAAGCGACTTACAATTGCTATATTTCAGAGGTCGCACGCCTCTGGAGCAACTAGGGGTTGTGTGTCTTGCTCAGGGACACATTGGTGTCTCACAGTGGATTCGAACCCGGGTCTCTCACACCAAAGGCATGTGTCTTATGGCCATGGCCATATGCCCCAGGAGCCTCTGAAAAAGTTTCAGTGGAACCGCGCTCTTGCCCTCGAACTGTCTCAGGCAACTCAGCAGTGACTGCACGCGCTCGCTCATAAGCTGCGCGGACATGGTGACCGAGTCGATATCCATACCGAGAAAAGAGATCCTCTGCACGGGGCAAAGTTTGCTCTTTTCCCAGTTGACCCGAAGGCCCAGACGAGCTAGGTGCTGGAGCACTAGGTCCCTGAGTTCGCAAACCTGGTCTCGAGAGTGAGCTATGATCAGCCAGTCGTCGATATAGTTCAGGATGCGAACCCTGTGTTCCCGAAGGGGAACAAGGGCTGCCTCGACGACCTTCGTGAAGACGTGAGGAGACAGGGCTAGCCTGAAAGGGAGAACCGAGTACTGGTATGCCTGCCCCTCGAAAGCAAACCGTAGGAACGGTCTGTGTCGAGGGAGAATGGAGACATGGAAGTAGGCGTCCTTCAGGTCAATTGCTGCAAACCAATCCTGGGGCCGCACACATTCGAAAATGCGTTTGGCAGTGAGCATCTTGAACGGCAGCCTGTGAAGGGAACGGTTCAGCACGCTCAGGTCCAGGATTGGCCGTAACCCACCGGTTTTCTTTGGGACAATGAAGTACGGGCTATAGAAGCCGGTCCTCATCTCGGCCAGAGGGACGGTCTCGATCGCACCCTTCGCCAGCAAGGTAGTGATCTCTGCTCTCATGATATGGGCATTGCCCCCGACCAAAGTGGAGCGGACTCCCCTGAAACGGGGAGGAGACAGCGTGAACTGAATCGCCTAGCCGAGCCTGATCGTCCGTGCGACCGACCCAGCGGGACAGGTGGGGAAGCTCTAGCCAGGCTCCCAAGAACTGTACCAGCGGGGTCATACGAACCACAGACTTCCCACCGGTGGTGCTGCAGGGCGGAATGACTAGCCCAGACGTGGACGGCATAGCGGCCCAGTGTGGGGGCACAGTCATTAACCGCGCCCTGACAGAGGAGACCAGGGAAGGATGAATGTTCCATGGGGGTCTGCTCTGCCAGGGGGCTGGCGACAGAGGCGGATGAGAGCGGCATGGTCCCGGGGAAGGCGCACACTGTCAACCGGCTCTGGGACAGAGGAGGACGAGGGGTGCACGGCTCAGGGGCGGCGCACCGTGTCGTCCGAGAACTCTGTGTGCTCAGGGATGGAAATGTCACTTCTTTCTTTAACCACATTAGGGTGCTGCCCACCCGTGGGTTTTCAACATCCCTGAGCAGCCCGTCTCAGGAGCACCGCTTGGCCCGGCGTTTAGCGGGGGGCGGGGCTGGAGAGGGCTGGGGCGCCTTCTTACGGCTTCCTCCGCGACCGGGCCTGGGTGGAGGCTGCTGCTTGGGAGGGGCGTGAGCCCCAGGAGGGTGCCCTCGGCGGCGAACAGACTGAGGGTTCTGCCCGGTCGGCTGGGTGGAGGCAGCAGCGGGCCGTCGGGGCAGAATATGCTTAATAGCCTCAGTCTGTTTCTGGGCGGTGGAGAACTGTCTGGCGAAATCCTCCACCGCACCGGCAAATAGGCCGGCCTGGGACATGGGGATGTCAAGCAGGCGGGACCGCTCAGCATCCCGCATGTCAGCCAGGTTCAGCCATAGATGTCTCTCCTGGACCACAGCTGTGGACATAACCAGACCCAGGGAGCGTGCGGTCACCTTCGTCGGTCTGGGTCCGTCCTACCCTCGTGCATGTCCCTTAGCATCTGGGCCTGGTAGACCTGCAGAGTGGCCATGGCATGCAAAGAGGCAGCCGCCTGTCCCGCCGCTCTGTAGGACTTTGCCACTAGGGTAGACAAAAACCTACAGGATTTGGATGGGTGCTTAGGCTCGCCGCAAGAAGAAGCACTATGAGGACACAGCTGCATCGCAACAGAGCGTTCAACCGGGGGGAGCCCAGTGTACCCAGGGGCAGCTGCCCAAATCGAGGGGAGGAAAGGCGGATGAAACCAGCGAGCAGTCGCGGGAAGACTTAGGAGTCTTCCAGGACTTCAAGATTTCAAATGCACGTCCGGGAAGAAAGGTATTGGGGCAGGCTGAGGACGGGAAGCCGCAGCTGCACCCAAAAACCAATCGTCCAGCCCGGGAAAGCATGGCCGTCATCTCTGGATCAGACTGAAACACAGCCGTATTCACACCCGAAGGTGACGAGTCGACACTTCCAGATGAATCAGACCCGCCTTGTGATGCTGCGATTGACATCACGTCTTCCTCTGGCGCGCCAAAGGAAACCCGCGGGACCTCAAACGACGGTCCCGCGGGAATCCCCTGAACGCTCGCGGGTTGCAACACTGGTGAAGGTTCTGTGGGGCAAGGACAAATAGTCGGTGCTTTGTTCCACACAGTCACCCTCAGATCACCCTGGCCACTAGCCGAAGTAGAGCCTCTCGAGGAGGCGCTAGATCGGGGTGTGGATGAGGGCACTCTCACTCTTGCGAGATCGAGTCTCGATCTAAGTGTTGCGATGGTCATGTTCCCACAGAGAGAACATGACTCATCCACGAGCGCTGCTCTAGCGTGATTAATGCCCAGACACACTAGACAGCGCTCGTGCCCATCCGAGTCAGACACAAGCCGTGAAAAAGACGTGCTGCGTGCAAGCTCTTTTTGTGAGAGAAACTCAGTGCTGAAGCGCCCGCGGAGAACACACTCACTGGCAAACCACGCTCAGATATGCAGGAAGTGTGCACTCGCCGGGAGATCGCCGTCACACCAACACTGGAGAGTTGCTCGTCTAGTAAGAAGCTGACAATCAGAGACAGCTTAGGGAGTGAAGAATTACACTTGGCTCCGAAGGGAAAACATATCTGCATGTTGCCGGCTTCCTCCTTTTATACCCACAAGGTGGGGCGGAGTTACGCTATGCATATTCCGCAGACCCATGGCATTTCTTTGCCATTGGCTCGTTTTGTAATACTCGAAGTTGATAGGCTTTCTAAGCGAAACCCCATTCGTCGTCATCCGACGTAACTCGGAGTGACAACGAAAGGGAACGAGACGTTCACCCATATCTTTAAAACAAAAAATGAAAAAATTACATTAATTGATTTCTTTAAATTATGTATAACAGTTTTAAAATGACTTAGACACCAAGTTACGTAGTCTCAGTTTCGTTTGAAGACAGTTCCAGTTGGATGATGCAGCATATTTAAAATCAGTTTTTTATCAAGTTCAGTCCTAACAGGAGGCACATAAAGATTATATCAGGTTTGAGAATGTAATAAATAGTTGCCAGCCGATTACTGTTGAATAAAACAACAGAGATATGAAGGTAAATGACCCAATATAGCTGTGTATATCATTAATGCATTATCAGTTATAATGCCAAAGTATTTGTACTCTGACACTATGTTTCATCCACCTGTTTGTATGTGCATTTTCACATTTCCTGAATAAATTCATTGATGCGCATCAAAAAATGAATGGGGCTTTTTGATGGGTCAGCAAAACTGGACCAACCTACGTTGCACAGCATCTGAAATGCTGTTTTGGTCATTCTGAAATGCCTTAGCAAAGTCTGTCATCAAAGTAGTTCAGTATAATTACCTGCCAAAAGGTTCTTACACGACTGAATTCCCAGACAGCAGGCATCTGCCTCCGAAAGCAAGATAACGTGACCACTTTTTTATGCGTTACGTCTGTGCGCTCTCTTGTGCAAGCAATATATTATATTCGAAGATTATGATAAACAGTGGCTTCTCCTACAGCAGCAATTTCCATTGTTCGCACCAGTTTATCAGGAAGTGACAATTTTGTTCTTTTCAGTTCACTCGATGGAAATGCTGATTTTAATCTCAAAAGTTTTATGCGATATTCCAATTTTGAGCATTAGTTAAATTCACAACTTTTTATGGAAACATCAAATGCCCTTGAGAAGTCTAAAGAGCAGAGGAGCTATCTAATGAAGTTTTAGAATAAAATGTTGTTTTTTTTCAACATTTAAAACCAGCTTAAAAACATAAATCCTTGCTTGAATAATGTAGATTGTAATAAGGCATAATAGGGCAGATTAAATAAATAATCATAGGGCCATGCAATAAATGACAGTGTCATTTGTGTAAAAATAAAACCTTGCATTAACAATATTAAAATCAAGACAATGTATATATAAAGTAAATAATAACGGCCCCAGCATATATCCTTGGGGGACTCCCTTAAAAACCTCCCACATATCAATTTTTCTCTGGCCCTACTCTGGTCCAGATAAACAGCATTCGCTCGGGTAGAACATATCTGGATTACACACAAGGGCCACACATGGGCCATAATTCGCCCAAGTCTCAGACAATTAATAACCCATATCCAGCTCCATTAAATCTAATTGAATACCTTCTGCATGTACACATTGAATTATTTCCTTTAAATAAGTAGTTAACCACAGAACTACATCATCTGATAATCCAACACTTCTAAGTCTAACTAACAATTTAGCATGGTCCACTGAGTCAAAAGCCTTTGTTAAATCTATAAAAAGACATGCACAATGATGTTTTTCATCTAGGACTCCACAATATTGTTTAAAACTTTTAAGACAACCTGATTCCTGAATCCTGACTGAGTGATGGACACAATTTTATGAGTATTTAAATACCACATCAACTATTTACTGATATATTTTTCCAAGAGTTTTGAGAGAATATAAAGCTTAGAAATGGGTCCATAATTATCCAATAAAGTAGCCCTCTTTCAACTAAGGATCTACAAATGCTGACTTCCAGATCCTTAGGATTTTGTTAGTTGATAAGAAAAGATTAAACATGTCAGAGGAGGTAAAATCTATATATAGCACTGTATATAGCTAATTTATTATCATTGATAATACAATTAATGTTTTAATTATATTACATAAAATTACTTAAAAAAATATTTTAGCAATTCCAAAAATGAAAAGCTCCACCTTCAAGTCAAATTATTAGCAAAACCATTGAAAGCAAAGAAGAGCCAGTGAATGTTAATTTTATGTAGATTTTTTACACCCTTTATTTTTCTTTGAGCACCAGGATGTGTGTTTTTTTTGCTGCAGGTTGTGGTCATTCTACCACATTAGTAAATAAAAAGGTACATTCTAAGAATATAATGATAGATTGGAAGGAGAACATAATTCTGCTCAACACTCGCTGAGTTGTTTGTTTTGTGATTCCTTTACCTTGACATTCCCATGGTGAATAGCACAGGCTCTTGCCACAGCATGCTAGGAGCCATACTTATAATGTCTAAATTCAATGATTCCGCTTGCCAGAATTCCATTTCCTGTATAATTTTAAGTGTGCT
The DNA here is from genome assembly GCF_051911475.1 of Siphateles boraxobius. NCBI lineage: Eukaryota > Metazoa > Chordata > Actinopteri > Cypriniformes > Leuciscidae > Siphateles > Siphateles boraxobius. The sequence continues at coordinate 13,555,697 of NW_027508931.1, read as the reverse complement.
TTGTCTGTTTGCCAACAAGTGACTTGTTGGGGCTGTTACACCAAGAGCTCTTTTGAAAACCTGTCATCTGTGTTTTTCTTTGCTAGTTGTGTTCATTTCATTTACACTTCTGAAGCTGTCAGCCTTGGCGCATGGTTGGGATGGCAGTATCGGGTAGCTATTGTTTCGGGTGTTGTAAGTATGAATTTATTCACTTTGGTGTGTCCCCGCACCAAAATGTGACATTTCACTGCTGTGTTTTTAGACAGTTCATCCCTCATCTGCAAGTCTGGAAGCTAGAGGGGCAAAATGTGTTGTGATCAGAATTTGGGCTTTCAGCTTATTTCAGATGCATTTCCTGTAGGAAAGAGCAGTGCCTGCTAGACAGAAAAAGAATGGTGTTAAAGGTTTAGTTGAGGTTTGTTTCTGTGTAAATGCATCTCCTGAGCCAACTTTATCTCAGCCATTGCCGTGAATTACACAGGGCAATTTTATATTTTGTATGTTAAACAAGCACATTACCTTTCTTTTGTTCTTTATTTTGTTTCCTGAGCAGCAAATCAGCATATTAGAATGATTTCTGAAGGATCATGTGACACTGAAGACTGAAATAATTATGATGAAAATCCATAAAAAAAAAAAAAATAAAAAAAAAATTATATATATATATATATATATATATATATATATATATATATATATATATAATTAGTCCATGGTCTAAAAGGGTTGTCCCTATTCTCTTAATGAATAATAGGTGTTTTGGGCTTTACGTGCAATAAACCAATCAGAGTCTCATCACCCATTCCCTTTAAAAGCCAGTTGTGCTTCGCCATGGCGGATTGCTGTTTACATGACGGAATTTGCAAGCAGAAAAAAATGAATACATCTCCTGAGCGCAAACGGATCTGCTCATGCGCGAGGTTAAAGCATGCAAGCAGACCATTTACGGGACAAGCCGGATTCCACCATATCTTTTTGTACACAATAATAATATTTTACATTGTAATCCTTTTATTTTTAATATTTGGTATGTTTGTGTGCTGCTGCATGTCCCTGTCTCCTAGGCGCACATTACTAAGGCACTCTTTTAATAACAAGAAAAAAAAAATATTGTGCCATTGACTTTAGACCAGTTTTCAGTTGGTCAATGGTGCAGTTCATTTCAGTTGCCGCAAAATAGCAATGTGCCTGAACACACCTCGTTTTCAGACCAACACGCCCATGGGCGCACAGATGGGTGCAAATGCATTTGCTATTTCAACAACGTAGCGCAGGACTTGAAAATGAAAACTGCGTCGGGCTGAAAATAGCAACACTTGTGTTGCGCCTGGTGCTGCATTGCATCGGGTGTATGATAGGACCTTTAATGTGTTGAGCTTTTTTTTCTGAGCAGCAAATCAGCATATTAATAAGATTGGATCAACGTGACACTGAAGACTGAAATAATGATGATAAAAAAAAATATATATATATATATATAGGTTCGTTGAAAGGACTAGATGTTTGCAATCCCTAATGTTTGTACCACTTCTCATTTGGGAGTTCTTGAAGGATGGCTGCTATAAGGCTTTACCAACAGGACACATAGTCAGTTGTGTACCACAGCATCACAGGGTGTTTCGGCCAATTATCACAATACACCCTCTGCTAAGGCAGGCAAGCCTGGGTGTGTGTCCCGTGGTTAGCTATTCGCCCTAGCAGCCCAGGTGGTGTCGCTCCTCTTCTGCCACAGCCAATGGCTCATCTTCTCTGTGGTGTTGGCGAGCTCCTTGATGGCTTATCTTTAACCCTGCCCCCTGACTCTGATATCCCTAAGGAGCTTCGCTGTTGTGCTGGCTACAAAGCCACTACACCCCAATTCCACCCGTCACACCCTTATCTTCCAGCCTCTATCCTCTGCTTCAGCTGCTAAATTGGAATTGCGCAGCTTCTTGCGCTCATACGCTTCTTCGATGGTGTCCTCCCAGGGAACTGTCAGTTCTATGATATAGGCGAGCTGGCAGGACTTAGACCAGAGAACAAGGTCTGGTTGCAGGGTGGTTGTTGCAATCTCCGGAGGGAAAATGAGCTTCTGATCTAGGTCGACTCACATCTGCCAATCCCTGGCTGCATTCAGTGGGGTCAGATCAGAATTTGAGGGACTAGCCCTCAGCTTGTCCCCCTCTCTAACGAACGATGGTGGGTGTTGGCGCACATCCTGGTTGTTGAAGGGTTGGGAGTTGATGGATAGCACGTTTAATATATAAACTACAACTGGTCCAAAAATCAGCCGCTAGAGTTCTTACCAGAACCAGGAAGTATGACCATAATAGCCCGGTTCTTTCAAAACTGCATTGGCTCCCTATTAAACATTGTATACATTTAAAAATATTGCTGATTACTTACAAAGCACTAAATGATTTAGCTCCCCTGTACCTGAGCGAGCTCGTAGCGCATTACAGTTCTTCACGTCTATTGCTATCTCAAAATTCTGGCCAGTTGATAATACCTAGAATATCAAAATCGATTGCTGGCGGTAAATCCTTTTCCTATTTAGCTCCAAAACTTTGGAACAATCATCCTAACATTGTCCGGGAAGCAGACACAGCCTGTCAGTTCAAATCTAGACTAAAAACACATCTCTTTGGCTTAGCATACACATAACACGTTATAGACTTCTATAATTCAATGTTAGGCTGCATAGTTTAGATTAGCCGGAACCGGGAACACTTCCCATAAATCCTGATGTACTTTGTACATCATAAGAAGGATGGTGTCTACGGTAATATTAGTCTCTCTTTTTATCCCGAGGTTTACCACAAACCGCCGGATCCAGGCCATATCCAGATCTGATGAAGGACCATCGCATGGACACGACGACAACGCATCCATGAAGTGCCAGCCTCATCAACACTGTGAAGGCCTCATGGACACCTCAACAAACTCGTCTCCATACCGGCGTGAAGACTCCGACCCCCAACCAGATGGAACTGGATAAATATCTCTAAACTTAATCTCTAAACTCCTCCTTTCCAATCGCCCTACCACCTGTCCGCTTGATCCTATCCCCACTAATCTACTTCAAGCCATTTCTTCCTCAGTTGTACCCACACTCACACCCATCATAAACACCTCTCTTCACACTGGTACCTTTCCCACATCTTTTAAGCAGGCTTGGGTTACCCCACTGCTTAAGAAACCCAACCTAAATCCAGCACATCTAGCAAGTTACAGACCGGTATCTATTCTTCCATTTGTCGCGAAAACACTTGAACGAGTTGTTTTCAACCAGATCTCCTCCTTTCTTACACAGAACAACCTCTTGGACAACAATCAGTCTGGTTTCAAAAGCGGACACTCAACTGAGACTGCCCAGCTCTCAGTAATTGAAGCTCTGAGACTGGCAAGAGCAGCTTCAAAATCCTCAGTTCTCAGTCTGCTGCTTTTGACACAGTTAAACACCAAATCCTCCTGTCAATCCTAAAGATGAAGGGCATCTCGGGAACTGCACTCCAATGGTTCGACTCTTACCTCTCAGGTAGGTCCTTTAGGGTGTCGTGGAGAGGTGTGGCATCTAAGACCCAATATCTAGCTACTGGGGTGCCTCAGGGCTCAGTGCTTGGACCACTCCTCTTCTCCATCTACATGACATCACTAGGATCTGTGATTCAGAAGCATGGCTTTTCCTATCATTGCTACGCTGAAGACACGCAACTCTACCTCTCATTCCAGCCTGACGATCCAACGGTAGCTGCTTGTATCTCAGCCTGCCTGACAGACATTTCTGACTGGATGAAGGTCCCCCACCTTCAACTAAACCTTGCGAAGACAGAGCTTCTTGTGGTCCCAGCCAACCCAACACTTCATCACAACTTCTCCATTCAGCTACTGTAGGCTTATCATCCATAACTCCATCAAGGTTAGCTAGGAACCTTGGGGTTGTAGTTGATGATCAGTTGAAATTCGCAGACCACATTGCTAGAACTGCCCGGTCTTGCAGATTTGCCTTGCACAACATTAGGAGGGTCAGGCCCTTCCTAACAGAGCATGCTACACAACTCCTTGTCCAAGCGCTTGTTCTATCCAGACTGGACTATTGTAATGCTCTCCTGGCTGGTCTTCCAGCTTGCTCTGTCAAACCACTACAATTGATACAGAATGCTGCAGCCAGAGTGGTCTTTAATGAGCCGAAGAGAGCACACGTCACTCCTCTCCTCACAAAATTGCACTGGTTGCCATTTGCCGCTCGCATTAAATTCAAATTACTGACGTTTGCCTACAGAACAACCACTGGCACTGCTCCCTCTTACCTAAACTCATTACTTCAGACTTCAGACTGCTAGCAAATGTCGTCTTGTGGTACCATCTCAAAGGGGCACAAAATCTCTTTCTCGGACCTTTACCATGACTGTTCCCTGTTGGTGGAATGATCTGCCTAATTCAACCAGAGCTACTGAATCAGTAGCCACTTTCAAGAAACTGCCAAAGACGTATCGGATTTCGGCAGCACTTGATCCAGTAATACTAACACTTTCTCTTCTCTTCTCTTCTCTTCTCTTCTACTATTTAAAAAAAACTGCGCTAAATTAAACTGAGAGAGGCACTTACGTATTGTTGGCCTACTGTTAGTTTAACTGCTTCTATTGTTCTCATTTGTAAGTCGCTTTGGATAAAAGCGTCTGCTAAATGATTAAATGTAAATGTAATGTAAATGTAAATATTGTGAAAGTTCTGATCCCATATGACTTCTGACCTATAAATGCTGCCTAAATCATAATAATACAGTGTTTGTTCGTTGGCCAAAGGAGGACTGGACCCCTGACTGAGCCTGGGTTCTCCCAAGGTTTTTTTTTTCTCCACTCTGTCACCTGATGGAGTTTTGGTTCCTTGCCATTGTCGCCTTTTTCGCCTTTCTTCGCCTTTCTTCGCCTTTGTCGCCATTGGCTTTTGGCTTGCTTAGTTGGGGACATTTAATTTTATATTTAACAATATTATTACAACATTATTTTCCTGTTATCTCTGTAAAGCTGCTTTGAAACAATCTGTATTGTAAAAAGCGCTATATAAATAAAGGTGACTTGACTTGACTTGACTCTTGCACTCAAGTTTGTCGGCTAGACACCTGAGGACCTGGTTGTGTCTCCAAGCGTACCTGCCTTGAGTGAGGCTGGTCCTACAGCCAAACAGGATGAGCTTGAGTGTTGCAGGGGTTGTACACAGGGGGGAGGGTGGGTCCTTTCCAGTGCTGTTGTTCTCAAAAACACACACACACACACACACACACACACACACACACACACACACACACACACACACACACATATATTTTGCTATATATATATATATATATATATATATATATATATATATATATATATTGCAAAATATCCAGCTTCTGAAATTACACAAAAAAAGCACCATAAATGAAATCCATACAAGTCATTTGATATATTCAGAGTCTTCTAAATTCAAATGATACCTTTATGTAAGGAATACCGATCAAAGGTTATTTTCTGAAAATCTTTGTCAGCTTTTGATGTCTTTTCTATTCAAGTATGACACGTTTTGGTGTATTCAAATTGAATGAGATTTAAGAGCTGTGGTAAAGGGGTACATGTTTGACCTATAAAGGAGCTCCCTGGATTGTCTTCCAGTCTGTTGTGCTCCATCCAGCTGTTTCTGAAGACTGGTACATTTGCTCCCTAACGGTGTCAGGGTTACATCATCCAGATCACCATCTCCGCCCACTCGTTCCCTTTCACCCAACCAGACTTTTCCCCGTTCATTATCCCCTGAGTACTAATCACCGTCACCTGTGTCCCATCAACCATATGGACTATAAAACACTCACCTTCACTGCAGTCACTTGTCTGGTCTCGTCATTCCATGGCTCACAGACTTCCCGATCACTTACCTTCTACTTACCGTCGCTTCACTCATCTTGGATCAACCCATCCGTACCAGCCATCGCCACGCCACCTGCAAGAGAGGGAAAGAAAGAGAGAGACTTAAAACCACAGCTAAGCTTCAATGAACTTTCTATGTTACTTCTTCTCACCTGTTATCTCCGACCGCAATCCTTCTGCAAAATAAACACTGATAACTTACCATCTTGTCTGATTCCTCTGTGATCCGTGACAGAAGACCAGACCACAGAAAGGAGTAATTATGCAGAATCAGTCGGATTTAGAAGAGGATTCCTCAGCGGCTAATCCTCCGGTCGCCCCGGCACTCTTTCCACCACCTCCACTTCCGCAACCTCCCGCTGCTTCGTTCACTGCCTCTGCGAGTCCCATGGCCCGGCCAGCGCCCTACTCTGGTGAGGCGGAGAACTGCAGTGGGTTTCTTCTCCAGGTATCCTTGTATATCTCCATGAATGAGCATCAGTTCCGTAGTGATACCGCCCGGGTGGCTTTCATTATCTCACTGTTATCTGGTCAAGCACTTCGATGGGCACAGTCATTGTGGGATTCAGATGCCCCGGTGGTCAAATCCTTCTCAAGTTTTAAACAGCACTTTAAAGAGGTTTTTGGGCAAACAATATCAGAACTGTCCATTCACGACCAACTCTATAACCTCCGTCAAGGAAATTCTTCAGTGAGTTCGTATACGCTTCAGTTCCGCACACTAGCCGCAGCTAGCGGCTGGAATGAAACCGCCCTGATCACCGCCTTTCGTCATGGTTTGAATTCCAACGTCCGCCAGCTGTTGGTGGTGTATGAGGACAGCATGGGGTTAGAGAATCTGATCCAGCAGACAATCCGTACAGCCCAGCGTCTCACCGCTTGTGATAGGTTTGGACCCACTGTAAGTTCTCCGCCTCCGGCGCCTTCAGTCACTCCTCCAGCACCAGTTCCAATGGAAGTAGACTCCACCCACCTTTCTACAGCTGAACGCCAGCGCAGATTTCAACATTCCCTCTGTCTATACTGTGCTTCCGACAAGCATCTCCTCAGTTCTTGCCCTGCACGACCTCCGCGACAGGCGGTAAGTGCCATTCAACTCTCCCCGAAGATTGAGCCTCTCACACGTACCAGAGTACATGTATTAACCTCCTGTGTATGTCTCCCAGCGCAAGCCCTCATTGACTCCGGGTCTGCGGGGAACTTCATATCCACCCAGTTTCTCCAAAAGTTGAATATTCGGCGACGCCGTCTGTGCCGAGATCTTCCCGTCCAAACCATACAAGGCAAGCCATTAGGTCGTGGTCGAATTCGCCATTATACACCCACTCTAACTCTTCGTATCGGCTGTTTACACTCTGAGGAAATTTCTCTTATGGTGCTGGAGGAGTCCACCGCGGATATCATCCTGGGACGTCCCTGGTTAGTACAACATCAGCCGGTACTCCACTGGGGAACTGGAGAGGTACTCCGTTGGGGTGAAGATTGCCATAGATCCTGCCTCAGTTCCATCCAGAAGGTTCATTCTTCGTCCCGTTCCAAGTCACCCGCGGGGGAAACTAGAGTTCCTGTCTGTTCTACTTCGGTGGAAAGCCCTGAAGTCCAAGTTCAAGGCGAAATCCCAGTGGAGTACCAGGCGTTCCAGGACGTATTCAGTAAGGAACTGGCAACCAAACTACCTCCACACCGGCCATGGGACTGCGCCATCGACTTGCTACCCGGAGCCACCCTTCGCAAAGGTCGTATATATCCTCTGTCCATCCCGGAACAGAAGGCCATGGAGGAGTATGTGAAGGAAGCTTTACATCAGCAGTTTATTCGACCATCTACCTCCCCTGCCGCTTCGAGCTTCTTCTTTGTGGCCAAAAAGGACGGAGGCTTGCGGCCCTGTATCGATTACCGTCATCTTAACTCTCAGACTGTCAAATTCAGCTATCCCCTTCCTCTGGTACCTGCCGCCCTGGAACAGCTGCGTGGTGCACGCATTTTCTCCAAACTGGACCTTAGAAGTGCGTATAATCTGATCCGAATCCGGCATGGAGATGAGTGGAAAACTGCCTTTGTGACCCCCTCGGGCCACTACGAGTATCAGGTCATGCCTTTCGGACTGTCCAACGCTCCTGCCGTCTTCCAAGGTCATATGAATGAAGTCCTTCGAGAGTTCCTCAACCGTTTTGTAATCGTCTACATTGATGATATACTCATATACTCTTCTTCTATGTCTGAGCACCATCAACATGTCATCCAGGTCCTCGAGAAGCTGAGAGCACACAGGTTATATCTGAAGCTGGAGAAGTGCGAATTTCACACCTGTACCGTTCACTTCCTGGGTTATGTCATCAACCAACAGGGCATCCAAATGGACCAGAGGAAGGTGGAAACTATCCAGAACTGGCCACAACCCTCCTCCGTAAAGGAACTGCAACGATTCCTGGGGTTCCCGAACTTCTATAGACGATTCATCCGGAACTACAGTCATATCAGTGCTCCCCTCACTTCTTCCCTCAAGGGACGGCCCAAGTCTCTGTCCCTATCTCCCTCCGCAGTACAGGCCTTCCAGCGTTTAAAGGAAACTTTCATCACTGCTCCCATCCTCATTCATCCAAACCCGGACCTTCCGTTTGTGGTAGAGGTAGATGCCTCATCTACTGGAGTAGGAGCAGTTCTCTCTCAGCGGCAGGGTGAGCCACCCAAACTCCTTCCATGCGCCTTCTTCTCCAAGAAATTAGCCCCGGCGGAGCGGAACTATGACGTCGGTAACCGAGAGCTGCTGGCCATCAAACTGGCCCTTGAGGAGTGGAGGCACTGGCTGGAGGGAGCTAACCATCAATTCACAGTAATCACCGATCATCGCAACTTGGAGTACTTAAGGGAGGCTAAAAGACTGAACCCTAGACAAGCCCGCTGGGCTCTATTCTTCACACGCTTCAACTTTGTGGTGTCATATCGTCCCGGGAGTAAGAATTGCAAGGCTGATGCACTTTCACGACTCCATCACACCTCTGTTGAAGATCTTCATCCCGAACCTATCCTCCCTCCAGCCGTAATCCTCAGTCCAATCGTCTGGGAGGTTGACCAACAGATCGCCCAGGAACTGACACGTCAACCCGCTCCGCCGGGAGGTCCAGAAGGGCGTATTTTCGTACCTCCACATCTACGTACTCCCCTTCTGGACTCCGCTCACTCCCTTCCGGGCTCTGGACATCCGGGTAGCAAGCGTACCCTCTCGCTCCTCAGTCAACGGTACTGGTGGCCGTCCATCTCCAGAGATGTCTCCAGGTTCATCCGCGGTTGTTCAGTCTGTGCCATCACCAACACCCCGAGGAGAGTCCCAGAAGGCAAGCTCGTGCCGTTACCTCTTCCCAGGCGACCATGGTCACACATTGGTGTCGATTTCATGACTGATCTACCCAATTCAGAAGGCTTTACCTGCGTATTCGTTGTTGTGGACAGGTTCTCTAAAGGTTGTAAGCTGATTCCCTTACCTGGTCTTCCCACTGCGTTACAAGCAGCTGAAGCTCTATTCCACAACGTCTTTAGGAACTTCGGCCTCCCAGAGGATATCGTCTCGGATCGGGGACCTCAGTTCATCTCAAGAGTATGGTAAGCCTTCTTCAAACTCCTCGGGGTCACCATCAGCCTTTCCTCAGGCTACCATCCGCAGACTAACGGCCAGACTGAGCGGAAGATTCAGGAGATTGGACGTTACCTGCGGACGTACTGCCATCAGTACCAGGACAGCTGGAACCGTTACCTCCCATGGGCTGAGTATGCCCAAAACTCTCTGCGGCAGAACACCACCGGGCTCACCCCCTTCCAGTGTATCCTTGGTTACCAGCCTCCACTCTTTCCTTGGTCGGGTGAGCCCTCGGAGGTTCCAGCTGTCGACTTCTGGTTCCATCAGAGCGAGGGGGTATGGGACTCAGCTCATGTGCATCTACAGCAGGCAGTACGGAGACACAAGGAACAAGCGGACCGTCACCGACTCGACACCCCTCAGTATCAGCCAGGTCAAAAGGTGTGGTTGTCGACTCGAGACATCCGTCTCCGTCTACCTTGCCGTAAGCTGAGTCCTTGATTCATCGGACCATTCACCATCCAGAGGCAGTTGAACGAAGTGACCTACAGGCTCAATCTTCCCCCTCATTTCAGGATTGCTCCTTCATTCCATGTTTCCTTACTTAAACCCTTCACTGACCCTGTCACCCCTGTTCCCTCAGATAACCTTCCCACTGACGTACCTCCTCCCGTTCCCGTTGAAGAGGAGCCCATTTATCGAGTCCGCTCTATCATGGATTCTCGGCGGCGAGGTCCTCGGCTGGAGTACCTGGTGGACTGGGAGGACTACGGACCAGAGCAACGTTCCTGGGTCCTGCGAGATGACATCTTGGATCCAACGCTACTCACCCAGTTCCACAGTGATCATCCGGATCGTCCGGCTCCCAGGGGTCGTGGTCGACCTCGCCGCCGGCAGCGCCCGTCTCAGGCGTCAAGAGCCGCCTCGGGAGGGGGGGGTACTGTCAGGGTTACATCATCCAGATCACCATCTCCGCCCACTCGTTCCCTTTCACCCAACCAGACTTTTCCCCGTTCATTATCCCCTGAGTACTAATCACCGTCACCTGTGTCCCATCAACCATATGGACTATAAAACACTCACCTTCACTGCAGTCACTTGTCTGGTCTCGTCATTCCATGGCTCACAGACTTCCCGATCACTTACCTTCTACTTACCGTCGCTTCACTCATCTTGGATCAACCCATCCGTACCAGCCATCGCCACGCCACCTGCAAGAGAGGGAAAGAAAGAGAGAGACTTAAAACCACAGCTAAGCTTCATTGAACTTTCTATGTTACTTCTTCTCACCTGTTATCTCCGACCGCAATCCTTCTGCAAAATAAACACTGATAACTTACCATCTTGTCTGATTCCTCTGTGATCCGTGACAAACGGCACCCATACACTACAAAATAATGGGAAGATTTTGGGCCCAATTCTCTTCTTCCGACAATCCTCAGTAAAGTCCAGATTATCTTGGTGGTTCTACAGATTATTTTATCAGATTTTCCTGAGGTGAGTAATTCAATCTGCACAGAAGAATGCCGGGGCCGCACTGATCTCAATTCATAACATGTTAAATCTTTACGATCAGAAATCTTGGGTGGTATTCCAGAAAGCGTTTAGTCTAAATAAATTAATAAACTCATCTTTCAGTTAAAAAAAAAAAAAAAACAGAGGTAACTTTCAGGGTATGTTAGTAGCCATAGAAATTTACTCTGCTCTGTAGAAGGTAATGTTCCAGGGTAAATTTACTTCAGGGGTATTCACCACATGATTAGGCTCCAGTGAGTATGTTCGATTTCACACAATCATTTATTATATAGTTATATATTATAACATTACATAAAGCAATGTTTTTTTTACACCAATATTTTAATTTTATTCTCTAACACATCACATATGAGACATTTTCTATATAATGTCTTTCTATAATAAAATGCATACTATTTGATACATCTCACAACAAATGTGGAAGTAAAATGGCTAAGCATAAAAAAGAAAAACTTATACAGCCATATTATCTTTGAAAGCACAAGGTCAATTCATATCATTTTTTTAAAATAAATTTTGCATCAAACAAATGCAAATTCTTGTTCACAGTAATAAAAAAAAAATGAAAAAAGATAGCAAAACCGGTCCGTGTATCTTTTGGTCATTTGATTTTCCATTCAGAAATGGGTAGAAAATGAGAAAACAGTTTCTTTTTTGTTTTTGTTTTTTTCCAATTTTCCGAAAAACACGAATTCAGCTTGATTTTTCGTTCTGAGATAGAAAAATTAATAAACAGCTTGAATATTCGTTTTTCACACGTGGGCGGGAATGAAACGCCCCTTTCCTCTGATTTGTCAGCCGAAGATCAACTGTTCTGTCATCAGTTCTCCCTCAGCTCCGCACAGCAGAATAAGAGTCCTCCGCTGCTGCAGCTGATGTGCGCATTCTTAACTCGTTTATTGCAACTACATTTAATCTTTTTCTCATCAAACAACCAGACTAACGAATGGCACGTCACAACCCGTACCGGGGAAGAGCCGAGGAAGAACTGATGACAGAACAGTTTGATCTTCGGCTGACAAATCAGAGGAAAGGGGCGTTTCATTCTCGCCCACGTGTAGAAATCGAATATTCAAGCTGTTTATTAATTTTTCTATCTCAGAACGAAAAACGGAAAATCAAGCTGAATTCGTGTTTTTCGTTTTTTTTTTTTTTGAAAAAAATAAAAACCGAAAAAGAAACTGTTTTCTCATTTTCTACCCATTTCTGAAAGGAAAATCAAATGACCAAAAGATACACGGACCAAAACCACCCAGTGGGTGACCATATATACTAAAAATATATCGCCATTAAACAAAAGACGAAGAAAATAGTAGTATGGCGAGCTACTTCTTAGTGTTCGTCTGCGTGGTTGTTGAGAATGTCTTTGTCACCGTTTACTCTGAGTTTCATACTCCGGGTTGACTGAACTTACTCATGACCGTGGTTTTGGAAATTATAGATTTTAGCGTAAGTTCTACTAGGAAGACACCATGCCACCTCATTCATTCATACGAATTGTTCTGTCCAATCACTGCTTGGCACCTAGATTATATAAGCATTGAACTCTCTGTTTTACTTTCACAGTTGATGACGCTGAAATTCCCACACACAATTATACTGACTGTAGTTGGTCACTGAATGTGGGAATAACTGGATTTCTACCAAGTTCTGGATCAAGATATGAGAAGTGTTCAGCAGTTAATTAGACTGGAGAATAGAGCTGGAGCTCGCTGCTCATTTTTTGGCCTCCTCCTTGACCCGTGTAATGTAATATCAACACTGTTCTTCAGGGCTTTTGTCTCCCTGACCTTAAGCTCTCCTGACAGCTTGACTGACTTGTGATTCATCAGCTCTGTTCCAACACCTAGTGAGCTCCATAGGTGTGCTCCCAATGTGAAGGCCATTGGGAACAGCAGCTAAGCAAATTTTTTTTTTATTAGATGCCTCATTTCACTTTAAATCTAAGGCAGCACCTCAACTGTCCTTTGCGAATAAGACAATCCCAGAAATGCTTTGCAAAAAGGTCATTATAATTTTTTAAGAGTAGTTTGCAAGTATGCCAATTCAAAAACAGCCTGCAAGGACAACATGGATAATACATGTATTTAATTCAGTCTGGAAGATTATCAATAGGAAATAATTATATGCAACTGTATGGAATAGTTGTGTGTGCAAAGTTTTTTTTTTTTTGTTCCTTAACCTTAGAGGAAGTGATAGTCAGAAAAAACATACAAACTGCACTATATACACTTGCTACTTTTAAGTTGTCAGATTTTCAAAAGCAAGCTGTCAATAGCTAGTTTTGTACTAGGTTAGCAACATGCTTCTGAAGAGCATTTGAAATCAGTTACTTATAATGCTCCATTCCGTCTTTACCTTAAGCTTCCTATGTAGGCAGTAGACAAGAACTGCACATTTCATGAGCTTGACATTGGTGTTATTTTTTCTTACTTTTGTAATCTCTTTTATCTATACAGTTGGCAGTGCTTAAGCTGTAACTTTCTTCATTAACCTCATTACCAGCAGTGTCCATCAATCATTTGTTTTGTTTGGTTAAAAGCTGTGAGCTGTTGCTGCTGAGATTTATCCCATGTGAAGCAGTCAATACTTCTGCTCTCTGTCAAGTGTATAGTGGATGAAAGTGCATCGAAAGGAACTGTGTACTCGCATCACCTCACGCAGACTGATGAATGCTCTTATCGATTGTGATGTTGCAAAGATATCCAGGTTCTGCTTGTGTTTACCAGAAGCTTCTTGAAGGAATATTTTTGCTTTTGTTTTTAAGTTATTTTTGCGGAAACGTAAAGCTAGTATATTTGTTTAAGCACTTTGTCAGTAAATAATTGTCAATAATTTGTCACTAAAAAAAGGTATAGTCAAAAATAACTTCTGACGGAACTTAACCTCATTTTTTTCTGTAATTTATATGCTTGAATATTCCTTTTTTAAAATATTCTGAACCGTTTAAAAGCTTTCCTTCTCATTTTACTTTCAAGTAGACCTTTCCTTGAACTACCATCTCTTCATTTTTATTATGCTGAGGGCAGGGCCGGAGTGGGACTAGTTTTCAGCCCTGGACTTTCATACCTTAGACCGGCCCACTTTAGTTCCCGACCGACTATATTAAAATAATGTAATTTAACCCTCAGTATATAAGTCTGCAATAGTGCACTGTTCTGTACAGCCTTGTAATTCATTGTATTTTTAAAAAAATATAATTGTCTATTCAGTGCAATAGCCGTACATAAATACAAAGGTCCCAAAAGTGATCTGGGTTCGGGGGCATATTATTTTTCCACTGTCATTGGCAAAGAACATGTATATCTGTGTTAAATAGGAATCCATTGTAATAAAGTTATTCTCCTTCTGGGCACAGTATGCAATAGGCTATTGCTCTTCCTGCTCTCCTCTCTCATCTCCATCTCCTTCTCTCATTCTTCTTCTCTCACAGTCTCTTTATCTTTAGGTTACATGTAAATCTCCCCTTCCCGAAGCTGAGCTTTGATTGATACAGTCTTTGCAAACTGATTATTTATTTCGGTCGTTTAAAACTTCCATCGTAAAACAGCTGTTTAGTTTAGTTCCACTTGCTAATCTCTTGAAGCATCGCGTTGGGATTCGCGCGCGGCCACGGCTCGCGCTTCTGTTAACATAAATCCCGCTTGCTTTGATCGGTCATCTCAAACATTTTGCCTTTGCCGACGAGCGGTGTTGAGTAGCTACTGAAGCAGCTCAGACCACAATGGTGTGTACGGCCCTGAGGCTATTTGGCCGCTTGAGTTTCTAGAGATGTTTTATTATTCTGGCCTTTTCAGCACCGCCTTTGCGCCTATTATCCATGTTTTGCATCTCTTATTCTTTGTTCGCACATCTCTAACAACTGATTTTTTTTGTGGGGCTGCGAGAAAATTATAATAAAAAAAATAGTGGTGCTGCGCTGAGACTGGCGCATTCAACCCAGTGCCATGGCAACACCGGCCCTCCTGGCCAATAAAACAGACCGGCCCACCGGGAATTCTCCCGGTGCTCCCGATTAGCCAATCCGGGCCTGGCTGAGGGTATGCAAGGTCTCTCGCTCTCTGCCGCGCGCTGCACGGTTTGGAGCACATACAGTAGGCTATGTTCTGTCTCGCATGGGCGGCTCTAGATTCCAGGAGATTTTAACTAATTTACGGCCATCAGGGAGCCGCTATCAATATGCAGGATTTTTATAGGTTAATTTTTTTTTAAACAATTCAGCGCAACTCCAAAAAGGAGGACAAATGAGTGTCTGGCTTGAGGCTGCGCCGGACGCCGGACAGGGGGCTTAAAATCCGGACTGTCCGGCCAAAATCCGGACGTATGGCCGCCCTACCGTGATCCGATGAAGCAGATCGGATCATTAGCCAATCAGGACATTGTGCGTTTACATTTGTTCACATTAAAGGTGCAGTGTGTGACTTTTAGCGACATCTAGCGGTTCGGGTGCGAGTTTACACTAAGGGCTCAGCCCACTGCTCACCCCTCCCTTTCGAAGAAGCGACCGTGTCTCAAACGGGACAAACATCGTCGTCTGAGATGGCAGAGAATAGCCAGAGTAAACCAAGTTTCTGTACCACAGTCCATTATAAACCACATCATGGATAAAGTTTACAAAGCCATAGTCAGGTGAGGATCAAGGGTCTTAATATATAATATAATAATAGTAATTAGTTGATTGTCTCACGAACGTAACCAGCACATTTCTCCCCACATAGCAAACCCATAATACAGCGAGGGAGAAGAACCACCTATATATTTTTTCTAACAGGGTAGTAAAGGTTTAGCTGGCTAAATATGAGCTGTTACTGTGCCTGAGCTGGTTAAAGCGTAAAGCCTTGTTTAAACTCGACGCGTCCGCATGAGCCCAAAGGTGCGTGCGGCAAAAATGACGTGATTGTAACAGCGCGCGCGCCTCGCATCCCCTAGACACCATTTACTACACACAATAGGCTTTTTTTCTCTGATTTTGGAAACTCGATCGACTTAAAATGCTTCCAAGATCGACGGGTTGGTGATTCCTGTAACTGGTTTATGGTCAATGACAAGAGTACTAATCAGCAGTATCACGAACGTAACCAGCACATTTATCCCCACATAGCAAAGCCATAACACAGCGAGGGAGAATAATTAAGTTACATGAAACAATCCAACTACATATTTTACACCACTGACAAGGGAAAAGTCACTACTCCCGGGTTTTTATGGCTAGCTTCTAGCTTTCTCTTTCAAGGTAGTGACGAAACGCGCTCTGTAACGCTGTTTGTTCGCTGTCGGCTACGGTAGAAACATGACGTCACAATATGTCGACCTTCATAGAAGGGGATTCCCGTACCTATGTAGATATAAATGCCTCATTCTAAGGTAATACAAACATTACGGTTTATTAAGTAAGTTCTTTACACACCACTGAACACATAGTTATGGATGTCATATTGCATTTCTGTTAATAGATACTCAAAATTTTTACACATTGCACCTTTAAGTAGCCTCTGTATCTGGATAACCGATCGGATTTCTGTTTCCTGCATAAATTAGGTCTGTGGCACGACACCAGATTAAGAGTAGCCTAAAGATGATACAAATTAAACAATGTCCCAATTACTTTCAATCACTCACTCACTTCACTTTCAATCTCCAGTAATTAGATTAAATTTTTTTTTTGAACGAAGGAATACTTCCAGAGTTGATCATACAAAAATAACTGGGTTGATCATGTTACAGTCCCATCGATCATATGGGTTTAAGGTTATAGCGTGCAATGACTATATTAACAGAAATTGGAAATTGATAAACATGCTGAAACAATAAACTATCAACATTTAAAACATAAAAAAAAAAACGATTCCGATTATCCCTCTGGCAAAGCCGCGAGCAGCTCTTCATGGCTGACTGTGATTGTGGCCTACAGGCGATCGCTTCGTTCAGATAATGTTGCAAAATTTAAATGAAAAATGACACGCATAATACCATGTAAGTCTAAATAAACGGTTTTAAAGATTGACGTTTATTGTAAGGTTCAAATAAGTTTAATTTCTTGATTAAACTGCGTCTGGCCATTATTTTCTGACAGCCACGCGGGGAGACTGGGCGGGGATTTATATGAAATCCACCTGGGAATGCAGACACGATGGCTTGATTGCGTTTACATTACACTGAGATCCGATCACAATGCGTCCTCGACTACCTCCGAACCTGGACACGCTGATCGGATAACATTCCTATCAGAAGTGCGTTTACATTTGTCTTTTCAATGTGTATGTGGACAATATCCGGATACAGGTCGCATGTTAATAGTGTGTTAATAGCGTCCAAGTGTGAAAGCAGCCAAAGACAGGACAAAAACTGTGAACATAAATAGGCACCGCTGATCAGATACAGCTGAATGGGAAACCAAACAAACCAAAAGTGGGACGAGACAGCGGGGGTTTACAGAGCTCGCACCGCGCGCTGACATGTCATCTGCGCGGTTCAATGGTCCAAGCGCAGCGCGTACGTGTTTCCTAGCGACACCCAATGGGCAGCGCAGCGCAAACAATCCTCACCAGCGCTGCGCTGACCAATTTAAACAGAGCAGCCCAAACCATACATACATGCAAATACATGTACAATAAAGAAACCCCTCCTTCCTTACAAAAATTGGTTCTCTGCTGAAGTTTAGGAGTTTTTCCCTACAGAAGACGAAGAAGAAGAAAGACGAGATGAAATGCATACATTTACTTATGTTTATTATCTTCAATAGTGTTAGTAAAGAGTCGTGTGTGTGGGACCCATCAACTGACAGATTCCCCTGTGTCACTGCACAGCAGGTTTTGATTTACATGAACCTAAAGAAGCCTTGGAAAATTAATAATTGCAAAACTGCTGTGTCAAACTTAAAATTGACAATACCTTGGCCGTCCCCTGGTATGTAAAATTGGTAGTGAAAATGGTGCGTTCACAGGAGGGTTCAAAATATGGTCCAACAGAAGACATAAGTCTTGTATAGCCTCTTGAAGTTCATTGATTGTGGTGATGAGGTCAAGGGCATTCTAAAGCATTATACATATTATATATATATATATATATACCAGTGTGTGTGTATATATATATATATATATATATATATATATACACTCACCTAAAGGATTATTAGCAACACCATACTAATACAGTGTTTGACCCCCTTTCGCCTTCAGAACTTCCTTAATTCTACTTGGCATTGATTCAACAAGGTGCTGAAAGCATTCTTTAGAAATTTTGGCCCATATTGATAGGATAGCATCTTGGAGTTGATGGAGATTTGTGGGATGCACATCCAGGGCACGAAGCTCCCGTTCCACCACATCCCAAAGATGCTCTATTGGGTTGAGATCTGGTGACTGTGGGGGCCAGTTTAGTACAGTGAACTCATTGTCATGTTCAAGAAACCAATTTGAAATGATTCGAGCTTTGTGACATGGTGCATTATCCTGTTGGAAGTAGCCATCAGAGGATGGGTACATGGTGGCCATAAAGGGATGGACATGGTCAGAAACAATGCTCAGGTAGGCTGTGGCATTTAAACCATGCCCAATTGGCACTAAGGGACCTAAAGTGTGCCAAGAAAACATCCCCCACACCATTACACCACCACCAGCAGCCTGCACAGTGGTAACAAGGCATGATGGATCCATGTTCTAATTCTGTTTACGCCAAATTCTGACTCTACCATCTGAAAGACTCAACAGAAATCGAGACTCATCAGACCAGGCAACATTTTTCCAGTCTTCAACTGTCCAATTTTGGTGAGCTCTTGCAAATTGTAGCCTCTTTTTCCTATTTGTAGTGGAGATGAGTGGTACCCAGTGGGGTCTTCTGCTGTTGTAGCCCATCCGCCTCAAGGTTGTGCGTGTTGTGGCTTCACAAATGCTTTGCTGCATACCTCGGTTGTAACGAGTGGTACTTTCAGTCAAAGTTGCTCTTCTATCAGCTTGAATCAGTCGGCTCATTCTCCTCTGACCTCTAGCATCAACAAGGCATTTTCGCCCACAGGACTGCCGCATACTGGATGTGTTTCCCTTTTCACACCATTCTTTGTAAACCCTAGAAATGGTTGTGCGAGAAAATCCCAGTAACTGAGCAGATTGTGAAATACTCAGACCGGCCCGTCTGGCACCAACAACCATGCCACGCTCAGAATTGCTTAAATCACCTTTCTTTCCCATTCTGACATTCAGTTTGGAGTTCAGGAGATTTTCTTGACCAGGAACACACCCCTAACTGCATTGAAGCAACTGCCATGTGATTGGTTGATTAGATAATTGCATTAATGAGAAATTGAACAGGTGTTCCTAATAATCCTTTAGGTGAGTGTAATATATATATATATATATATATATATATATATATATAGTGTGTGTGTGTGTGTGTGTGTGTGTGTGTGTGTGTGTGTATTCAGGTTGATTGGGAGGGACACTTTTTCCAATTAATCTCAATGGCAAAAAGTGTCCAAATCACACTGAATTCACCCTATAAATCAATATCACAAAATGTCAATAACATAAAATCGATCGTTTTGACATTTTATTCAAAAATAACAAATGATTGTTTTAATTATGGAATTCAGACATAAAAAGCTTAAAGTCTACAAATGATGGCTGAATGCAAAACTTACTACAATAATAAAATACATTGCCTGAATATGTAAACTGTCCGATATAATTTCCAGAAGGTTGGCGTGCTCCTCAAGAAGACTCCGATATTGAAAGTCATTGAAGTTTCTGCTTTGTACAGCTCTTTCCGTAGCCTCTGTACATATGTGCAGTTCTTCAAAGTATCGACACACAACACTACTCTTTACTAACACTATTAAAGATAATAAAGAAATGTATGCATTTCATCTTGTCTTTCTTCTTCTTTGTCTTCTGTAGGGAAAAACTCCTAAACTTCAGCAGAGAACCAATTTTTTGTAAGGAAGGAGGGGTTTCTTTATTGTACATTTATTTGCATGTATGTATGGTTTGCGCTGCGCTGTTTAAATTGGTCAGCGTGAGGTTTGTTCGCGCTGCACTGCCCATTGGGTGTCGCTAGGTAACACGTCTGCCCTGCGCTGACGAATCGGCTGCGCAGCTCGGGCCATTGAACCGCGCAGATGACATGTCAGCGCGGCGCGAGCTCTGTAAACCCCCGCTGTCTTGTCCAACTTTTGGTTTGTTTGGCTTCCCATACAGCTGTTGTCACTGATCAGCAGTAGTGATCAGAGACCACGCCCACACTCAATACAACAATTACACAAGATGAGAAGGAGCCTGTGAATTCACAAACCGTGACACTTTCTGTCTATCAATATAAATGCAACCTTGCTGAATAAAAGAAAATCTTCTGAACAACTTTAGAGGTATACATGTATTTATGCATTTAAATGTTTTTGAATTTGCAATGGTTGTCTGATTTAAACATATATTTTTATTATTATTTATAATAAATTATGTAGCAACTTTTTAGCAATTTACATTATTTACAACAGTTTTTTCTGGTCCTTGAATATGATTGACAAAGATATCTCTTTCCTCAGCAGGACATTCAAACTGACTTTGTGATTGTGCATTTAAGATTGACCTGAAGAACATTAGCTAGATGCAATTAATGCACTCGCTTAGTCGACCTCTCTCTCATAATATTCTACATAATACAATAAGCTGCTGTAGATTTGAAAATTAAGCTTTTCCCCATTATGGTTGAATCACGGAAGCTACACCAGTTACTTTGCCAAGATATCTCTTATTTATTATTTTTACATGTGTCAGACATACGAGAGAAACAGGCATAGAAGAAGGAAGGTTACATGAGAGGTCTTCATTACAGATTTCTCTGTTCCCCATTTCTCTGTCGCCTCACAAAATACATTACAAAAATTATTATGAAAATGAATTAAGAAAAATAATACAAAACAATAACATTAAACAGTAAAATTTTAGTCTTCAGCTGTAATGAAGCAACTCAGTGTTTCCTTTGTAGTCACTACGAGTTCCGTTGTGACAACGATTGGGGTTTCGCTTAGAAAGCCTATCAAATTTGAGTATTACAAAACGAGCCAATAGCAAAGAAATGCCATGGGTCTGCAGAATTTGCATATCGTAACTCCATATACTTCCTTATCCTCGTATATAAGGAAGTACGCTGGCAACATGCAGATATGTTTTTGCTTCGGAGCCAAGAGATTTTCCTCTCATAAAAAAAGCTTGCACGTCTTTTTAAAGATGTTTAGCCTGTGTATTTCTAGGTGCGGTAGTCAGAATGAATCTGCTGATGGGCATGAATGCGTCATGTTCTCATTGCGGGAACATGACAATCGCAATGTTGCGGTCGAGACTCAATGACCTCACTAGAGCGAGAGTCCCCTCACGCACACCCCAATCTATTTTTTCCACGAGAGGGAATACTTTGGCTGGTGGCCAGGGTGACCTGAGGCAGCTGTTGTGGAACAACCCGACGAATTATCCTTGGTCCACACACACCTCTTTCAAATTGCAACCGATGAGGCTTCCGGATGTGTTCGCTGACCAGTCGCGGCTAGAGGTGACCGGTGGGTGGGCATCGCATGTGTACATCACCTGACCCAGGGTGCGTGCGGTCACCTTCAGCGCTTGTAGAGCGAGGTCGGTGGTGGCACGCAGCTCTTTTCAATGAGGCCTGAATCAGCCCTACCCTCGTGCATGTCAGTGAGCACCCTGGCCTGGTAGACCTGAAGGATGGCCATAGCATGCAGTGAGCCGTCAGCCTGTCCCGCAGCTCTATAGGTCTTTACCACCAGAGTAGACAAAGGCCAGAGAAGGCAGAAGAGGCCGCTGAACAGTCGTGGAAAGTCAAAGGAGACTCCCACAATCTCATGACCTCTTCCGCCTTCTCTGGCCTCGCAGAAGCCGCGGCCAATGGGTACACTGGGGTTCCCCCTGTGGAGTGTTCTTTGGCAACACATATGTGTCCCCACAGGGCCTCCACCTGGCGTGGTGACCCTAAGCACCCCTCCAAAGCCTGTAGGACTTTGTCTTCCCGGCCGCCCATAAGCAGACTGAGGTGATCAAACATGTCCTGACCCCGCGGGCAGCTGCTGCACCGCCGCCTCAGACGCCTCAGTCCGCTCGTCACAAAGGGCGCTCTCCTGCGACTTCCACCCCTCCCGTCCGGCCCCAGCAGCAGCCTTTACCCGGCCCACACCGTGGAGGTAGTCACAGGAAGGCGCCCGTACTAGCTCCTCAGCCTGCCGAACGCCAGGCGATGCATAGCTCCCTGTACGGGCTGCTCAAAGATGGGTTGCAGTTCTTTCCAGGAAGTGGTTGCAGGGCCACTCCTTCCCCTCCTTGGAGAATCTCTTCTTCCAAAGAACTAACATTCCCATCTCTGAGCCCCCAGAGGACGCGGATGGCAGTGTGCGCCACTTGCGACCCTCGCAACTCTCGTCCCCCTCTGTCACCAGACTCCTGACAGAGCAGGTCCTTCCCTGGGCTCCTCTGTCAGGATGCGGCATATGACCGTGCACCCACACCGGGACACTATAACTCCCACGTCCAGGCCGGTCATTCCGCCTTTCTGCCCAATCGTGGGAACGTCTATGGTTCACGTGACCACTGGTTCAGTTTTTGGAGCTTTCCATTCTGTCCCGTCGGCTCATGAGAACCATCAGGCTCGGCTATGCGATTCAATTTGCACGGTCTCCTCCCCGCTTCCGGGGAATCTGCTATACCGTGGTGGGTGGCAGTGCCCCTGTCATGCATGCGGAGGTCCCTACCCTACTGGCAAAGGGTACGATCGAGACCGCCCCCTCCAGCCGAAATTGAGTCTGGCTTCTTCAGCCCCTTTTTCATTGTACCCAAGAAGAGCGGTGGGATACGGCCAATCCTGGACCTGCCCGTCTTGTACTGAACCCTTCAAAGGCTTCTGTTCGGGATGTTGACAGCCTAACTTATTTTTGAATGTGTTCGTCCATTGGATTGGTTTGCAGCGATCGACCTGAAGGACATGTACTTTCATGTCTCCATTCTTCCTCGACACAGACCGTTTCATCAGTTTGCTTTCAAGGCGCAGGCATATTAGTAAACGGTTCTCCCTTTCGGGTTAGCCCTGTCCACTCGCGCCTTCACGAAGGTCGTCGAGGCAGCCCTTGTGCTGCTACGGCAACACGGGGGTTGCATCCTGAACTATCTCAATGACTGGCTGATTCTAGCTCACTCTCGAGACCAGGTTTGCGAACACAGGGATCTGGTGCTCCGGTACCTCGCCCGTTTGGGTTCCACTGAAGTTTTTTCAGAGGCTCCTGGGGCATATGACGTCCGCAGCGGCAGCCCCGCTCAGACTTTTTCATATGAGACAGCTTCAGCACTGGCTTTGCGATCGAGTCCTGAGATGGGCATGGCAACCAGACACGCCCCGAGTACCAGTTAATTCGGCCTGCCGTCAGACCTTCACCCTGTGGTCGAACCTCTCTTTTCTACGGGCTCGAATACCCTTAGAACGAGTTTTCAGGCATGTTGTTGTCTCAACAGATGCCTCCACCATGGGCTGGTGTGCCATGTGCAAGCGACATGCTGCCGTGGACCAAGTCAATTGCCTTGAGTTGCTGGCAGTACAGTTCGCTCTGCACCGCTTCCGGGCGTTGTTCAAGAGTCAACACGTACTAGTCCGGACATAACACACGTCCACAGTAGCGTATATCAAACGACAAGGTGTCAGAAGTATCTGAGGTCGCTTCGAGCCTTTTATATTCTGGGAGACCTGAATCATGCAGCCGACGAGCTCTCATGGTTCCAGCCTCTTCCTGGGGAATGGAAACTCCATCCCCAGTCGGTTCAGCTGATTTGGGAAAAGTTCGGCAATGCACAGGAGGATCTGCTTGCCTCCCACGACTCTTCCCATTGCAGTCTGTTTTATTCCCTGGCACGGATGCACCCGCGAGCCTTCCCCAGTGAGCCTTCTTGCACAGACCCTGTGCAAGATCAGGGAGGATGAGGAGCAGGTCACTTTGGATGCGCCTCATTGGCCTACCCAGAACTGGTTCTCTGAACTAGTACTCCTCTCAACAGCACCTCCTTGGCCAATTTCTCTGAGGTAGGACCTCCTTTCTCAGAGACAGGGCACCCTCGTCCCGATTTTGGAATCACCACGTGTGGTCCCTGGACGGGACGAGGTAAGTTTGAGTACCCTACCATCTCCGGTGGTGGCTACCATCACTTACCCTAGAGCACTGTCCAATCGACATCCCTATGTGTTGAAGTGGAACCTCTTCTCTCATTGAGAAGACCCCAGAAAATGCCCGATCAGTGTCGTGCTTTCCTGTATCAGCAATAGTCCAATATTGCTGCCAAATCAATTAATCACGATTAATCGCATCTAACAAAAGTTTGTTTATATATGTGTGAAATTATGTGAAATTTGAGGTATATGATTATTTTAAATTTATGCATGAAAAAAAATGTAAACATTTACCACATAACTTTTACTCTATGCTCATTTTTGTTTGTGCCATTGGCCCTCAGTTCTGCATCAGGTGGTTTTGAGCCTATAATTTGAGCTGTAAATGAGCCGCAGGAAATGACATCATGACAATGCTGATTGGCTGAGGACATCACAGGAGCATGCACAGTTGTTCACGTGTGACTGTCCTGAGCTGTGTCACTAAAGTGCAAGTCCTTTTCATGCCTCCAAAAACTGGCAAAACATCTACAGTATCTTATGAATGGCCATCAATGGAGAAAGACGCTTTTTGGGTCCAGAGAATATCGAATAAAGGGCTAAATGGGCCATGCTAACTAGCTGAACCAAAGTTAGAGCACTGTGGTTTTCAATTTTTAAGCACCACTCGCATTTCGAGAAAATGTAAAAATCACAATTATTTCGGAGAAGAAATAATAACAGGCTTGGTCGATATTATGCAGTAATCATAACTCTGAGGATTCAGAAATCTCAAGGAGAGAAGAGGTCGAGAGGAGCTCAACAAAAATTGTGCTTTCAAATAATGGAACTTTAACAGCTTTAAAATCTGGTTACAACAAAAGGAAATAAAAACTTGTGAATTGGTTTGAAGTTGCCGAATGAAGTCTGACGAGGGCAAAATCTTCTTAAACTAAGTCGGCACCTAAACATGAAAGAAAAAGTGCGCTCAGGACCGCCTTAACAAACGGCACTTTCAAATCAGCCGTGTCAAAGAGCAGAGTGAAAGCGTCAGAGAACACACCAGAAAAGATCCCAGTGCTCTGGCTTCTCCTTCATTTCCTTTTTAGTGTGGCGGCTCGGCCCTGGAGGAGTAATTACTTTAAGGAAGCTAATAAAGAATAGATTAGGCTGCAACTTTGAAGAACTCATTTCAAATGGTGCATAAGAGAGAATAGGCAGTGTAAAGGCAATATGCATATGCATTGGAGCTCAGGGAAAGAGACAAAAAGGGACATGCAAGGAGGATGAGAGAAAGAGAGGGAGAAAATAAAGCAGAAAATGCGAATGGGTTCTGATTTGAAAACACTGTAAAAGGTTAATTAGATTTGTTTTTATACTTTTTTTTTAATCCAGCAAAGATGTCTTTGAGTAGTGTAAACAATGGATTCATCATCCAAATGGATTAGCTAGCTTTCATGTGAAAGGCGAAGGAAGCCGCTTGCCACTTTTTGCTAATTGATTTGACTGTTGTTGGTTTCCTCAGCATTCCCCTATATGTTGCAATCAATTAGTAAACTGCGATGGTGGCCTCTAATAATTCTCCTTTCAAG